>NC_133538.1:52858218-53175968 GCF_048544455.1 Silene latifolia
GTTTCTCCCTTGTTTAAAAAAAAAGGAGTTTCTCCCTCTCAAAACCTAATTAATTCGTAAATAATTCGACAATAATGGATCGTAATTCGCGCATATTAGAGGTAATTTTTCCATTTCATGAACAACTTCTTAATCCCGTCTTATTATCGACTTAACTAATGACTTTTTTTTATTAAAACGATTTTCTTTTACAATTAGGGTTTTAAAGTAGGGTTATGGAGGGGATGGCTATGGGTCATCATCAGGCCTAAGTAGGGTGGCCGGAAGACGCACATTGGGTGGTCAGAGGGGTGGTTGTGCGGTTGTGTGCTGTTGTTGCGGTTGTGCGCGATTGTCGCGGTTGCTTCAGTACACGCATGAACGAGTTGCTTTGGGTGGCGCGGGGATGGTCTATCGACGCCGGTATGGGGGTAGGTAGGGGTGTCCGGCGGTTTTATTAAGGTTGGGGAGGGGTTGCTGGTGACTTGGTTGTGGGTATTCTTGGTGTTGGATTTTACGGAGTACATTTTATACGGAGTACGCTGACTTGTTTAAACTACTGCTAGTTAATTCTTCTTGTTCATGCACGCATGTTAATTCTTCAATGCTAAAGTATTTGTGAGCTAATTACTGAACTACATTAAACAACTAGTGATGGTGTCTTATTGTACTGCTAAGGTATTATTGTTGCACAAATTCTACCCTTTAAGACGGACACTATCCGTTTAAAGTTGTAGACGGATAGTGTCCCTCTCTGAAAATGCAGGTAAGAGGGCAAGTGGGGGTAGACAGATACCCCACCTGCCCTCTTACTTGCATTTTGTGAGAGGGTCACTATCCGTCTACAGCTTTAAAAGAATAGTGTCCATCTGAAGTGAGACGGATTATTATCGTTGGGGTTGGGCGTTGGGTACAACTGTATAAGAGATTATTTGTGTTTGTCTATTGCTAGTGACTTATAGTGAGTTAATGAACTACTTGAACTTCCTATTTTTGTATAATTATAATTTAATTTCCTTGTTTTTTGTTTCAGGGATGAACCAAATAATGAAAAAAATTTGGAAGAACGTATTGATATTGCTCATATATTCAACATCCCCGGTAAATTCTACGATGATCGTCAAACGATGATAGACGAAATAAAATCAATGGGATTTCTACATAAAATCAATATTCGAGTTGGGCATCATCTCCCAAAACGTGGTTACGGGGAGCAACTGCTTGTATGTGACCGATCGGGAAAATTTCGAATGCGTACAAAATCCTTTGTGCCCTCCAAAAGGTCTTATACGGGAACTATAAAATGTCAATGCCCATTTATTTTTAAATGCGTTAAAAAAGGTGACGGTAGATGGAAAGTACATGTTATGAACGGGTATCACAACCATTTTCTAGGTCCGTGTTTATAACATACTGATTGACTTGGGTAATAAGGGTATCGGTGTTACTGCTAAGCAAGTTTGCAACGTCCGTGCTATATCGAAAAACAAGGCGAGACAGTATCGTACTAGAGCAGAACAGTTGTTGAAATTAGCATGTGATCATGGTTATCATGTTTTTCGCCAAACAATTCCTATTGTAATTGAAAAAGGTAAACATGAACTGACTGATGTGTTATTTGCTCATCCGGATTCGCTTAAACTTTTAAAGGCATATCCCCATCTCCTTATTGCTGATTGTACATATAACACCAATAAATATAAGATGCCTTTGTTAGAAGTAATTGGAGTGACACCGGTTCATAAGAATTATTCTGTTTTCTTTGCATTCCTGCAAAATGAGTAAGAAACGACATATGATTGGGCTTTCAAATGTTTGGCTGAGTTAGTAGATTCAAATGAGCCAATTGTGTTTGTAACTAATAGGGAGACGGCATTAATCAATGCTATTCAAAAGCATTTCCTAAGTGCAAGTCTTTTATTATGTAGACGTCATATAGAAAAAGATGTTGAAGCCTGGGTTAAGAGAAACTATTATGGTGATGCTATAATTGGTGAAGTTTTTGCAAAAGGGAAGTGGATACAAATGGTCAGATCTACAACTGTAGAGGAGTTTAAAGAAAATGAAGAGTTAATGTATAAAAGTTACAGTTTTATTCCCGGTTTGGAAAAATATTGTAAGAATACATGGCTTGACAAGTATAAGGAGGGATTTGTATCAGTTTGGACAAATAAAGTTCTACACTTTGGGAATGTTACCACCAACAGGTAACACTAGAAGAAAATAAGATTTAAATTTTTTTTTTGTACCTAAATAAGAGTATTTTTTTTTTATGACGAGGGGGTTGATGTTAGATTCATTAATCTCATTAATTTACATATTCATATATGAATTGATTTATTTAGTCATAAAATAAATACTAGATCTTATGCTTGCAAACTTAATAAAAGGAGATGGAAAAATCGATTTCTCACCATCTTATTTTCGGCCATTTGGGCACCAACAAGATCTATTTCTTGTTAGTTCTTGAGCTTCCTTATAATGGATGAACAAGGTTCAAATTAGAACCTCTCTCATAAGTATATACCCAAGGTGTTACTCTTAATAATTAATAATATTATGAACTAGTAATATTATTAATCTAGCTTAAAATTGACCCAAAATATTTATTTTATTCTCCTCTATTTAGGTTTAGAGAAGAGAATTTTGTGGTTTTTCTTTCTCTAAAATGTCTCACAAATTGTAGAGAGAATTAATTTTCTTACACTAGGAAAAATAGGTAAAGTAGAGAATGAATGATAGAGGGAAACCCTCTATCTTTTCTTCTAAAAACCGGTGGGGTGGGAGGATAAAGGGGTCAATGCATGAGCTTGTGTTCTTCTCAAGATTAACTAGGCATGCAAGGCTAAGACTATGGTTAATCATTGTGTTTTCCACTTAAAAATAATTAACACAATTTCAACCATTATCTCCTCCAATTTTCGGCACATATATAAAATGGGAGGTCCATTTTATTTTGTCATTTGTCAATTATAACATATGTGACATGTTACTTGACATATGAAATTGTAATGTATTTTTAACATATTAAAAATCAACATACTCATAAAATATGTCATATACAAAATCGACTATTAATTCGTAATTACTTGTACCAAAACGGTTTATCAAATTATAAATTACAACGTCTTGTATTTATAATAATTATTCATTCAATTTCAATTTCAATTGTTTCGTAAACAATAATTTTATCCATGTAATAAAACAATTCGATTACTTAGACCGTATCTAATTTAATCGAATTACAATAAGACACGTTAACTTTACTCACAAAATCATCCGTCAATTTTAAGCAATTTAATTAACTCGTATCGGCATACGATTAATTAAACAATCAATTAAGAGCGTCACCCTTTAGGTATGACCTAAGGGGATCAACTGATTACCACCGTCGCACGACAGTAATGCCAAACTCTAGTCAGCCAATCATTACCGATATGTGTGCACCAGTTGACTGTAAAATATTACATCCCACATGTATTCTTAAAATGAGATTTAAACATGTGATCATTATGATCGACAGTTGTGATCGCATTATTGTCGGAGGACACTTATTCCAACAATCTCCCACTTGTCCTCGACAAGTGTGCGTCACCAATTCTCTTGTCCAGTTACTGTCTCCCACTCAATGCAAGGTGTCTTTCAGATCGTACTTGCAAGTGATCATATCGAGAGTGGTTTCCTCGATCTGGAGAATAACTGATTGACCGGAGTTATCTACCACAGATACCTTCCGAGCGTGGCCACGCATTTCCAGTTCATTACTCCTCGAGTGGCCCTGAGATATTGTTATAACCCTGACAAGGGGTGGACAATTCCTATCGCACTTATTCCCTTCGACTAGCCACAGCCATCATAACCCAAAATATGCCCATTTGACCCCATTTACAAAGGTCGTAGTAACATAAATCAAAGTTAATCTGAAACTGTGCCACCTTAGGCGAACAGTTTTTAGTCAAAAGAATCGACTCATTAGAATACTATAGTAGCTCTCGCCACGACCAGGCTATATAAATTTGCCAGAACTCTATAAGTGGTCATTAGCCCGACAAAGTGTTCCTAACAGTCTGCCTATGTGATCGACTAGTCATATCACATGACTCCATGGCACTTGAACTTGCCATCAATCTCATCACACTCTAGTCACTTCGAGATGTCACCTCATGTAAGTGACTATGGGCGAATACAATGCCAATCCATGTTCACTTTAACGGGGTTCAATTGTCTCTACCACCCGTTTGGATGTAACAAAGTATAAGGTGAGTTAATAATAACTCAAACGACAAATGTGGACATCACATTCGGGTAGTCAATACCATATTACCACCTTGTGATGTATATTGTAAGTGTATAAACACTAGTTACTCGCAACAGGTGTTTAACATACCATGTGTCCATGCGTTCCAACTCTTGAATTTCATTTTCCTTTATTTTCATTTTTGTCTTACATAGCATGAATCTCACCAAGTACATATCTAGTTTCCCAAACTAGGTTCAGGTTCTTTACTTTGAGAGAACTTTCTTGTTGTTTATCACATAACAAACGAATTATGGTGGATGATATAACTCACACTAGTCAAATGTTCTTCCAACTCATAATGTACCAGGTATATGTTTTGTAGAATCTTACAACAATTGTCAAGATGATTAGCCTAGCACTTCTCATATGTCCTAACAAATTTTGAAAATACTAGTTTTTAGTAACTTCTTACTATAACCAAGTATCTTTTCAAACTTCTTATTTCTCCTTTCAGCTTGAATAGCTTAGGATTTTCATAAATCGTTACGCGCTTTTTCGAAACTTCAATATGTGAAACTTCTTGTCACATAACAGAGTGTTCTAACAAACACTAAAATAGCTCATTAGTTATCCTCGAGAATTCATGACGATTCTTCAATGGCTTACGAATGACTCATCATGCTCTTAAGCATATGTTCATTATTGGACATGTGCATGATTATTCTAATGGCGGAAACATTAGTAATCATTAATCATGTGATCAACCATTATTAGGTTCAATGAATGACCATCACTGCTTATGGAAATTCCATTTTCATCGATATGAATAACCTACGTTTCTCGTTGATTTGATGTGCATATCTCAATGCCTATCTAACATCCCATGATGTTATTGGATTCATCTTAGTCCATTTTCATCCAGAGTTGAAAACTCAAATACTTCTTTGTGAAAGATAGTAATAGCTCGTCATTCTTAATGAGTAATGAGTTATAAATTTTACAAGATGATTGCTCCCACTAAATTTCATGTCTTCACATGAAAATTTCAAACTCCCACTCAATTCCACATGTTTCGTATTTGACTACTCAATCGAAACATTTCAAGAATTGAAATCAATTTTGCTTTGCAAAGTTATTAAGATAAAACCATATATGTTCCCAACATATCTTTTCAAAATACCTATTTTGAAAGGTTTCAATCTTAAACCTATGGAAAGAGATTTTAATCTCTAACTCATTCATTTTTATAATGATGCGTAGCAATGTCATTATTTAAAAGTAAAATACCATTTAATACACGTCCTTCTCAAAATATCTTTTTCGGAAGGAGGTATAACCATTCCATTTTCATAATGAGGTTAAGTAATGACACTAGCGTGGTTAACAATTAACTTAGCTTTTGTAGATATCGGCATATCTTTCTTTGCAACTTTTAATTATAAATCTCATTTATATTCAAGGATGCAACTTTGTTTCATTCAGGCTCTTAAGTAAATATCAATGTTGAAACTCTTTTTATATCTGGATCATAAACTAGCAAAATCTCATGTTGAGACTTTTCTTTAGTCATTTTCTATCAAAAACTTTCTTTTGGTCTCCTCGTGTAGTTATCTTAAGAACATATTCTTTTGATTACTTCACTTGGTCTCTTTTGTCATGTAGATCTCATCTATTCAAGACCATAGATCTCATCTATTCAGGTATACTTATCTATTTAGGTATACAAATCATTCTTTCTTTCGTAGATCTCATTTACTCAAGCATACAAATTATTCTTTGTATTCTTTGTGTCTTCATTTTTCTCGCACTCTATCTTTAGAATAAATACACTAGATATTCAAAGATAGCTTATGAGACACAAATAATGATTTTGAAGTAGAAGGAGGATTATCTCATAGATTGACTAATAGATTTTAGATTTGATGAGTGTACTTGGTAATTGACATTCCTTTAGTAGAGTCCATCAACTCAACATCACTTTATAATTGATCATACACAAGCTCAAACTTGTGGACATATAATGAATCCTATCATTATGTTGTCTATTGGATCACTTTAAGTAGATGATCATATGTTTCTATGTGCAAGCATGTAAAGATAAATTATTAGAACAAACAAATACGATAAAAGAGGTGACTTGGGTTGCAAGCCAAGCCACCAAAATCCAAAATACAACCATTGTTAAAAGGATCAACCATTTCCATGTCGAATACGGAAATCAAAATAGTTCTAAAATTCATAACTTTAAAATAAAGACAATAATAAAAGCCAAGATTTATTGGTAGCTACTCCTAGCTCCTTCATGATTTCTCAAGCTTGCTTCTCTTTTCCCTTGTCTTTGCTTGGAGGAGACCCTATTTACAATAAAAAGGGGATACATTATCACAACTTGTTATCAAAATACCATAGTTGAATTAGAAACATAAAAGAAAGGATAGTCATTTACCTACTGGAGTGATCTTTCCAGCTTTGATGTCACCAAGATACTTGGAACAATTCCTCTTGCAATGTCCAACACCATTACAATAATGGCATTTATCAAGAGGACCCTTCTGGGTTTTGGAAGTGCTAGCTTCAAAAGTCTTAGCCTTGGTGGACATGGGAGTTTGCCTCTTACCCTTTTTCCCATTCTTCTTGAACTTCCCCTTGCTCTTAGTGCTTATATTAAGCACATCCTTAGGTGGGTTAACATTTAGCCCCATGTCTCTTTCGTCTTGCACAAGTAACTTGTGCAACTCTTCAAGAGACACGTCCTTGTCTTGCATATTGAAATTCACCCGGAATTGTACATATGATTTGACTTTGGATAAGGAGTGAAGAATCCTATCAACAATGAGTTCCTTGGGGATTTCAACCTTTTTAATTTTCAATGTCTCGACTAGCTCCAACAATTGGAGCATGTGAGGGCCAACCTTTTGGCCCTCCTTGAAATCAAGATCAAAGAATGCCGAGGCCGCCTCATATTGGACGATCCTCGGTGCTTGTAAGAACATTGTCACAAGTTTGGAATAGATTTCATAAGCGGTGCCCATTTTAAAGGCTCTCCTTTGGAGATCCGCCTCCATAGCAAAAATCAACACATTTTTCATAGCGGCGGACTCTTTGTGGTAAGTCTCATATGCTTCCCTAGTGGCGGCACTCGATTTAGCATTAGGTTCGGGTGGAGAGGCCTCAATGAGGTAACGAAGCTTGTCCTCACCTTGAGCGGCTAATTTGAGTTGGGCATCCCAATCGGAGGAATTTGACCCATTCTTTTCAAGTTTACAACGATCCATGAAGGATCGGAGCCATGAAACATTAGTGAGAGTGGTGGCGTTGGTGTTTGGTGCGGCCATTTGTTATGAGAAATAAAAGTGGTCTACAAAGCAAAAATAGAAGGAATAAAACACTTGTCGTTTTCAAAACAATAATAATACTCGTAAATTTTAATTTAAACAAGTTTTATTGCATTTATCTAGTGACCTCTACCCAACTTGATAAATGATTCCAAGACCCAAATTCATATTAACTTGGGCACGGTGTATCCGATTCATCCCTAATCAATATAACTCGGTGGATTAACTCTTTAATCGATTCTACATTTAGAACTCTTGGTCGATAAAATTACATTAATATTTATCCTTAGCCCAAAAAACATCTGGCTGTGGTCGAGAATACTTTTCTTGAGTTCAACCCAAATTTCGAATAAATGTGTCCATGATCCAAATCCACATCAACTTGGGCACGGTGTAGCCGATTCATCCCTTATCGAATTCGGTGGATAGACATTTATCACCCACTTCCCCTACGTAATAAGGTTTGTACCCCGGTGTGGCCGAGCGCACTCCCTTGCGAAATAGGTTTTCATGGTTTCTACTTTTTGGTAAGGCTAAGTCTCAATTGTTTATTTTAGCGAGAGGTCATGTCAATTCATTATCTATCACATTTTAAGTGAACTAAAGCGGTGAACTATGATAGTTGTAATTGACACGGTCAATAAACTCGATTAAAATGCATGTTTAGTTATGGCGATTTAGCGATGCATGCAACATATAAATAAAATGCAAAGCATAAAAATAAAATCCTAGTATTGCCTTCCTAAAATAGTAAATCTAATAAACTATTACAAATTCGGAAACCAACTCCTTTGGTCCCTTGAACTTCGGTCTTGGCACGCATTTCAAGGCAACACTTTCTTTGATGGATCGCCTTCTCGAATGGCACCGTCTTCAACGAACTCCGGAATAATTAAATTACAAAATGAATTACATAACTTCCTATTATACATTTGTAATAAAATAAAAATAAATCTATTAAATTATAAAACGGTGATATGAGATCACAATACTTACAATCGAATCGATATTCCCATACATTTCGGGTAATACCAATTAAAATTAAGGCCATACTAAGTAAAATTACATAATTCAAAAATTACATAAAATTAAAATATGACAATCATAAATAAAATGCAGCATTATAATATGTATGAACATGCTAGATTTTATGCTAAATCACCTTTCTAGAGCCAATATCGTATATTTATCGGTTTTTATGGATTTGCGTGATTATAACATGTTAAAATCACAATAATTACATAAATTCATATTTATGTAAAAGTTAATTACCCTAACCATCTTAGGACTCAAAAATTAGTCTCCACTAATATTTTGACAATAATTAAACTTAATTTCTTAATATTGTTCATAAATGGACCCAAAAATACAAAATTATGCTATAAACTTCAAATTAAATTATAAAAATTTCAAATAATTTCAAAATTTGAAATTTAAACTCGTGAACATTCTGGAAAAAATACCATAACACTCGTAATGTTCAAAACTTAGGTTAAAAATTTACCGAGAAAAACAATGTTGCGGTTTATCGGTTTTAACAACTATCACCATAAAAATATGAGAAAAATTATTTTCATCAACTTTTCAATTTTAGATCTGAAATATATGATAAAATGCAACATGTGACATTTTTTCTTTAGTCATGAAGTAGGTTTTAGCATTATTACTAATTATAGTCACTATTTATGTGATTTTTCATCAAAAATTCATAAATCATGCATAAAGACTTCATTATAGCCAAATATTTTATACACATCTTGTAAAATGGCATATGACAACATACTAAATTTCCATGACCAGATTCAAAATATTACTCATATTAACCTATTTACCCATTTAAATACGATTTTAACTTATAAAATTCATATTTTGAGCAAAACAACTTATTTTAACATGAACATTTATAGGCCATAAGTAGATAATATATGTGAAACCATATCCAAAAACCACTGAAAAATTCGAAGTTTAGCTATTTTTCGTCCAAAAATGACATATTTTTATCACAAAAATCAAATTTTAATGCCAATAATATATAAAATGAACAATAAAATCGATAATAAACCAAAATGTCCTAAAAATCACTTAAGACCAGAAACTTTTAACATTCAAAGTTATTTTTAGGTTTATCTTCATAAATCCAAATTAATTAGTTTTGTATGTTAATCTTATAACTCGCAAAAACCATAAACCGATTTGCATGCCAACAACCTAAGGCTCTGATACCACTTGTTAGATTCATTAATCTCATTAATTTACATATTCATATATGAATTGATTTATTTAGTCATAAATTAATAAATGCTAGATCTTATGCATGCAAACTTAATAAAGGAGATGGAAAAATCGATTTCTCATCATCTTATTTTCGGCCATTTGGGCACCAACAAGATCTCCTTCTTGTTAGTTCTTGAGCTTCCTTATAATGGATGAACAAGGTTCAAATTAGAACCTCTCCCAAAAGTATATACCCAAGGTGTTACTCTTAATAATTAATAATATTATGAACTAGTAATATTATTAATCTAGCTTAAAATTGACCCCAAATATTTATTTTATTCTCCTCTATTTCGGTTTAGAGAAGAGATTTTTGTGGTTTTTCTTTCTCTAAAATGTCTCACAAATTGTAGAGAGAATTAATTTTCTTACACTAGGAAAAATAGGTAAGTTAGAGAATGAATGATAGAGGGAAAAACCCTCTATCTTTTCTTCTAAAAACCGGTGGGGTGGGAGGATAAAGGGGCCAATGCATGAGCTTGTGTTCTTCTCAAGATTAACTAGGCATGCAAGGCTAAGACTATGGTTAATCATTGTGTTTTCCACTTAAAAATAATTAACACAATTTCAACCATAATCTCCTCCAATTTTCGGCACATATATAAAATGGGAGGTCCATTTTATTTTGTCATTTGTCAATTGTAACATATGTGACATGTTACTTGACATATGAAATTGTAATGTATTTTTAATATATTAAAAATCAACATACTCATAAAATATGTCATATACAAAATAGACTAGTAATTCGTAATTACTTGTACCAAAACGGTTTACCAAATTATAAATTACAACGTCTTGTATTTATAATAATTATTCATTCAATTTCAATTTCAATTGTTTCGTAAACAATAATTTTATCCAAGTAATAAAACAATTCGAATACTTAGACCGTATCTAATTTAATCGAATTACAATAAGACACATTAACTTTACTCACAAAATCATCCGTCAATTTTAAGCAATTTAATTAACTCGTATCGGCATACGATTAATTAAATAATCAATTAAGAGCGTCACCCTTTAGGTATGACCTAAGGGGATCAACTGATCACCACCGTCGCACGACAGTAATGTCAAACTCTAGTCAGCCAATCATTACCGATATGTGTGGACCAATTGACTGTAAAATATTACATCCCACATGTATTCTTAAAATGAGATTTAAACATGTGACTATTATGATCGACAGTTGTGATCGCATTATTGTCGGAGGACACTTATTCCAACAATCTTCCACTTGTCCTCGACAAGTGTGCGTCACCAATTCTCTTCTCCAATTACTATCTCCCACTCAATGTAAGGTGTCTTTCATGTCGTACTTGCAAGTGATCATATCGAGAGTGGTTTCCTCGATCTGGATAATAACTGATTGACCGAAGTTATCTACCATAGAAACCTTCCGAGCGTGGCCACGCATTTCCAGTTCATTACTCCTCGAGTGGCCCTGAGATATTGTTATAACCCTGACAAGGGGTGGACAATTCCTATTGCACTTATTCCCTTCGACTAGCCACAACCATCATAACCCAAAATATGCCCATTTGACCCCATTTACGAAGGTCGTAGTAACATAAATCAAAGTTAACCTGAAACTATGCCACCTTAGGCGAACAGTCTTTAGTAAAAAGAATTGACTCATTAGAATACTATAGTAGCTCTCGTCATGACCAGGCTATATAAATTTGCCAGAACTCGATAAGCGGTCATTAGCCCGACAAAGTGTTCCTAACAGTCTGCCTATGTGATCGACTAGTCATCTCACATGACTCCATGGCACTTGAACTTGCCATCAATCGCATCACACTCTAGTCACTTCGAGACGTCGCCTCATATAAGTGACTATGGGCGAATACAATGCCAATCCATGTTCACTTTAACGGGGTTCAATTGTCTCTACAACCCGTTTGGATGTAACAAAGTATAAGGTGAGTTAATAATAACTCAAACGACAAATGTGGACATCACATTCGGGTAGTCAATACCATATTACCACCTTGTGATGTATATTGTAAGTGTGTAAACACTAGTTACTCACAACAGGTGTTTAACATACCATGTGTCCATGTGTTCAAACTCGTGAATTGCATTTTCCTTTATTTTAATGTTTGTCTTACATAGCATGAATCTCACCAAGTACATATCTAGTTTCCCAAACTAGGTTCAGGTTCTTTACTTTGAGAGAACTTTCTTGTTGTTTATCACATAACAAACGAAACTTCAATATGTGCAACTTCTTATCACATAACAGAGTATATGTTTTGTAGCATATTTCAACAATTCTCAAGATGATTAGCCTAGCACTTCTCATATGTCCTAGCAAATTTTAAAAATACTAGTTTTGAGTAACTTCTTACTATAACCAAGTATCTTTTCAAACTTCTTATTTCTCCTTTCAGCTTGAATAGCTTAGGATTTTCATAAATCCTTACGCGCTTTTTCGAAACATCAATATGTGCAACTTCTTGTCATAACAGAGTGTTCTAACAAACACTAGAATAACTCATTAGTTCTCCTCGAGAATTCATGACGATTCTTCAATGGCTTACCAATGACTCATCATGCTCTTAAGCATATGATTCATTATTGGACATGTGCATGATTATTCTAATGGCGGAAACATTAGTAATCATTAATCATGTGATCAACCATTATTAGGTTCAATGAATGACCATCACTGCTTATGGTAATTCCATTTTCATCGATATGAATAACCTACGTTTCTCGTTGATTTGATGTGCATATCTCAATGCCTATCCAACATCCCATGATGTTATTGGATTCATCTTAGTCCATTTTTATCCAGAGTTGAAAACTCAAATACTTCTTTGTGAAAGATATTACTAGCTCGTCATTCTTAATGAGTAATAAGTTATAAATTTTACAAGATGATTGCTCCCACTAAATTTCATGTCTTCACATGAAAATTTCAAACTCCCACTCATTTCCACATGTTTCGTATTTGACTACTCAATCGAAACATTTCAAGAATTGAAATCAATTTTCTTTGCCAAGTTATTAAGATAAAACCATATATGTTCCCAACATATCTTTTCAAAATACCTATTTTGAAAGGTTTCAATCTTAAACCTATGAAAAGAGTTTTTAATCTCTAACTCATTCAGTTTTATAATGATGCGTAGCAATGTCATTATTTAAAAGTGAAATCCCATTTAATACACGTCCTTCTCAAAATAACCTTTTCGGAAGGAGGTATAACCATTCCATTTTCATAATGAGGTTAAGTAATGACACTAGCGTGGTTAACAATTAACTTAGCTTTTGTAGATATCGGCATATCGTTTTTTGCAACTTTTAATCATAAATCTCATTTATATTCAAGGATGCAACTTTGTTTTATTCAGGCTCTTAAGTAAATATCAATGTTGAAACTCTTTTTATATCTAGATCATAAACTAGCAAAATCTCTTGTTGAGACTTTTCTTTAGTCATTTTCTATCAAAAACTTTCTTTTGGTCTCCTCGTGTAGTTATCTTAAGAACATATTCTTTTGATTACTTCACTTGGTCTCTTTTGTCATGTAGATCTCATCTATTCAAGACCATAGATCTCATCTATTCATGTATAATTATCTATTTAGGTATACAAATCATTCTTTCTTTCGTAGATCTCATTTACTCAAGCATACAAATTATTCTTTGTATTCTTTGTGTCTTCATTTTTCTCCCACTCTATCTTTAGAATAAATATACTAGATATTCAAAGATATCTTATGAGACACAAATAATGATTTTGAAGTAGAAGGAGGATTATCTCATAGATTGACTAATAGATTTTAGATTTGATGAGTGTACTTGGTAATTGACATTCCTTTAGTAGAGTTCATCAACTCAACATCACTTTATAATATGAGATTTAAAATGAGATTTAAACATGTGATCATTATGATCGACAGCTGTGATCGCATTATTGTCGGAGGACACTTATTCCAACAGTTGAATCCCCCCCCCTCCTCCCCGGCCCATGCATTCCCGCACCACCACATGGACCATGTAAGCCACCCCCTTCGGGGGCTGAAGTGGCCAAGTGATCATCGCCCCAGCTAGTAGTTGAACCCGGGACCTCTCAACTCCTGCACTTCTGCAAGCTTTAAGATTTAACCCGACTACCACTGGACTAACACTACTTGATTTAAAAAAAAAGAGATTATTGCTTTATGATTACTTTTTTTTACAGGGTTGAGAGTGCACATGCAGCACTTAAACGACTTTTACGAACATCTGTTGGTGGTTTCGACACTGTGTTTGAAACGATTCATCAATTAGTCACCCTTCAGATCAGAAAAATAGATGACGATTTAGAGACCTCCTTGAGTAAGCAGCTTCATGTTAGCCTTGCTATGACGGTGTATCGTAGGTTGTCTTTAAACGTGACATATCATGCAATTACTACTATTGATCGACATTTCAAAAAGGGCAATTGTAATGGATGTGCTATCAAGGTAACACATGGTCTTCCTTGCACATGTGATATTAATCATCTTGTTAACACATGTACTTTTATATTCGTTTACACTAGCATATTCGTTAGTATGTTTTATTGTTGTAATGTTATTACTTTTATTTATTTAAATAAACGGTCAATGTGCAGATGGGTGTATTGAACTTGATTCAATTCACCTATTTTGGAAGACTCTACGTATAAGGAGAAGGTCGGAAGAGGACAACAATGATACGCTCTTGCAAGAACAGAATAAGTTGAGTAAACTTATTGACGTGGTGCTAAGTGGTGATGTTGAAATGATAAGAAAGGTTTCATAATTTGTAGAGAACTTGTTGCATCCTATTAATATTATTGACCCGAAAGTAAAAAAGACACGAGGGCGACCAAAGAAGACTTCGGTATCAAGAAAACCATCACACTAGGAACACATCGAGAAGAAATTTCCAGTCTCTAAGTGTAAAAAAAGAAAACCAATGGTAATTACGCTTTTTTACATAACTTATAAAAAGAAATTTCTACAACTTTTAAAATTTATTTGATTCTACAGGTTACTAAAGTCACAAAGAGTACCACAATTTCAAAAGATATTCCTAATTTAAACATACCACAACCTATGAATTCTCCACAGGTAAGCAACGGTTTGTTAATAACTATACTATTATCGTATTAATGTAACAAATTTTTTTTATTAATATACAGGTCACGAAATATACGGCTGCCGCTACTAGTTTTTCAGTGGACATGCCGGATTTAAACATACCATATTATATGTCATCTCCACAAGTAAGTAATAGTCTCTTATTAAATGTTTTGTTTTAATTATACTATTTTGCCAAAAGTAATTGCTAAATTTGACAGGGAACTGAACATACACCACTTTTTCCATATAGTGATGAAATTCCACATTTCATGGTCCCTTGGATAACAAATTGGGTTAACGTCTGTGGCGATGGGAATTGTGGGTATCGAGCAGTTGCTCAAGAGATTTATGGTGATGAAAGTAAATGGCTGACAGTAAGACAAGATATGTTGGACGAGTTAAAAAAATAGGCATATTTATATACAAATATATGGAAGCGAAAACGAGGTGGACAAAATGAACAAGAGGGTTTCATGGTTTAAAAGTCCTGCACCCATACAATACTGGATGATGAATGATATGGTATTCATCATAGCTAATTGCTATGATGCGATATTCACATATATGTCATTAACTCAAGCCCAAACAACCTTACCGGTGACGCGAAAAAGTGCAATGTCAAATGGCTCGCAACAAATAATTTCCATTGTTTTATTGAATTCATTTGAACACTTTATATGGGTATGTACATTTCAATATGTTTTCTTTAATTCAGGTGTGTTATATACATTTTACAACAAGTTTGTTAAATCATTTTAATAGGTGCGTTTAGGACATGCTTCTCCGTTACCAACCATGCACGCGCAATGGAAATATGTTGCTGATAAGAGTAGAGAACTCGAGTTTAAGCAAATTGAATCAAGAACAACATTGTACCAATCTCAAGGGCCACAGTTTGAAGATGCATCTCCAGCAATTACCGTATCGTCTTCCATATATTGAAGATATATTTGTAGAGAACTGAAATATATAACTTTTGTTATTTGTTTTAGCAGGAACTATTTACTTATTTGTTCATTACTTTTATCATCAACAAATTTTGTACTCCTATTATCAATTACGTGACTTGATTATGTTTCATCAATTTAACTAAAGCTTCTCCTACATGTTCCACTGCCTATTTTTTAGTTGCATTGGTATTCAACTTGAAATGAAATTATATTAGCTGAAAATAAAGACGCTAAAAATAGAGTAAGTAGAAAATTTTATTAGCTCATAACTGACAATTACAACGTCCTGAACACCATACACACTGAGCAACCAGTTACTCTATACGGGTGTAATTTACATTGTAGAGGCTTATCAGCAGTGAAAACACATTGTATATGCACCAAGTTTACAAGACTTCAGAGAAGTAGTCGAGGCCAACGGTTCATTTTGTTACATTTCCCATTAACAAGCTTGAATTGTTCAGAGGAGGAAGCCCTTTGGTGGTTAGCCAACCAGACAATGAAGATGAAGTTGGTCAAGCCTTAGCCACCAGCTGTCAAAGCGTTTGTGGTGTGCTCGTAGATGCTCACATAGGGGACCACATTAACAGCGAGTTGTTTATAAGAGTGGAGCATAGAAGCATGAGCCATGCCAAGGAGCTGCTAGAACAACTTGAGTTTACAAATGACATCATAATTCAGCTAACTCGAGAACCTAATCAACCGGTTTAATGCTTCCCTATCTCAAGATCCTAAGCTTGTGAATGCAGGGTTTCGACTGTTGATTCAAAATGATATCGTCTTCAATGGCTACTTCAAATATCACCATAATTGCTCCACAATATTACCATAAATTGCTCCACGATATCGTCTTCAATGACTACCTCAAATGTGTATTCAGGGACAACTATCAATGATTCTGAACTCAAAATTCGTTTTATCATAAACTATTAACCTGAATTGAAGCATCAACAGGAGCTCGAGCGGTTGTACAGTAGTATGACTTATGCGGAAGAGCACGTTTGAGTGATAAATTTCTCAAAATAAGAGATTTTACTTCACGTGAGGACAAAAAAATGGTGTGCATTCAAGGTGTACTGAAAACTAGATTCTATGAAAAAGAGCAACGATCTCTATATACAAAGGATTTTTGCATATGGTCAGGCTGAACGATCAGAAGAACTAAGTAATATAACCAAGATTTATGAGAAATAGGATAAACCAAGATTTATGAGCAACCTTTTTATCATGGGAAATCAAGCCATGTTTTTATTATCGAAAGGATCTGTATATACAAAGGATTTTTACTCCACCAGTCGACCGGCAATGAAGAGATAGGAGGGGATTATCGACGGAGACGCGGTTGGGTAGAGTTGGTGGGAGACGAAAACTTATCGGGGTATTGTGGATTATAGTGGTTGATCGGCGGCGCTGACAGGGTGATGAGGGAGGGTGCCGGCATAGCGAACGGCCATAGGTTGCCGTGGAGGCGGCAAAGGGTTTTGGGAAATTGATGTATCGCTTTTTTGGGGGTTAATTATTGTCATGTTTTCTCTCTCTTGATTCTATCAGTGAGGTTGAAAAATGGGAGGGGCATATTCGAGATAAAGCAGTAAAATGCGCGTGATTTAGTAAATTGATGCACAGGATTTAGCGACTATGTGTAAGCCCTTACACATGCGGATAAATGTGTCCCCAAATGATCGAGGTGTCTATAATATTATCGGTTTTTTAAATGTGCAAAAATGGTTGGGCATTTGATGGGCACGAAGAGTTACGACAAAGAAAAAGGAACAAATGGTTCAAGTGTTCGAAGAATTGCAGAGGAATGAAACAAGAGTCAACGGGGAACACACTATGAGCTCAAGAATATATGCCAGACATGTCTTCTTCCCGCAGACCGTCACTTATTATCGGGACTCCAAATATTTTATTTTATATATTAAAAAAACAGCAAGTCTCCCTTATGACGGGTATATCCGTCACAAGCTTGCGACGGGTCAAATACTACCCACATGGGTAGATAAGACAAAAGATAATGTTATTCCCTAGACAATTTGCTTTTGTCTTATCTCCCCATGTGGGTTGTATTTGGCCCGTCGCAAGCTTGCGACGGATAAGCCTGTCACAAATGAGAATTTATGTAAAAAAAACTATGTCAAATGATTTTGGTGTTATAAAATATGTATAGTGGATGACCATTATACCCTTACATCCCCAACCATTGTATCTATTCCCAACCATTGTAAAATTTTATCTCTTTATCCTTTAGGAATCATTGTTACCTTTCACCAAAAGGTCTCTTTGTAATCTCTATATATATGCACATGTACATGGAATAATATACAACTACAATACTCACTTTCTCTTATATTGTTTTCTCTCTTTATATTATCCTCTCTTATCAAAGTAGAATTATAATACGTTATCAGCACGATTCTCTATTCAAGATCGATAACACATTTGGGAGAAACATCAAATTTAGGTTTGTTGCGAACTTATAGTTTTTCATCTTTGATTTCGATTCTTGCTTAACAAATCTACCAAATTAATTTGTAAATTTTCTATCTATACTAAATTTATATTATTGTAATTATGACACAAGTTTTTACGCATTCACTTGTATATATGAACTCTTTTGTTCACATAATCTTTGCATGTACATAATCATACATATAACCGTAGTTAATCTCTTCAATAATAAATAATTGATGTTAAAAATAATGATAACTTGCATTATGAGACTCCATTTGCATATTACACAATTTGTTTGATAAATTTGTTGGTTTTCATGTTGCACATCTATATACTGTATTCATTCGTACATAATTAACTTAATATATTTGGTCTGCTGTATGCTTTGTATACAAATTACCACTAACCTTGGTGTCTACTATGCACTTTGTGTACAGATTACCCAAGAAAACTTTTATTTTATTTTTGTTATTTTTATTACGTGATAATTTTCATGACCTAATTTAAATTATTATTGTTAATAGTGAAAATCATGTCAAATCTTGCAAAACTTGAATTTGCGGCCCTTGAAATTTCGGGAAAGAATTATTTACCTTGGGTGTTAGATGCTGAAATACACCTAGATGCAAAAGGGCTTGGTGAGACGATAAAAGATGGAAATAAAACAACATGTCAAGATAAGGCTAATGCTATGATATTTCTTCGCCGTCACCTCTACGAAGGTCTTAAAAACGAATATTTGACTATTAAAGACCCACAATTCCTTTGGAGCAATCTAAAGGAAAGGTATATTGATATTATTGAGCCTTGTGTAGTTGTGTGCAAGATGTTTTTAATGATAGTGGAGTTGATGATGTGCAAATGGTGATTGAGAATAGCATAGAAAAAGATGGTGCAGATATTGCTTTGTCTACTAACTTGCAGGAAGTTGTGGCAGATTTGAGTTTGTATAAAAGAAACCCGATTTCTTATAAGAAAGCACCACTAACCCTTCCGACAGAGAAGTTGTTACCATCTATTGTGCAGGCACCAAAGGTAGAGCTAAAGCCACTTCCAGAACGCTTGAAGTATGTGTTCCTTGGTGAGGGGGATACGCTGCCAGTTATTATCTCCAGTAAGCTCACTAAGGAACAAGAGGGGAAGTTGGTAAAAGTTCTAGATAAGCATAAGACTACAATAGGATGGACCATTGCCGACATCAAGGGCATTAGTCCATCTATTTGCATGCACCACATCTTACTTGAGGATGATGCAAAGTCAGTAAGACAACCGCTGCGACGGTTGAATCCTCTTATGATGGAGGTGGTAAAGAAAGTGGTTATTAAATTGTTGCAGGTGGGTATGATATACCCAATATCTGACAGTAAGTGGGTGAGTCCTACACGTGTAGTCCCTAAGAAGTCTTGGGTACCTGTTTTAGAGAAGGCTGACGGAGTCTTGGTCCCGACTCGAGTGCAAAATGGCTGGAGGGTCTGTATTGATTATCGTAGACTTAATGCTGTGACAAGAAAAGACCATTTTCTCCTCCCTTTCATTGATCAAATGTTAGAGAGGTTGGCTGGTAAGGCCTTCTATTGTTTTCTAGATGGTTATTCAAGCTATTTTCAAATAGCCATATTTTCTAAGGACCAAGATAAGACTACTTTCACTTGTCCATTTGGCACTTTTGCATATCGACGCATGCCTTTTGGACTTTATAATGCCCCAGGTACATTTCAACGATGTATGGTTAGCATATTTTCTGAGTATGTTGAAAAATTTACAGAGGTCTTTATGGATGATTTCACCGTTCATGGTGAGTCATTTGGTGATTATCTAGCTCATTTATCCCTTGTTTTGAAAAGATGTGTCAACACTAATCTTGTTTTAACTCTGAAATGTGTCACTTTATGGTTGAACAAGGGATAGTTTTGGGGCATGTAGTCTCCTCACGAGGCATAGAGGTCGATAAAGCAAAGGTAGATACTATTCAGTCTTTACCTTATCCATCTACCGTTCGTGAAGTTCGTTCTTTTCTTGGTCATGCAGGTTTCTACCGCAGCTTTATTAAGGACTTCTCGAAGATTGCCTCACCACTTTGCAAGCTACTGCAAATGGAGAGTGAGTTTATATTTGATGATGGATGCAAGAAGGCATTTGATGAATTGAAAGGAAGATTAGTCACCGCTCCTATTATCCAAGCTCCTGATTGGTCTCTTCCTTTTGAAATTATGTGTGATGCGAGTGACTACGCGTTAGGAGCTGTGTTGGGGGCAGAAGGTGGGGCGATTATCTCATATAATTCACTATGCTTCCATGACATTGAATGATGCCCAGAAGAACTACTCCAATAGTGAAAAGGAGTTGCTAGCGGTAGTTTTTGCTTTGGAAAAATTCCGCTCCTATCTTCTAGGAACCAAGGTTATTGTCTTTTCTGATCATGCTACTCTTTGATATTTGATGTCAAAGACAGAATCTAAACCTCAGCTAATATGGTGGATTCTACTTTTGAGTGAGTTTGATTTGGAATTGAAAGATAAGAAGGGAGCCGAAAACGTGGTAGCTGACCACTTAAGCATGCTAATTCATGATGATAAAGCCAGAAGCACCCAAGAGCCTATCAAAGAGATGTTTCCCGATGAGACATTGCTAGCCATTCAAACCGCCGAGCCATGGTATGCTAATATTGTAAAATATTGGTCTCCGGGCGGTTTCCTGCTTGATTTTCTAAGTCCCAAAAAGATAAAATCAAGAGTGATGCCAAATATTACATTTGGGATGAGCCTTATTTGTGGAAGCATGGGTCCGATCAAATTATTAGAAGATGTCTTCCAGAGGCCAAGATTGCCTCTGTTTTGGCACATTGTCACTCCTATGCTTGTAGAGGATATTTTGGTGCTAGGAGAGCTGCAAGGAAGGTGTTAGAATGCGGTTTTTGGTGGCCAAAATTATTTCATGACTGCCATCTCTTTCGCAAATCTTGTGATAAATGTCAAAGGGTGGGTGCAATATCTAAGAAGAGCGAGATGCCACAAAACTCGATGCTATTCTGTGAGATTTTTGACGTATGGGGTATTGACTTTATGGGTCCTTTCCCTAAGTCAGATGGCTATCTCTATATTTTATTAGCAATGGGTTATGTATCTAAGTGGGTGGAAGCTATCCCCACTAAGACCGATGATGCTAAGGTTGTGGCTGCGTTTGTCAAAAGCCACATTTTCACTCGGTTTGGATTTCCAAGAGCTCTTATTAGTGACCGTGGTACCCATTTCTGCAATCGTACCATCGAGGCTTTGGTGAAGAAATATGGAGTAACACATTGGATCTCCACTGCCTACCACCCCTAGAGGAATGGACAAGCTGAAGTGTCCAATAGAGAGGTCAAGTCGATTTTAGAGAAGACGGTTAATCCTAACCGAAAAGATTGGAGTTTGAGGCTAGAAGATGCATTATGGGCATATAGAACGGTTTACAAGACACCCCTTGGTATGTCCCCGTACCGGATTATATTTGGTAAGCCTTGTCATTTACCTGTTGAACTCGAACACAAAGCTTACTGGGCAGTCAAGAGCTTCAACAAGAGTCTAGATAATGCAGGTCTCCATACAAAGCTACAAATCCAAGAATTGGAAGAAATCCGGCTTGACTCATATGAGAATGCGACCTTATATAATGAGAAGACTAAGGCTTGGCATGATAAGATGATCTCTAGGTGGTCTTTTGAGGTGGGTGAAAAGGTCCTCGTGTATCAAAGTCGCCTACATTTGTTTCCGGGTAAGCTGAAATTCGGGTG
This sequence comes from Silene latifolia, assembly GCF_048544455.1. Taxonomy (NCBI): domain Eukaryota; kingdom Viridiplantae; phylum Streptophyta; class Magnoliopsida; order Caryophyllales; family Caryophyllaceae; genus Silene; species Silene latifolia. Next base: position 52,880,327 of record NC_133538.1, read on the forward strand.
GGTTGAACCGTTTGTTGTTACTAAAGTATTCCCTCATGGAGCCGTAGAGATTCAAGGCTTCGAGACGGTAAAATTTTTTAAGGTGAACGGTCAACGGTTGAAGTTTTACTACGATGGTTTTCAAATGGAAGGAGTCGAATCCATTTTACTTTCGGAATCCATCTACGAGGATAAATATCATCACTAAGTCGAGCTAACGACGTTAACCAGAAGCGCTAACGGGTAGCAACCCGGGATTTGTATCCTTTACCTTTGTAATTCTTTTAATTATGGGTCATAATTAATTAATTTCTTCCGTATAAATTAATATTTCATAATGTTAGTGTCTTTGTGGTTTTATTACTCGTTCTAATTTTGTTTTGACGGTTTGTTATATGTACTAGGAACGTGGAATGCTATTTCAAGACGGAAAGAAAAGCTCAATTTGAGCGTCATAATGGTGTGTGTGGGTCGCACTAATCACACGCGCATTAACAAAGAAAGAAACAAGTAGGCAGCCTCGATTTCGCGTTCAACATTCACTCGAAGCGCGTTTGACGTGCATTCTATGCGCGCGCGAGGTTCAACACGCATTCACCCTGGACTTGCATATACTCAGATGTTGGGTCGCATCGATTGTGAGGAGTTGGCCTATGCTTTGCTGTTAGGCACTATTAAAACGGAAGCTTACTTGAGACTACCTCACCCGGAGGGAGTGCTGATTCTGGTGGGGCTGCGTAACAGCGATCTATACATTCCCTCGACCCTCCGGAGCTGCTTGTTCTAGTAGCCTCACAGAAGAAGAATAAAGGAGTTGAGAGTGGTGAGGATGTCACTATGAAGGAGGCTGACGGTTCGGGCAAACCTGGGACTGATGAGGAACATGAGGCTGATGATAGTGAAGGTACCGGTGGTGGTGGTGTAGAAGCTGCTGGTGATTCTATTTGGAGAGGTCGTGTGGAGTTTGAGCTAGAAAAACTGAAGGATGAGATATAGAGTGTTCATGATCAGAATAGGGAGTCTTTAGCACTTCAACGTGACATGAGTGACATGTTCAAGGACATGTATCCGGGGTCTTACAAACTCCCTGAGGCTACCTTGTATGCGGAGTTGGCTACTCGACGTCTTAACAGAGAGGCTCGTGCTAGAGCCAGGCAGCATACCCGTCGTTCGTGCTTCGGCTCGTGCTTCGGGTCTCGTTCTTCCTAGTTGGTGGTATGCCCCTTCCTTTTTCTTTTGTGTTCCCGTACAACATTAGGGACAATGTTTGGTTCAAGCATGGGGAGGGGTATATTCACTATTGTACATATTTGATTCCGCCAATTGTAATTTAATTTGCTTTTTTTCCTTTTGCTCTAAAAAAAAGAAAAAAAGGAAAAAAACTGAAAAGAGAAAAAAATTGAAAAAAAAAGAAAAAAAAGGAGAAAGACTCGGCTAGGTGAAAACCCGGATGGGCGCCTAGGCAAAAATGAGAAAAGTGGCCGAGGACAGAGTGAAAACCTGAAAGGCCGCTCCAGGTAAAATGAAGAGTTGAGATGCGTGCCACGAGAGTTAGTGTGAGGTAAATAGCTAGAGTGAAAACCCGCAAGGGCGGGCGCTCTAGGAAAAATGAGAGATTTAGGAAAAAAAATTACACACTACTCTTTTGTCCTATTGTCAGTGTGGCGTCATAAGAAGGGTGCTAAAGAAGGTCGATCGGGTAGGACTAATGGCTAAGGTGAGAAGAACCGCGGTGCATTGTTGATGTGAGCATTATTTTCACGCATTTAGTCCCCTAATTAAGCCTATTTTGCATACTATTATAACATTTCATAGCCATTTTATCCGTCAAAACCTTCCTATTTGCTTTCCTAATGCATTTCGTATGTTTTGTAGGAAAGAAGACAATTAGGCGGAATTCCCCGTCCTTCGTGCATATTTGGAAGCTTATTGATGACATTAGATGGACTAGTATGGAGAGGAAGCAAGAACTAAAGACCAATCCTACAAGAATAAAAAGAAAGTGAAGAAAAGGATTCTGAAGCAGAACCCGAGCGGCCAAACAGGCAAGACGCCCGTCCAGAATGACAATCCGAGCGTCCAAGCAACAAAGACGCTCGGATTCCTCTACTACAATCCGAGCGGATTTGTAGAAAGACGCCCGTGCACCCCCTCAAGAATCCGAGCGTCTTCCCTTCCTGGACGGACGGACCGCAACGTCTTCAGCCGAGATGCTCATCCCTCCAAAAAGACTAGCATTTCCCTGCTTAAAACTCAAAAATGTAATTACTAATTTAGACTTAGTTAACCTAATGAAGCTCTACTATATATACCCCATTTGTAAATAATCATAAAGGGGGTTGGAGATTAGATTAAGCCTCCACATTAGAAATTCCTTTTAGATTCATTTAGGAGTATATTAGAATAGATTACTCTTTAATCTTTTCACAAATCTCACATTGATCTCCCCTTAATTATTGTTCAAGTTTGTTACTTTTGGGTAAGTGAAGATTATTGGGTTATTATTGGAGGATTGACAACCCTTCATCAATTAATCAAGTTTCTTCTTTTATTCTTTGCATTATTATTTTGGAATCTCCATAGATATAATTCTCTCAATCCTTGTTTTAATTATTGTTAATCTTTCTTACTTGTTCATCATGTTTTACCTTGTTAATATGTTTGATAACCTTGTTAGTATGTTAAACTTGATAATGAGTGAGTAGTCTCTTAGCTAGGATTAGTGGGTAATTAAGGGAAACCAAACATGGGATTGATTCATGCTTAATCTAATATGTTCACATAATTAATTTGTTTGCTTGTTGTGATGTCAACTTTATGCACATGTTATGTTTGATGAAATGCTAAGCCTATGAATCCTTGCATTTACAACCATCTCTTATCTACTCAACTTGACTTGTAAGATATAAACCAACTCGAGTCTTGTTAGACCATGCATAGAAGTTGAATAGGAGGAAAGTAAGTCGACTTGTAGGTGTTTTACAATCTAATCGATTTGGCTCCGGGACCCAACTTTTCCTATGAACCGTAAGACATAAACCAACTCGGTTCCTCCACAACACTAATTGCTTGCTTATAATTGTAAACATGTTTGTATGATCAACACCATGAATCCCCTATGACCCTATGATATCCTAGCACTTTTAATCATTTGTTTACATCCTTCCTTTTATTACTTGTTTTACTTTATTGCTTGCACTAGTCTAGGACACAACTACAAACCCAACCAAATTGTTACACTAGCATAAATTGAGATATATAGACTTAGAACCCAAAGCACACCATCCCATGGATCGACCTCGACTTACCGCTAACTAGTTGTTTGTTGAGTAGTATAAATGTGTTTTGATTGGGTGTACAACGACACGCCCACATCAAAAATGGCGCCGTTGCCGGGGATGGTGCTATGTGATTAAGTTCTTACTTGTTTGTCTAATTTGATTTTGCTTTCACCTTGAGGAACTTGTTCCTCAAGGATTGTTCTTACCGTTTTTGTGTAGTTTCCATGCTTGTAGTTGTTTCCTTGTCTTAACCATGATGATGGCTCAAGACTTGCTATATGGAGTATGTGGTGGATCTTTTGAGTATGACTATGGGTATGGGGAGTTTGAGAAGCAAGTCAACACAAACCTACCTTACTACTCATACAATGAACATCCTAACTACTACCCCAAATTTTCCAACCAAAACACTCACACCCAATATCCACCTCATAATAAGTTTCAATTGCCACAATACAACCACTTTCACACCTACCCACAACAAGAAGATGAACCCATTCAAAATGTGATTCTCCAAATGATGGGAGATCAACAAAACTTCTTCAAACAAATGCTAGAGGAGAGCCAAGAGAGGGACAATGTTCTTCGAGGCATTGTTGCCCAAGGTGAGGAATTGGAGATTCAAATCACCCAATTGAAAGAATCCCAAGCAAACACCCCACACTGTTCTTTGGACATTGATCATGAATGTGAATTTGAAGTAGTAACTTTTGACATGAAAAATGAAGAATGGGAAGAGCCAATCTCCGTGAGCTCTTGTGAGTATGAAAGTGTGGTGTTCGATAAGGAAGACATGAGGTTGAGTAAGCCAAATACTCTTAGCCTTTGTGAGTATGAGGGTGTGTCCTTTGAAGTGAGTATTGAGATGTTGGAGGAAGAAATAATGAAGAAGAATGAAGCCCCCATTTATGATTCGTATGAAGATAGCAACAATGATGATGAGCCTAAAGGATGGACTTGTAATATAACCTTGCTTGAGAAGCCTATCCTTGAGACATTTGAGATACCCTATCATGAAGAATAACGTCCTTCCCCTATTCCTCATGAAGACTACTTGACACCTATCATGGAGCCAATGATCGTTGAAGAGGATATGGTGGACCTTCTTCAAAAGGCCAAGGCATCGTACAAAAGCTACTTGGTGAAAAAGCTCAAAGATAAACTTGCTCGTGAAGCTACTTGTGGAAGTTTGGCACCCACAATGACAACTTCTAAGGAAATCGATCATCAATGCCATGAGAATTCTCCTTCTACTCTTGAAGGATTGACAAATTCAAATGCTATCATCATTACCAAAATTGAAGAATAAGTTGGTGAATGGAAGTCTACGGATGAAAATTAACCATACTTCATGCCTAATGTTGACAAGAATCATGGGCTTGTTTATTGGAAGTATTGGGAAAGCTCTAGTGCCGAGGACAAAGCGAAAGAAAGAACATATTACAAGCTTCCTTGGCCAAATTTCATGTTCAAATGGAGCAACCCATACTTGTGTTTATTTGGAGCTTGTTCACAAGCTTTTGATCTCCTATTAAGAGCCTTGAGCTCTATGGACAAGAATTTCTACAATTTGAACTAGTTTGGTGGAGTCCTATCTTAAACCACCATTTGTAAGATATTTCTTGGATTCCTTACTTTGTATAATATTGTACATTTTTGCATTTGTATTTGATTTCTTGCATGAGAGTAGTGAGAGAGAGTCTTGTTACATTTTTATTGAGCAAATTTCAGAAAAAGATAAGGAGGAATAACAAATCGGTGAAAGCGTATGATTGTGCAAGGAAAAGAAAGAAAAAAAAGAAAAGCAGCCAAAGACGGCCGTCCCAAGGGCTGGACGCTCGTCCAGGGCCCTCGTCGCATTACTGTTCAGCACTGTCTCAGAATCCGAGCGGATTCAGCACAAGACGCCCGTCTTCCCCTCAAGACGCTCGTACTTTGCACAGGACGCCCGTCTTGGAAAATACCTGAGACAAAGTTTTGAAACTGTCAGGAAATCCGAGCGGATTTTTGAGAAAACGCTCGTCCCGAGTAAGACTCCCGTCCAAAACAGAAGACGCTCGTCTTCTGCCTGCTCCTGAAATTGCTGAGGTCCTGTCTCAAAATCCGAGCGGATTTAAAGGAAGACGCTCGGATTCTACAGGCTAAAGACGCCCGTCCCGCATGAAAGACGCTCGGATTGGGGTCTTTTTCTCAAACCATCCGGCCAGGCCCCACCCTTATCCGCTCGGCTTCCCCTTTTCTTCTATAAAATAACCTCCTTTCTCCCTCATTTCTTCACCTTATCTAACCCTAAAACACTCATCTTTATTCTCAAAAACACTCCCCTCACATCAAAAGCCAACAAAAACCCCATTTCCTCAACTTCAAGATGATGAACTTCAAGGGCAAGGCTAAGAAGTTTGTTGAATCCGCCGGAAGGAAACGCAAAGGATCATCCTCTTCAACCCCATGAGAGGTAGTTGATACGTGCATATTCTATACACTTTATTCGCAGTTTTGGCACGTATTTCTATGCGTATTTGTTAGCATAATGCTACTATTTCTCCCGAAACGGTTTACTTTGGAATTTCTATGATTTATTGTAGGAATGAGTGGAAGTGAGCTAAATCAAGCCTAAATCGTCCTCCGAAGGCAACTTCATGGAAGCTTGGAAGATGGGAGTTTGGACTTGTTCACCTTGGGATGTGTGCATGGAGTGAAGAGGCCGTTTGGAAGAGAAAAGGACCTACTGCACAACGTAGTTGGTTGATCGACCAACATCTGCAGTCGATTGACCGTGGAAATTCAGCAGAAGAGCATCACTGTACTGGCTGGTCGATCGACCGTGCCACTTGGTCGATCAACCAAGCCGCGAATCTGTGATTTATTTTACGCGTTAGACTTTTGAAAGCCGACTTGTAATTAACTTTTGGGGAGAACGTTTATCAGTAGTACGCAACAATAATTTAGGGTATGCTTTTCATTATTCAACAACTGAAGTTTTTAGATCTGTTTTTGGGGAACAAGAAAGTGTAGACTACGGATTTCAATCCAATTGCTTTGTTCATCAACTATTTAGTAAGCTTTAATTCAATTTCCTTCTTTTCTTATTCCTTGTCAATTTAATTCTTGTTGCTACCAATTTATTTTCAAGTAATTCAGTTTTAATCTTCTATTTAATTTTCAATTCAATCATGTCAATTTCATCGTATGTCTTTAAGTTTGCAATTGTTATAGTTTTAATCATGCATAGCTAATTATCTTGATCGGGAACTAGGTGAGTCATGGCGTAAATTAGGGTCGAATTTATTAGTATGATTTCTTCCGTATCGATCTTATTTTCTTTTGATAAACCCGTCTTGCTAGATTGAAAGATTAGTAGGTTAGGTTTTCATTAGTTTTGGAATTTCTTTTGAGCGAAAGCTTTGAGAAATTCTAGGGAATTAGAATACCGTAAGGTTAATTTTGAGCATTGATCGAAAGGCTTGCTCATATTTCCTGAGACCATATTACAGGACCTCTGCTACCTTTTTGACCTGACCTTAGCCATGGTGAACCGAAGTTCCTGATCTCCCTTTTATCTTGTTTGAGAAATTTCTTATTTTGCCAATTAGCCTTTAGAATCAAACAAATTCAAAACTCCCATTTAATTGTTACTTCAATTGATTAAAAATAGTAAATAGAATTGATCTTGTCTCTCTGTGGTTCGACCCTTACTATCACTGGCTATAGTTTTAGTTCGGATTTATAAATTTAATTTTGATACAAAACGACGGTATCAAATTTTGGCGTCGTTGCCAGGGAGACGGTGTAATTCTGTTTGCTTTATTTTTAGTTTATTTTTCTTGTCTCAAGGAACTTTGGTTCCTTGAGGCCGTTGCTTACTCTTGCTTCTAGTTTTGCTTTTGCACAGTTAGAAGACAGGTTTTTGAGAGGAAGACTTGAGTACTCTCAGTTTTGCGAACATGACTACAATATATGACAATCTTCAGCCGCAAGAGCAGCATGTTCCAAAGGGATACGAATTACCTACCCCTACTCATGGTCATTTCGAATTCCGTTCCTCCTATATCGATTTAGTGGAGCGAAATCTTTTTGCTGGTCTACCGGACAAGGATCCTTTGAAGCATATGGAAATTTTCATAGACTACTGCTGTTCCATACCTGTACCGGCTGGGGTGACCCAAGATGAAGTAAAGGGGATGATGTTCTTGTACTCTCTGAAGGATTATGCGCGAGATTGGTACCGCTACCTTGATAGGGTAGCAGCTAGAGTCACGGATTGGACATCTCTAGCATTAGATTTCTACAAAAAATACTTCCTACTCACAAAGACTGATGCCTTGAGAAGCAAAATTACAAATTTCCAGCAAGGACCTGATGAGGAATTTTGTGAAGCATGGGGACGTTTCTAGAGCTTGGTTCGGTCTGTCCCTCACCACGGTTTCCAGTAGTGGTACCTTTGCAACTTATTCTACAATTCTTTATATGATGACTACAAGGTTATCCTGGATGCAGATGCGATAGGTAGGTTCCAAAACAATACTGGTCAGAATAAAGGTTGGAACACTATTGAGGAGATGGCAGTCCATAGAGCTGAGTTTGGGAGTTCGCGTGGGAACTCGCGAAAGCAAAGTGATGAAATGAGTGCCGTTGCAACACTCATAGCTTCTACTACAGCCCGGCTCGAAAAGCTCGAGGCTTCTAAGGTTTCCGAGAGGGAAATTGAAATTCCTGTTCATAACTCAGATGAGATCACGGAATTGAGAGAAATAGTCCGAGCTCTTTTGGTTCAAGTCACAAAAATAGAAGAAGCTAGGATTGAATCTGCAAAGAATTTTGTGAAGCAGTTAGAGAATTTAGAGGCTAACCAAGTCGCCAATTCTTCAAGTAAATGTGAAGGGCCAATTGAAACCATTAATGCCATTAATCTCCGAAGCGGCCTCTCTTATGATGGTCCTGATAAGCCAAGAGAAGACTCGGGAAATGATGAAACGACAAATTTAATTTCTGGTGCGAAAACGAGCTTTACTGCCAGTACCAGCAGTCGATCGACCAACAATAACAGTCGATCGACCGGAATCTCTGATGAAAAAGTTTCTGACCAGAAACTAATTGAACCTAGCACATGTGGTAGATCGACCAACAATATCAGTCGATCGACTGAAGTTCCTGACGAATGAGTTTCTGACCAGAAACTGTTCAACCCCAGCGTAATTAGTCGATCGACCGAGCCCAATGGTCGATCGACTGGGTCTCCAGCGTAGGACGCAAAAACGTCAATTAATTTGCATGATTCTACACTTATTGATGATTTGACGGAGGTTTTAAACTTACGGAAGCCGAAGGTTACTGATCCTACGACCAGTGTTGCAGTCCCGTATCCGGAGCGTTTAAAGAATACTAAGTTGGAGCGCAAGTTTGGTAAGTTTTTGGAGATGGTCAAGAATCTTGAGGTAACGATTCCTTTCACTGATCTTATTACCCAGGTACCCTCTTACGCTAAATTTGTGAAAGACATTTTGAATCGTAAGAGAAATTTTCATGATGATGGTGCGGTTGCTTTTGTGGAAGAATGTAATGATCTTTCGCAAATTAACATACCACCTAAATTAAAGGACCCAGGTAGCTTTTCAATTCCCTGCACTATAGGTAACCACGAAATTGGAAAGGTCCTTTATGATTTAGGGGCCAGTGTCAGTGTCATGCCATATTCTGTTTGCGAAAAGCTAAATATTGGTAGACTTAAGGTGACCGATATTACCCTTCAGATGGCAAATAGATCGACTCAGAGACCTTTAGGAGTCTTAGAGGATGTACCCGTTCGAGTGGGTAAGTTTTTTATTCCTGTCGATTTCGTTGTTTTGGACATTGCAGAGGATAGTCAGATACCTTTTATTTTAGGTAGACCATTTTTACATACAGCTGGGGTTGTAATAGATGTCAAACGCGGAATCATAACCTTAGAGGTAGTAGATGACACCATTGAGTTCAGTCTTGCTCATAAGGCGACTGAACCTGCTGATGATGACACGTGTTATTCCATTGACATTGTTGACAGGACTGTTAATTGTAACTGGAGGGAATCCTTAGCCAAGGATCCCTTAGCTGATCTAACCCATTTAGATGAGTGTGCAGATAATACAGCGGAGAATGCTGAGGAGCTAGATGTTTTGGTAGCCTCAATGGAAAGCTACGAGCTCATAGAGGAAGAAGATGAGATGCTCATAAGCCTGGCCAACGAAAATTTGGTAAACACTTGCTATACCATTGAAGCTGATTCTGCCAATGCTTTAGAGGTAAAGGTGCCAGAGCGTAAGCCACTTCCTTCTAATCTTAAGTATGTTTTTCTAGATGATACGGAGCAGTACCCAGCTATTGTTAATGTTAAGCTTAATGATGACCAGCTTTCTGCTTTGATGTGTGTGCTTAAGAAAAACAGGAAGGCTTTAGGTTACTCTTTGGATGATATTAAGGGCATCAACCCTGATATTTGTATGCACAGGATAGAGCTGGAGGAATGCCACAAGCCTTACAGACAGGGTCAACGCAAGTTGAACCCGAAGATGCAGGAACTTGTTATGGCCGAGGTGATGAAACTACTCGATGCAGGTATTATTTATACAGTTGGCAACTCCAAGTGGGTTAGCCCAGTTCAGGTAGTTCCGAAGAAAGGAGGGACTACCGTGGTTAAGAATGAGAAAAATGAATTAATACCGACGCGAGTTGTAACAGGGTGGCGGATGTGCATTGATTATAGACAGTTGAATGCCGCCACCAAGAAAGACCATTTTCCCCTCCCTTTTGTTGACCAAATGACTGAAAGACTTGCTTCTAAAAAATTTTTCTGTTTTCTAGACGGATATTCAGGGTTCTTTTAGATCCCTATTCATCCGGATGATCAGACTAAGACCACTTTTACCTGTCCACAGGGTGTTTTTGCATACCGCAGAATGCCTTTCGGATTGTGTAACGCCCCAGCTACCTTTCAGAGGTGCATGATGGGGATTTTTTCTGATTATATAGAAAAAATTATGGAGGTATTTATGGATGATTTCTCAGTTTATGGTAATGAATTTGATCGTTGTTTAGCTAATCTTGATAAAGTCATGCAGCGTTGTATTGATGTTAATCTTGTTTTAAACTGGGAAAAATGTCAGTTCATTGTCAATGAGGGAGTTGTGTTAGGACATCTGATTTCTGATAAGGGTATACATGTTGATAAGGCAAAAGTGCAGGTGATTGAGCAATTGCCTCCTCCCGTGAATGATAAAGGAGTGAGGAGTTTCCTTGGTCACGCTGGTTTTTATCGGCGTTTCATTAAGGATTTTTCAAAAATTGCTAAACCACTTACACAATTGCTCCTTAAGGATGTTGTCTTTGAGTTTACTGATGAGTGCCTTTTAGCTTTTAATAGGTTAAAGGAGGCTCTAGTTTCTGCACCAATCATTCAGCCGCCTGATTGGGACCTCCCATTCGAGATTATGTGTGATGCCAGCGATTATGCGATTGGTGCAGTTTTGTGACAGCGGAAGAATAAAGTTTTGAATGCCATATATTATGCGAGCCGAACTCTGGATGAGGCTCAAGTCAATTATTACACCATTGAGAAGGAGTTTCTAGCTGTAGTTTTTGCCTTAGATAAATTTCGGTCTTATTTGTTAGGTTCTAAGGTTGTTGTTTATACTGACCATGCAACGCTGAAGACTCTCTTTCTTAAGAAGGATGCGAAGCCGAGGCTTTTGAGGTGGATGCTCCTTTTGCAGGAGTTTGATTTGGAGATTAAAGATAAGAAAGGTGCAGAGAATGTGGTGGCTGACCATCTATCTCATCTGCAGCTGACAGAAAGGGAGGATTCGTTACCCATTAATGATTCTTTTCCTGATGAGAGTCTGTTAGCTATTACTAATTCGGGGTCTTATCCACCTCCGTGGTTTGCTGATTATGCTAACTTTGCTGTGACAGGTAAGATACCACCCGAGCTTTCATGGCAGTAGAAGAAACGGTTCGCTTATGATGCTAGACAATACTTTTGGGATGATCCTTATGTTTTCAAGGAATGCGCAGACGGTCTTATCCGGAGATGTGTTCCTCAGTGGGATGTGAAGGATATCCTAGAAGCTTGCCACTCTTCTACCTATGGTGGTCACCATGGTCCGTCCCGCACTGTGGCTAAGGTACTCCAATCTGGTTTCTATTGGCTAACTTTGCATGCAGATAGTCGCAATTTTGTTGCTGAGTGCGATGCTTGTCAAAGATCGGGGAATATTTCAAAGAGACATGAGATGCCAAAGGTAGGCATTCTCGAGGTTGATATTTTTGATGTCTGGGGCATTTATTATCAAGGACCTTTTCCGAGCAGTCAAGGTAATAAATATATCCTCGTAGCTGTAGATTGTGTGTCCAAATGGGTAGAAGTTATCGCTACTCCCCATTGCGATGCAAAAGCCGTGATTAAGCTATTTAAAAAGATTATTTTCCCTCATTTTGGTGTCCCTAGGGTTGTCATTAGCGATGGTGGAATGCACTTTAAAGAGCAACAACTTAGTGCTTTATTGACTAAATTCGGTGTCCAACATCGTAGAGGTTTGGGGTAACATCCCCAAACTAGTGGTCAAGTTGAGATTTCTAACCGAGAATTGAAAGAATTTTTAGCTAAAGTTGTTTCTAAATCACGGAAAGATTAGAGTCTTAAGTTAGATGATGTCTTATGGGCTTATAGGACCGCGTTTAAAACGCCGATTGGGATGTCACCATTCCGATTGATTTATGGTAAGACATGTCATTTACCTGTTGAGTTGGAGCGTAAGTCTTGGTGGGTTATTTGTGATTTGAATTTGGATCCTAACCTCTCTCGTGAGAAACGTATGACACAAATTTGAATGAATGAGGAGGAGGAATTTAGGCTGCTGGCCTATGAGAATGCTAGGATCTACAAAGAGAAAACGAAGCGCTGGCACGACAAGAGAATCATTAAGCGCGAGTTCCATATTGGCGATAAGGTACTTCTTTTTAACGCTCGTATCCGTTTATTTTCTGGTAAGCTGAAATCCAGGTGGACTAGACCTTATACGGTCACAGCAGTTACAAAATTCGGATCAGTTGAATTGGAGACCTCATCTGGAGACCGATTCAAAGTGAACGGTCAACACGTGAAACACTATCACGGTGCGAGGCAATTTGTTGGGCGGTCAAATCTTTTGTACTTTGACCCAATTTTAGAAGCTGCAAATTGAGGTAAGAAGGTCGTGCGGGACCTCTTAAACCAACGCTAACCGGGAGGCCACCCGGCTTGTACATTTTTTGTAATTAGGAACTTTACAGTTTTATTTCATTTAATTTGCATTAGGAGTTTTAGTTATTTGATTTTAATTAGCATTTTCTTTTGTGGAAAGACGTACGCCTTTGAGAATTTTTGCAGGAATTTATTTTATGCAAAGCGCGTAGGGTGATTTACTGAATGTCTATGAGAGTAAGACGGGCAATTGAAGTGGGAAAATAAATTTTTGACGTATTTGAGATTAATTGCTAGCATATGCAGTCGATCGACCAAGTTCACCAGTCGATCGACTGAGGAGAAAAAGGCAGAAGCTGTTTCATAGGGAGATTGGTCGATCGACTGGGTAAGATAGTCGATCGACCACCATGCGACATCAGAGAGCTATATAAGGGAAGAATGGTCAATCAACTGGGTCAGATAGTCGATCGACCACCGCGCGAAATCAGAACGCAAGTTAATAAGGGAAGTTCTAACTCTTTTCTCATTCATTCATTTATACTCTTTTAATAAAAAAAAATAGAAAACCCTTGTTCTTCCCCTTTGTCGCGATTTTCCCTGCTAATCTACCCCTTTAATCTCGATTTTTCTTGCTCAAATTCCCGAGTTCTCATCAAAGGTATGTTTCTAATCCTATTTTCGTCCTTTGAATTCCATTCTCGCTGAATTTTTATGCCCAAATTTCGAGCAATTTTACCTTGGGTCGAAAAAAAATCGATTTAGGGAAAATCGATTTGGGGTTGATTTCTTGTCGAATTTATGTTTTAATTGCCTTTGATATCCTATTCCTTTGAATTTCAAGCCATCTTAGCAACTAGGAGATGCTTAATTCCGTTTTCCCCAATTTTTCGAAACCCTAATTTCGTCTTCAAATTCTAATTTTTGTTTAGGGTTTTATAAATTGTCATTGCTAAAGATTAAGGGAAGCTAGTTGCTGATTTGTTAATTTTGTAGGAAGAAATAATGACGAAAGGGAAGCAGACGATGTTCGGAGGGCAGTCCAGTCAAGGAGCTGCTAAACGGTCGCGGGGTCCGCCGTTAATTATCGAGGCAACTACGGATAGTCTACCTGACTATCCGCAGGCTACTTTCTCTACCTCTACTCAGCGAGCTAAATTCATTAACATGGTCGAAAAAATAAAAGTTCAGGCCACTCGTTTTCTTCATAGGCCAACTTTAGAGAAACTAGGGTGTCTTGAATCTCTCGTGTCTCTGCTAAATGGGACAGGGATGTCGGGACTGGTGGACATGGCTGAGTTCACCTACTACACTCTTACCCTTGAGTTTTTCTCATCTTTTGCTTTCGACCAGACCACCTTTGAAGCCAATAGAAGTAGTTCCTGTATTTCTTTCAGGCTATTCAATGTCACCTACTTCTTGACATTGGCCGAATTTGCTGGTTATTTGGGTCTTTGTTTCGAGGGTAACACCTCGAAACCTTCTGATGTGCACAGGGTAATGTGGTCGTGTATCTCTGACTGGAACGACCCTAAGAGGACGGGCACTTCCGTCCACTTACCCCCTTTTCGTTATTTTTTCCGGCTGATGAGTAATACCATTTTCGGCCGCAAGGAGTCAAATAATATTAATACCATTGAATTATCTATCTTGGCGGGCTATCTGAACATTGAAAGTCGAGTAGCCCGTATTTATAACATAGCTTATTTGACCGCCTCTCACTTTCACACTATAAGTGAGGGCACTTTGGCCACTATTGTTTGTGGTGGGTTGGTGACTCGTATCGCCAACCGTCTGGTTCTTGTCTTCCCTCGAGAGGAGGCCCCTCTTAACCTTGACGCACGCTTCATGGACCTTGACTACGCCAGGTCTATGAAGTGGGTTGACTCACGGGGTCGGTGGAAGATTGATTCTTCCATTTGCGACTCCATCCCTGTCCTTGGCCTCCCGCCCATCTTGCCCCTTACCACTGTTTTGGGGGCGACTCGCCCGCCCTTGCCTAGCTACAGGCTCCCTATTATGGCGGGCACCGCACATGCTAGCACCTCGAGGCGTGCTCGTGCCTCCTCTTCACAGGCCCCCTCCTCCTCCACTCCTGCTCCCACGGGTTTCCCGGCCACTTTTCGTCCCCCTACACCTATTGTTCTCCCTGCGGTCATGGACCAAAGGGCGGTTTCACGTGTGTTGGGTGACCTGTGCAGGAGTTTTGATCAGCACAGATTAGATATGGCTCTGGCCCTATACCCAGTTTACGAGGAGTACGCTCGGACGGGGATGCTCCCACGAGGTGCCTGAACTCACCCGTCCTTCTTTGTTCCCCTGATGGGCGGATATCCTCCGCCTGCTACGAGATCTACTCCCACGACTACTACTGCCGCTGCTGCTGAGGCGGAAGAGGAGGACGACTCGGAGTCCTAGGAGGATGAGGGTAGCGAGTATGATGGTGGGGACTAGACGCATTCTGACCTCCCCCATTTTTGGCTGGTTTGGGGAGGTCGTCTTTTGTGAGTTCCGATCCCTTTTTGTTAGCTTCCTTTTATTATATTGTTGCTTATATTCTTCCCTATATTGCTGTTGATGCTGGTGATTTGCTGCTGAGCACAATGAGGGCATTGTGCGTTTTGGTTTGGGGAGGATATTTGCATATGTCTATTGCATCTGCATTTTTTTTATTGCATTTCAGTCACACGTTTATTGCATTTTAGCTTTCATTCGTTTTTAATTCAAAAAAAATGTACAAAAAAAAAACAAAATTTGAAAAACCACTAAAAAAAATTCAAAAAAAAATCACGTTTACTTTCGCATTTAGGTCGAGTCGGAACGGAAGGATTTCAATGATGAGTTTGCATTACATATTGTCTCATTGCCCTTTCCTTGCACTTTCAACATTTCCAAGTTTGTCACTTGCATAGTCTACGAGTTTTGTTGGAATTTTGCTAAACAAATAGACTTGACTCAATATTGGCAAGCTACTTAAATTTCTGAGGATAGAGCTCAATAAATCGGTGACATTCATGACCGATTTCATGTAGGAATGAGAGTAGTTTTCTCCTTATAAGGCATGTCACATTAATTTGCATAAGCATGAGTCTAGTCTACTTCATACCTATATGCATTCGGGTCCGTGGTTTGTTGACACATGTGGTAGAGGCTCCCCTTTCTCATTTTGCCCATAAACCTCACAAAGCCAAATTTGCCCTTTTGTCCCATTTAGCTACATACTAAAATTAGCCACCCTAGCCGAGCGAGTAAAGGTAGTAAGTCGGGACTGCTGTCTTGTGATTTGGTTTTTATTATCTTGTTGGATGAACTTTGGGAAAGGGAAGCTATGACTTGAAAAAAAATGAAATGAAAAAAAAAGAAGGTGAACTGAACTGGACGGGCAGTCGATCGACTGGGTATGATGGTCGATCGACTGCCCGTCCAGGATTTGAGGAAAAAAAAAAGGTCAGGAAAGAAAAGAAAAGAAAGAAAATGAAAAAAAAAAAGAGGGAGATCAAATGTTCAAAACAATTTTCGGATGGTGATTTCTTAATTCTCATGTGCTATTCATTTTATTTGGGGAATTATATTTTATTGGAGAATTGTGAGTTCAATGCTCATGATATTTGAGCATTGGTTTTATATTTGGTAAGCGGAAATAAGAAGTGGATTTGCTTATAATTTGGTTTAGTGGTTATTAGCTCGGCCTAACCCCTGTTTCCCAAATTCATTTTAGCCTCTTTTTACCTCTAGCCTCACAATTCCAAAATTGCCTCAGCGTGTGTCATGGTCATTAAATGGTTGGAATGCATATGCACGGTTGTAGAGACTTTATTCATGTTAGATTGCTGGCATGTTCTTATGGGTCGTAGATAGGTGAGAGTCTTATTTTTATCACTCTTCTGTCTTGCACAATATATCTTACCTTGTACTTAAATGAGCGAATGAGCGACCCGTGAGAGTCCGATATATATGAGTCTTGCAAGGTCAAAGGTTTGGCAAATTCTTTAACATGTTCAACTCGTTTGCATTTGACAAGATACGTGGATGTTAATAGCTGCATTAAATTGGTTGGGTATGATGGTTTGTACTAGCTCTGAGCATGAAATCCGTTCCATTAGAGGTTTTTAGTCAGGTCATAGTGCTTGCTTGGGGATAAGCAAGGTTTGGTTTGGAGAGATTTGATACGTGCATATTCTATCCACTTTATTCGCAGTTTTGGCACGTATTTCTATGCGTATTTGTTAGCTTAAAGCTACTATTTCTCCCGAAACGGTTTACTTTGGAATTTCTATGATTTATTGTAGGAATGAGTGGAAGTGAGCTAAATCAAGCCTAAATCGTCCTCCGGAGGCAACTTCATGGAAGCTTGGAAGATGGGAGTTTGGACTTTTTCACCTCGGGATGCGTGCATGGAGTGAAGAGGCCGTTTGGAAGAGAAAAGGAGCTACTGCACAGCGTAGTTGGTCGATCGACCAACATCTGCAGTCGATCGACCGTGGAAGTTCAGCAGAAGAGCATCACTGTACTGGCTGGTCGATCGACCGTGCCACTTGGTCGATCGACCAAGCTGCGAATCTGTGATTTATTTTACGCGTTAGACTTTTGAAAGCCGACTTGTAATTAACTTTTGGGGAGAATGTTTATCAGTAGTACGCAACAATAATTTAGGGTATGCTTTTCATTATTCAACAACTGAAGTTTTTAGATCTGGTTTTGGGGAACAAGAAAGTGTAGAGTACGGATTTCAATCCAATTGCTTTGTTCATCAAATATTTAGTAAGCTTTAATTCAATTTCCTTCTTTTCTTATTCCTTGTCAATTTAATTCTTGTTGCTACCAATTTATTTTCAAGTAATTCAGTTTTAATCTTCTATTTAATTTTCAATTCAATCATGTCAATTTCATTGTATGTCTTTAAGTTTGCAATTGTTATAGTTTTAATCATGCATAGCTAATTATCTTGATTGGGAACTAGGTGAGCCATGGCGTAAATTAGGGTCGAATTTATTAGTATGATTTCTTCCGTATCGATCTTGTTTTCTTTTGATAAACCCGTCTTGCTAGATTGAAAGATTAGTAGGTTAGGTTTTCATTAGTTTTGGAATTTTCTTTGAGCGAAAGCTTTGAGAAATTCTAGGGAATTAGAAGACCGTAAGTTTAATTTTGAACATTGATCGAAAGGCTTGCTCATATTTCCTGAGACCGTATTACAGGACCTCTGCTGCCTTTTTGACCTGACCTTAGCCATGGTGAACCAAAGTTCTTGATCTCCCTTTTATCTTGTTTGAGAAATTCTTATTTTGCCAATTAGCCTTTAGAATCAAACAAATTCAAAACTCCCATTTAATTGTTACTTCAATAGATTAAAAATAGCAAATAGAATTGATCTTGTGTCTCTGTGGTTCGACCCTTACTATCACTGGCTATAGTTTTAGTTCGGATTTATAAATTTAATTTTGATACAAAACGATGGTATCAGTAGTGCCACCAAGGAACTTCCGTCCCATCATAAGAGGAGGAATAGAGTAACTTGAGTACTACCCGAAGGTACTTTTCGAATACGATGCCCACCGCAAGGAGTTTGTCAAATTGCTAGGTAAGAACTATGAACCCACTCAATTCATAGATACTAAGGTGTTGGAAGTCCTTGGGATAAGGTACCATACCGAGATGTTCTTTGATGGCTTAGGGATTGGAAAACTTTTCCATGCCCATGAGGAGACGTACCTTAGTCTCACCCTGGAATTTTTGAGTAGCCTTTGTATTGTCACGAATACTCGAACCAATGTGGGCATGGAGTTTAGGTTGTACAACCTAGACCATAGCCTTACACTTGATTAATTTGCCCACATTTTCGGTCTTGTTGTGCCCACCAACTTTACCGAAAACCCGCTAATTTCGATGTGGACCTACTATGGAAGGCTATTTTCGGGAGGAATTTTACCAATTTAAAGCAATGTTATACCTTCACCATCCAACATCCGGTGATTCGGATCACCGAACGCTTTGTGGCCGGTACCATCAATGGGAGGTACGAACAAGATAGGTGTACTCTCATTGATTTAACATTTCTTGAGTCCTATTTAAATGTTCGGAGGACGAGGCGCTATAACTTCAACACCCCCCTTGAGATACTTACAAGGTTTCATGATTTTGCTCAAGGGACCACCCAACTCAAGACCTTCGTAATGGGAGGTCTAGTTACTATTTTGGCCAACTACCTTTGCCCCGGGTCCAACTCCCAAGGGATTTATGCTCCTCTTGAGGGGAGTACTTTAATTGATGAACACGCCATCTTCACCCACCATCGGTGGTGTAACTACACTCAAGAAGGGAGTGTAGAATGGCTCCCAAAAGGGTGCACCTCCATCATCCTTTCGGGTTGGAATATACCGGGCACCGACCCAAGATTGAGCCCATATTCGCCTACGCCAAGCTACCTCCTTGATATCCAAATCCTCGACAATCCCCCTCAAAGGGAAGAGGCACCCCGCCAACAACAAGTACCTCGTGGGGTACCGACAAGGTCTACTAACCCACCTTCCTATGTGCCTATCCCACCATACCCTACTCCTTATACCGAATTCCGACCGGAAATCCCCAATACCCCGGGTATTAATGATTTGATGAAACTCATGAATAGAGTGGACCGCGGGGTACATGAAGGGAGGGTCGACAACTACTTGGCCCTTTATCCCCAATACTATAACATGGCTCAACAAGGGTATATTGACCCCAATGGTCTTAAGCCCTCTTGGGCCCAACCACAACATTTGTTCCCTAATCAAGGGGACCAAGCTTGGAATCTCGGTGGTGGAGGGTACTCGGGTCAAGGAGGAGGGTATGACCAAGGAGGGTACTCAGGCCAAGGAGGAGGGTTTGACCAAGGAGGGTATGACCAAGGCGGGAGTTCTCATCGGTATGGTTACCCCCAAGATGAGGATGATGCCGAGTGAAAGAGGCCTACCTCATCACCTCTATTTGTATGATATTCCTCTCTCCCTCTCTCTTTTGTATATACATATACATTTAGCTTGCATTTGTATTATATTTCATATTGCATTTACATTAGTTAGTTCATATAGTATAGTTGCATTATAATATATCTCACACGATTCATGTAGTTAGTTCCATATAGACTAGAATTCATGCATAGTCACTAATGACCAATCCTATTCTTTTCTACACTAGAAATAGTGTTTAAATCGGTTTGGGGAGGTTTGATCATAGGTGACCATAGTTTACTAGAAATCATGCATCATATAATATAGTTTAGATTGCATTCATTTGTTATATATGTCATATAAAATTGCATTTAGTTAGAGCATGCATTCATTCATGTCATATCATTGCATTTGTACTTTATTTCAAAAAATCAAAAATTCATAAACATGTTTTCCTTTTTATTTCTACTCCTACATGTACATTGAGGACAATGTCCAAAATAAAGTGGGGGATGGGAATTTATATTCAAAAAATGCATAAAAATTGAAAATTTTCGAAAAATCACAAAAATATATCTTTTAATTTCATAAAACAAAAACCTATATAAATTTGAAAATTTCAAAAACCAAAAACATGTTCTTTAATTTAGTAGTGTAGAATTTTATATACTTGTGTTTTTGTTCTCTTCTCACATAGATACAACAATACATTTTAGGCATTAGCAAGGGAAAATGAAGACCGCTTGGTATGATCGCTCTAATCTCTATTTCATTTCCATTTCTTTTTCATTGTTCATATGAGGAGGATGGGCTTACATGTCGAGGAGGATGTGGTGTATTTTGTTGTTGCGGTTTGTGTATCTATGTGTTGTTAGGACTTGCATTTAGTTTATATGACATACTAGTTGGTAGAAGCATATGCATTAGGATGTATATATGTTAGTTGCATCATGGCATGTAGTTTCATGTTAAAAAAATTTTGTGAAACCGTCTACTTGGGAAGCTTGACAAGTGTATATAGGCCCTAGTAGATGCTTTTTCTTCTTAAAACTTTGCTTGTTAGAATACTTGTAAAACACCCTAGGATGTGTCATGCTAGTATCCTTTGACCCATGGATTAAGGCCTAGTCAAGAGTACCTTGTGGTGTGATAACTCCTTGGCTACCGTTTATTCCAAGGTGACCCTTGAAACCATGCATCCATCATCCATGTTCTACCACATTTTTGTCATCGAAGGGAATGGGCACAAAAAGAAATTGATTTGAGTTCAAAGAAATGAAAAGTGAAAGAAAGTTTGCAAAAATTGCATCAAATGAACAGATGAGCAAAAATAGACTCCTAATGCTTCAAATATAAGGCACCCTCACTACATATGGGGTGACTTTGAAAATGTTCAAAAAGAAATGCAAAAAGTTGAAAATTGTCAAGTATTGAAATGCCAAACATCAAAGAAATGGCAAGAAAATGTTCTCAAATGTCAAATGCCACAAGAAATTGGGGGGAAAAACAACAACAAAACCAAACTCCCAAATGAAACTCAAATTCTATCAACCCCTTTATCCATCGTATCCATTTTTGTGCATGGTAGAGAGGGGACGACCTTTCTTTTTGTCTAGGCAAGAAGGGGAATTCCGCGATCCTCCAGTGTTTCTAACACCATAGGGCAATGTTGTCAGGATCGAGATTCTACTTTGGATCGATGGGGAGGATAGGATCGAATCGGTAGAATCGGATCGTAGAATCGCAAGATTCTATAAACTTACTAAATATAATTTTTTATTTAGTAAAAACATATAATTGAAAATCAAAACACTTATTTATTAATATTTATTCATAAAATATTGGTAATTAATGATTTTAGTATCATTGTATGAACAACTTACACGAAATTTGGGTTTTACGGTGTCATTATATAAAAATATATATTAATTTTTTTATTATGGAATCGGATCGTAGGATCATAATATCGTAGGATCGTATTGTGATCCCATCTCTAGAAATTTTCAAATTAATAGTATCGTAAGATTCTACAACTATGATAGAATCGTAGGAACTAGGATCGGTCGGGCATTTTTGGATCGTAAAATCGTAGAATCGTTGGATCGAGTCGCGATTCTGACAACAATGCCATAGGGAGCCTATTCTTGACAAAAGCATTTAACGATTGAGGACAAAGGTACCCTAGCTTGATACAACTTGGAGGCGATTTATTAGTATCCTTCTAGGCTTAGTAGTCTGAAGAAATTGCATCTATGAAGGAGTGTGTACCCTTGAATTGCTTCCCTTATAGATAATTTCCGCCACTTAGATGAGGAAAGTGGCTATTCTTTTGTAGATGCATCCATTACTTGATTTTGTATGCTTTAATGTTTGGATGTGTCGCCATTTTGGCAAGCCCCGCCTTGCCTTGCAAGAAGGCATCCTACCTCATGGTTGTCTTGTTGTGAGTTGAAGGGGTGGAGTGAGACCCGCTAATTGTCTCACATCGGCTATATTATTAGGATAGTTTAAATAAAGGTCTAGTTTTTGTCCCCTGTTTACTCGGGACGAGTAAAGGTTCGGTTTGGGGATATTTGATGTGAACATTATTTGCACGCATTTAGTCCCCTAATTAAGCCTATTTTGCATACTATTATAACATTTCATAGCCATTTTATCCGTCAAAACCTTCCTATTTGCTTTCCTAGTGCATTTCGTATGTTTTGTAGGAAAGAAGACAATTAGGCGGAATTCCCCGTTCTTCGTGCATATTTGGAAGCTTATTGATGACATTAGATGGACTAGTATGAAGAGGAAGCGAGAACTAGAGACCAATCCTACAAGAATAAAAAGAAAGTGAAGAAAAGGATTCTGAAGCAGAACCCGAGCGGCCAAACAGGCAAGACGCCCGTCCAGAATGACAATCCGAGCGTCCAAGCAACAAAGACGCTCGGATTCCTCTACTACAATCCGAGCGGATTTGCATAAAGACGCCCGTGCACCCCCTCAAGAATCCGAGCGTCTTCCCTTCCTGGACGGACGGACCACAACGTCTTCAGCCGAGATGCTCATCCCTCCAAAAATACTAGCATTTCCCTGCTTAAAACTCAAAAATGTAATTACTAATTTAGACTTAGTTATCCTAATGAAGCTCTACTATATATACCCCATTTGTAAATAATCATAAAGGGGGTTGGAGATTAGATTAAGGCTCCACATTAGGAATTCCTTTTAGATTCATTTAGGAGTAGATTAAAATAGATTACTCTTTAATCTTTCCACAAATCTCACATTGATCTCCCCTTAATTATTGTTCAAGTTTGTTACTTTTGGGTAATTGAAGATTATTGGGTTATTATTGGAGGATTGACAACCCTTCATCAATCAATCAAGTTTCTTCTTTTATTCTTTGCATTATTATTTTGGAATCTCCATAGGTAAAATTCTCTCAATCCTTGTTTTAATTATTGTTAATCTTTCTTACTTGTTCATCATGTTTTACCTTGTTAATATGATTGACAACCTTGTTAGCATGTTAAACTTGATAATGAGTGAGTAGTCTCTTAGCTAGGATTAGTGGGTAATTAAGGGAAACCAAACATGGGATTGATTTATGCTTAATCTAATATGTTCACATAATTAATTTGCTTGCTTGTTGTGATGTCAACTTTATGCACATGTTATGTTTGATGAAATGTTAAGCCTATGAATCCTTGCATTTACAACCATCTCTTATCTACTCAACTTGACTTGTAAGATATAAACCAACTCGAGTCTTGTTAGACCATGCATAGAAGTTGAATAGGAGGAAAGTAAGTCGACTTGTAGGTGTTGTACAATCTAATCGATTCGGCTCCGGGACCCAACTCTTCCTATGAACCGTAAGACATAAACCAACTCGGTTCCTCCACAACACTAATTGCTTGCTTATAATTGTAAACATGTTTGTATGATCAACACCATGAATCCCCTATGACCCCATTATATCCTAGCACTTTTAATCATTTGTTTACATTCTTCCTTTTATTACTTGTTTTACTTTATTGCTTGCACTAGTCTAGGACACAACTACAAACCCAACCAAATTGTGACACTAGCATAAATTGAGATAGAAAGACTTAGAACCCAAAGCACACCGTCCCATGGATCGACCTCGACTTACCGCTAACTAGTTGTTTGTTGAGTATTATAAATGTGTTTTGATTGGGTGTACAACGACACGCCCACGTCAATTGTTGTGGGCATCTTGCTATAGCGGTTGTTGGTATTTTGTTTAGGTAGAGGAGTAGAGGCGATTAGGTTTATTTACATGGCTTGGTGTCATGTTGTTGAAGCATACTTTGTTGATTTAGAAATATTGTTTTTAGGTAAGCCATGTGAATTTGTGTCTAGGCTGTAGGGATAAGGGGCGTAGCTGTTAATGACTTGCTAACCATGACACATTGTAAACCTTTTGTCTTTGGTCGTGAGTACTATGAGATGGGATTTATGACGGTCATTATTTTTTGGTGGAAGTATTTAGATTGCAAATGACCGTATACTTTAACTCGGAGGGAGTTCTGGAGGGTGCGTGAGATGTGAAAGGTTTTGGACATGTTGGTTTCCATGTATTGAGCCATCATTTATTTGCATTCTATTTAGTCCTTCGGTTCTACATCGAGGACGAGTAGAAGTTCAAGCATGGGGAATTTGATACGACTCATTTAGTCGTAGTTAATTGAGGATAATTAGTATATTTTTTATGGTTAGGAGGGGTGTTATGGAGCTTAATTGTAGGTTATTTGTTCGTGAGTCTTGATTAGCTATTGGGCCGCTTTAGCATGTTTGAGACGTAGTCCAAGCCCGAGGATAGGTGGGCCCAATGACCTATGAAGATGTCGTGAGATATGTGCGCAAATATTGGTCATATGTCGCACTCATAAGGCGCGCATATGACAAACAGGTAGACGGCAAAAGCAAGATTCATGACACACGCACGACCTGTACGTGACATGCACGCGACCTACACGCGACTGATATACGCGCGGCTTATTCCTTTGTCGCACAGTTTGGTTTTATGAGACTCGTGTTTATTATTTTATTTTACTCGGTTTGTTTCGAGACTCGCTTTGACTTTTTATTAGTTGACTTTGTTTAGAGAGTACTTAAGTTTATTTTTCAGTTTTAGGGAGACTTATGCAATTTTCTTAGAAAACCCAATTACGTTTAGCAATAACTATTATGCACGACTAATTCTCTCCTTCTTGATTTAAATAAGTTGAAACTCCCGAAATTTCTTGTGAGATTATTAATCCTTTGCTTTATCTTGAGTATTGTTTAATTCCTTTTTTTAATATTCGTTTTGATATTCATCTTATTTTTTTTTTTTTTTTTTTTGCAAGAAAGGCAAGCCACTTTTATTCTTCCATAAAGGGAATAAATACGCCAAATCTTACAAAGTAGAACCAACTAAGAAAGCTAATCAAACATTACAAGCTACCCGGAACATCACATGCCTACACGTAGGTAATACATGTAATATCCTAGTACTTACAATAAACTGTATCCTCTTAACCACATATTGGATATCATGCTCAATACCCTGAAATATTCGGATGTTACGCTCTTCCCAAATGCTATAAACCAGTGCTGCTACACAACCTGAAAACCATAGAGCCTTCCAATGCTTCTTAGCTCTCCTGCTTACTATCCAGTTAAGTTCCCTTTTCAGCTGCGTAGATCTTCCTGAAATCTTCATCCAGTGGAGAAGCGTGGACCAAATAGTTGATGAAAAAGAACATCTAAAGAATAAGTGAGCGTGAGATTCAGCATCCTGCTTACACAATACACACCAATTCACCAAACATATACCCCTGCTATTTAATTGATCAATTGTTGCCAATTTGTTTTGCATTGCAAGCACCGTGATAATGTTGTGCTTTGGTAGAACTGCTCTACTCCACACAGCTATAGGCCATCGTACCTTCTCAAACTTAGTTCTGAAATGCTCATAAATCAGATCAATCTTCAGCTTCCCATTCTTGACACATGAATGCAAAATCTGCAGAACGGCATCAGGTGAACCAAACTGCTGCATAAGCAGATCCTTAACTTGCAAGATGTTCCTCCAACTTTCAGAATGTCAAGGTTTAATCTCCTGGTCCCAGAAACATTCATATTTGATATTGTATTCATAATTCCAACTGACCCACGAGTTATCAGAATGGTTCGCAATATCCCAAATCCATTTGCACATTACACTTCTATTCCAAGATAAAACTTCTTTAATGTGAAAACCTCCTTCCTGATGAGGTGCACAACAGGAAACCTAACTCTTCCAAATCAATTTCCTAGTTCCCTCCTCAGAATTCCAAAGGAAGTTCCTACAAAACTTAGTGATCATTTTTATGACCCCTTTAGGTATTAACAGAGTTGAACACCAAAATTGTTCTAATCCAAAGATGACAGTATTTATGAGACTGATCCTACCAGCATAAGACAGTTTGTAGGCTGACCAATGAAGCAAAGACTGTTGTATCTTAGCAATGAGGTCTGCAAACATCTCTTTGTTCAGCTTACCTGCATTTAGTGGCACCCCAAGATAACGAAATGGGAAAGACCCTTCAATGTATCCTGTTGCATCCAGAATCAACTGTTTAACATCCCCTCGAACTCCTCCCATGTAGATATTAGTTTTATCAGGATTTGCCTGCAACCCTGATACTTTAGCAAACTTACTCAAAGTATTAGCCACTGCAACAACTGAAGGTAGATCACCCCTACTGAAAATCATTAAATCATCTGCAAATATTAAGTGGTTTAGTCCCAGTCTACCACATTTTGGGTGATAATAAACCTGAGCCTCCTTATGAATACCTCTTAATAACCTTGATAAAATCTCCATACTCATGACAAATATGAAAGGGGATAGTGGATCCCCTTGTCTCAACCCACTACCTCCCTTGAAAAACCCTGTTACATCACCATTGATCTTGATGCTAAACCAAGTGGAGGTGAGACAACCAAGAATCCATTTCTGAAATTGAGGAGGAAAATGAAACACCCGGAGCATCTGAGCAATGAACTCCCATTGCAAAGAGTCAAATGCTTTCTTAATGTCCACTTTGATCATACATCTTGGTGAAACTCCATGTTGATTGTACCCCTTTACCAAAGCCTGTGTAAGCATGATATTTTCATATAAACTTCTCCCTTTCACAAAAGCACCCTGTTCTTTTCCCATAAGTACTGGCAGCAAAGGCTTGAGTCTTTCACAAAGTATTTTACTGATGGTTTTGTAGATTACTGAACAGCAAGCAATGGGTCTATAGTCCATGACTGTGGAGACCACTGCCTTTTTGGGTATCAGTGCCAAAAGAGTTGTGTTAGCTTGCTTTTGCATTGATCCTTTCCTAAAGAAATCCTGAATAGCAGTACAGAAATCCCCCTTAATGACCTCCCAATAATGCTTGAAGAAATGAGAAGAGAACCCATCTTGACCAGGGCTCTTATTTGAGTCTATAGAAAAGAGGGCTTTCCTGATTTCTCCTTCCTCAACAGGCTTGCATAAAATTGGCCAATCAGCTTCATCCACTTTTGGCCCTTCCAAGGAATCAGGATCCAATGATTTAGTATCTTTTCTTTCCCCTAATAACCATTTGTAATAATCCACAAAAGCTTCATTGACATTCTGAACTCCTTCCTGAATCTGACCCTGTCTATCCTGAATCTTCCCAATTATACTGATATTCATCTTAATTAGGTGTACAACTAATTAGGATTTATATTAATTCATATGCTAGATTTTATTAAATGCTCAATTTGCGATTTTAATCTTATCACGGTAGCAATTGTGATTAAATTATCGTACTCAGTTTGTCATAATTTACTCATAAAAAGGATTTAACTTGTGATTTGAATATCGACAGCGTTGTTGGTATTAATTATTTCTATTGCTTTTTCTCAATTGAATGAATGCTTCTCATTACTTGAACTTGAATTGTGTAATTTGGGTTACTAATAGAAAGGGTGATTAAAGGCAACCGACTTGACTTTCTTCACTAAAATTAGATGAGAAATTGATATTTGATAAAATTGAACTTTATTAGATATCACAAAAGATTACTCAACGTTGGTAATTGATTGTAGTCAATGATCGAGTCTTTATTTGGAAGTGGATACTAGTTTGGGTCAAGATATTTCTCCATATTTGATTACTTATAACCTTATTGTTTAATTTCGTTTCATTTTTAGTCTACAAATCAAACTTAAACCCCCTTCTTTCAGACAGTTACTACGATTCTTAATAATCGTTCTTCTCTACACTTTAATTTCATTTACGATTAATCCAATTCCTTGTGATTCGACCCTTATTTCTACTTTACTACTCCGTATTTGTTTAGTACTAAGGATTTAAGTGATTATAAATTGTAATTTGAGGCATACGACTTTAGCCTGTCAATTATAAGGCTATCTTGTTCAAATATGACTGGATGGATAACTCAAATAGAGGTATGCAAGTGCATGAGAAATATAGACTTGTCGAAGTTAATCGTACTAAGAAATATCAAAAGTATGAACCATTTATCTTGGCTCATCAAGCTCAACAAGTCTATTTCTCTTCTTATCCAAACTCCAAAAAGAATGATCAATGGTGGGCCGCCTTTAAGACCAAGGCTAGAACACACATTGATGCTCCTATCGATCCAGTTGTTTTTCAAGAAGACTTGGTCATAGAACGTTCCATTTTGTCGGTGATTAATGAAGATGAATTAGATTATGGTAGAATTAATGAGGTGGAGGGGGAGGAGGAGGAGGAAGGTGAAATTATGGATGAAAATGAAGAGGAGGAGAATGAAGAAGAAGAAGAAGAAGAAGAAGAAGAAGAAGAAGAAGAAGAAGAAGAAGAAGAAGAAGAAGAAGAAGAAGAAGAAGAAGAAGAAGAAGAAGAAGAAGAAGAAGATGATGATGATTATGATGATGATGATGATGATGATGATGACGATGACGACGACGAGGATGATGATATTGAAAATGAACACGATGATATTGATGATGACAAATTAGATTAAATTTTATATTTGCGCCATTTTTTAATTCTTTATTATTCTATGGACATGTCTGTTTATCTTTACATTTTGATGTAATATTTTACCAGTTCGTTATACTATGTTCTTATTTTTCAAATTATTAACGTTTTATGTTTTATCTAATACTTTTTTTTGGAAGAGTTTAGTAGTTAACTATGCCAGGAGGTAGAAAAAGAAATCGTTCGAGCATACCAAGTGCAGAATCTACTCTTCAAAACTAGGACAATGAGGTGTCTACTCAAGTTTCAGTAAAGGGAAACAAAAAGTTTAAGAAGACACCAGTCCCGATGACTAAGGATGGGAAAATCATTTTATCTTCTGAGGATAATATGTGGTAAGTATGTTTATAAGGTTCTAATTGATTGTTGTGTGGTTAAACATGATTGTGACCATCATATGTCCCCATGCTTGAACTTTTACTCGTTCTCGATGTAAAACCAAATGACACAATGAAAAAAGTATACCAACACCAGCTCAAACCCAGCATATGGTAGAAAAATGACCGACAACAAGAATGCTCTCTTCCCTCTCACGCCCTCCAAAACATCCTCAAAAGTGTAATCATTTCCACCGCCTAGCAAAGAGTAACACATCCACATCCTCAAAATACAAAAGAGCAAAGTAACAATAATTAGTGACGGTAGTCACCACAATACATCAATAGAAAACAATGCTACGCCCCTTATCGCTCCATCCTAGCCAAAAATTCACATGGCTCACAACAAAAACCAACTAGCCATGTGTATAATCCTAGACACCTCTACTCCACTCACTAGCACAAAACCAACAACCGCCATAGCAAGGTGCAACCAACAACAACATAGCACCGCGGTTCTCCTCACCTTAGCCACTAGTCCGACCAGACCGACCTTCTTTAGCACCCTTCTTATGACGCCACACCAAAAACAGGACATAAAAATTAGTGTGAAATGGATTTTGTTTTTTTCCTAAATCTCTCATTTTGCCTAGAGCGCCCGCCCTTGCGGGTTTTCACTCTAGCTATTTTCTTCAAACTACTCTCGTGGCACGCATCTCAATTCTTCATTTTACCGGGAGCGCTCTTTCGGGTTCTCACTCTGTCCTCGGCCACTTTTCCCATTTTTGCCTAGGCGCCCTTTCGGGTTTTCACCTAGCCAGGTGTTTCTCTTTTTGTCTTTTTCATTTTTTTTCAATTTTTTTTTCCGTTTTTTTTTTGGTATAAAGCAAATTAAATTGTCCCCAATGTTGTAATTACTAATGTTGTCCCCTCCCCATGCTTGAACTCAACATTGTCCCCAATGTTGTACGGGAACAAAAAAGAAAAGGGAAGGGGCATACCACTAGCTAGGAAGAAGGAGACCCGAAGTGACGGGTCTGCCGGGCTCTAGCACGAGCCTCTCTGTCAAGACGTCTCTGAGCCAACTCAGCATAGAAAGAGGCCCCTGGGGCTTTGTAAGACCCCGGATACATAGCTGTAAACATGTCACCCACGGCACGATGAAGTGCCAAACACTCCCTGGTCGCATCATGAACACTTTCAATCTCATCCCGCAATTCCTCTAACTCAAGCTCTACTTGTTCTCTCCAAATAGCATCACCAGCACCTTCACCATCATCAGCCTCCTCTTCTTCATCATTCACAGTTTCGCCCGACCCGTCAGCCTCTCATTCAAGCTACATCCCAACACAGCAACTCCAACAACTTACGAAACCTTTTGAGGTAGTTTTTGCATCTTTTCGGGGCGGATTTTTTTCCGTTTTGGGGCCATCTAACAACAACACAGCAATAACCAATTACAACAACAACAAAACAATAGCAACTCCACAACACCGGCAATCTCAACAACACCACATCAACTCCAACACTCCTTTTATCCAGCAATAACTACACAGTACTCCTCTGCACCACACAAAAACTTCAACAACTCAGCACTCCCACAACAACTCACGACAGCCACTACCTCACTCGCGACAAACCCCGACACCTAAACCTTACGACAACCTTCAATTCAGTAACAGTGCCCAGTAGATAAATTGAAATTAAGCAGAAGGGCGCATAAGTGTTCTACTCAAGCAAGGTAAATCGAAATTTAGGCAAAAGGAGAGATAGAATCATGAAGATATGCGTACTTACAGACCAACCAAAATTGTGAAGAACTCGAAACTCGCCGAAATAGATACAACAAACCCAATTCAGTCCTCAAAATCGCTTCAACTCAGGTATCAATTCTCGAGTTCATAAATTAAGCGTATGAAATCCAACATTTTTGTCCCAATTTCAGCAGTATAGGAACGGAATTTCAGCAAGGAAGGATCGAACTTACACGAATTGGGGAAGAATTTGTTGGGTTTGTTTCAATTCTAGAATTAGGGTTAGATAACCCCCAAATTTTCGCACAAATTGCAGCAATTAAGGATGAAATTTCAGCAAAATAGGAGTGAACAGTCACTTTTTGGGAAAAATTACAGCAAGAATCCCCAATTGTTTCAGAAATTAGGATTATAAACCCCCAAATTTTTGAACAAGTTGTAGAAATAAGGGATTGTATTTCGAAAAATCAATGGAGGAATTAACACAATCACGATTTGTGAGAAAGTTTTCGTGAATTTATGCAGCAAATTGAGGGAAGAAATCGGGAATTAAGAGAGTTTTTATTTTGAATGAACTGATTTTAGAAAATCTGAGGTAAACAGGAGAATTAGGGATAAATTTTGTATACCTCCAGGTAGGATCCGCGCGCATGTCAAGGGAACGGATATCGAATCCCGAACGCGCGTCGGATGCGGCTATGTTGAACGTTGAACGCGTGAATCAAGTCTGAAGGCTGCCTCATAGCGTTGTCGTAAGCGCGACAGATTAGTACGACATGTGTATCACTATGACGCGCAAATCGAGACTCTTTTCCTCCGTCTTGAAATATCATTCTTCGTTCCTAGTACATATAACATACCGTCAAAATAAAAGTAATTAAAACAAGTAATAAAAAGAAACATAATAAAATTTCTAATTACTAATTAAATGAAATAAATTAACTAATTTTAAAAGCTAAAGAAATATTACAAAGAAAAAGGATACAAAACCCGGGTTGCCTCCCGTGAGCGCTTTTGTTTAACGTCGTCGGCTCGACATCTCCGGAATGGTAACCACCCGACTGAAGATAGGAAGAAGTAAACTACCTTAACTTACCAATAGGTTTACAAGAGGAAGAATGATGACGAGATTTTATATGGATAGTTTGCAAACCTTTCCCGGAGCCCTTTCGGCGAATTAACTTATCAAACCAAGCCTCATTTTTATCTCTAAATGCCTCTGCATCGTCCCGACAATCCCATAAGATAACACACCTTTGTTCCTTATGAGGGGGTCCCTGCAAAACATAAGAAACATTGCTTGGAATAGGAGATTTCCGGCACTTTGGTAACACATGGTTAGTAGAAGTGTCTATGGCACACAATGAATGAATTGTCGGAGAACGATAAGATGGTTTATTAATTTCAAATTTATCAACCGTCCCATCAAATTTCATGGTAAGAGAACCTTTAGGGACATCTATCTTAGTCCCCACAGTCCTCAAGAATGGTCTCCCTAATAAGACTGGTATAGCACCTGCCTCATTTTTCATATCCAGAACATAAAAGTCAGCCGGAAAGGCCAACTTACCAACCCCTACCATGACATTCTCCACAATCCCCTTAGGATAGACACTAGACCTATCAGCCAAATGAACTACAACACTAGTGTCTTTTAAAGGTCCAATTTTCAGAGTCTCATAAATAGCAAAAGGAATGACATTAATAGACGCCCCTAAATCTAACATGGCCTTCTCAAACCTAAGGTCTCCAATAGTATAAGGGATAGCAAACATACCAGGGTCGCCACATTTAGGGGGTAATTTCTTTTGAAATAGAGCAGACACATATTCACTAATAATCTCCCCATTGGAACCCTTACCCTTTACTTTCTTCATCCCTTTCAATTTGTTATTCCTCTTAATAGTGCATAATTATTTTAAAAACTTAGCATATTTAGGAACACTCTTTAAAAGATTAAGAAGAGGGATATTTACCTCGCACTTTTGAAATACCTCATAAATGTCTTTGTCATGCTCAAAGTGGTGGGTTCTCTTCAATTCATCGGGAAAAGGTACCTCCGGTTCCTCCTTCGGTATAGAAGAGGGAATCTGCTCCTTCTCCTTGACATTAGAAGCTTTTCCATCTTCCTCGATCACTATCTCTTCCTCTTTTTCATGAATGGTCACCACCTTAGGCTTAGCTTTTGGCTTTTCAATCTCGACCAATTGCCTACCATTCCTTAATGATACGACACTCATATTCTCCCTAGGATTCACCACCGTTTGAGATGGTAGTGCATTAGAATCTCTAGCCTCCAACCGATTAATTGGAGTGGCCAGCTGACTAACCTGATTTTCAAGATTCTTAAAATTTTGCTTATTATATGCTCTATCTTGAGTAACACTGAGAGTAAGAGCCCGAATCATATCCTCCGTGGTGAGCTCGGTGGTGCTTGCTCAGCTGCTTGTTGAGGTACTTGTTGATTAAATTGTTGTCCTTGTGGTCTTTGGAGAAACTGGCCTCTAGGAGGGCCAGACGATGGACCGGCTTGAGAATTTCCCCAACGAAAGTTAGGGTGAGCCTTCCATCCTTCATTATAGGTCTTGGAATATGGATCCCATTTCCTGTTATTTGTAGTACTCCCCGGCAACGGCGCCAAAATTTAACAGGCTAAAGTCGTATGCCTCACTTAAATCCAAATACTAAACAGTAGTAAAGTGGAAATAAGGGTCGAACCCAAGGGAATCAGATTAAAAATTTATGCAAATTATAATGTAGGAAAGGTCGATCTTTAATGTAATTAAAGATCGTAGTAACAAAAAGGGGGGATTTGAGTTGATTTTCTGATAAACTAAGATGAATAGCTAATGCAAATTTAGTAATAAAACTAATGACTTTCGGTGTATCAAATGATTTAAAAGGGTCTTAGAGCCAAGCATATATCCACACTCAATAACAATTGATCACTGTAAGACGGTTTCAATTACTAATCTTGATTACTCTATCGTGAATGACAAATTCCAATTCTCCTTAAGAATAGTTAATAAAAACGAATCACGTTCTTAATCAACCCTAACTGTTAAACAACCTTAACAATCCAGTTCAAGATTTAATTCAACGACAGCAATATAAAATAGAGAACTCGATAGAGAATAAATAATGCATACAATCCAGTTGCACTTTAGATATTTATGTGAATCGCTTCTAAGTACTAATATCAATGTATCCCGTTCAATATTAATTCCTAGCTATTACTAGCGTAGAGTTAATCAATAAATCATACTCCCTCCTATTCGGGATTTTCTTCCCCTTTGATGTGGGCACAAGATTTTAGGAGATGATTAAAGAATGAATAAAGGAAGATGGTGGGGTTTGTGAATTGGAGAGAGGAATGAATAATTAGGAATTAAATAAGGAATTGTGAGTTAGGTGGGATTTGGTGATAGGAGAGAGGGATGAATAAAATAAGAGTAAAAATTGGGTGAGGTTTGGTAATTGAAGAGATGAATGAATAAAATAAGAGTAAAAGTTTCCAAAATAAGAAAGGGGAAGAAAACCTGAATAATCCGTTTAAGGAAATAGGGAAGAAAATAGTGAATAGGAGGGAGTATTCAATTAACAATACTAACATTAGAATGAACAAATCAATCACTAGTTGTACACCTATCAATAATCAATCAACATTCATAAAATTAATAACTAAGCAATTCACAATAATCAAGATAAGAAATTAAAACATTCAAACTCACAATCGTATTAAGAACGCTTCAATTGCTTGAATCCAAGAATAAAGATTAGTTACACATCGTCTGCTTGAAACAATAATAGGGTTTTCTCTTCTCAAAGTTGTGTCAGTCTTTTTCCTAAAGATGCCTTCACCAATTATATAGTAATAAGGTAAATAATTAAAATAGGAAATAAAGTACTAAAAATAATAATAATAAAATTCATCGGAACAAACCGAGTCAAATAAAGAAACAAAACACGAGTCTTTAATGTTGCACAAAGCTGGACGTGGACACAACAAGCACGCACCTTGGTCGCGCATAGGTCGAATGCAGGTCACGCACAGCTGCTGCCGCGTCTCTAACTTTTGATTTATGCGCGCTCAATTAGCGCACCTTAAGCGCACACGTCTCATGTACCTCCATAGGTATCCGGGCCTATCTCTTCTCGGACTTGGACTCCGTTCTAAACTTGTAAAACCGGCCCAATAGCTAACCAAAGCTCACTAACAAATAACCTGCAATTAAGCTTCGTAATACTACTCCAAGCCGTTAAAACCATACTAAATCGCTGCAAATAACTACGACTAAATGAGTCTTATCAATATGTAGAGATATTCACTAATTTAAACTGATCTTCTTACGCTCAAAACATAGGGGCATTCAATAAGTTTTAAAAAGACCTACTAAATTTGTTCAAATTGTCATAGAAATCACTACAGCTGTAAGACAATAAGGAATTCTAACTTATCAACGAAGTAATTACTACTAATAGTAGTCCGTAGTTTTTTATGCAAGAAAACCAACTTTGATCTAAACGTTGTTAAGTGGGGAGTTAGAAACCCGAGTTTGACCATTTTTTCTAGCTTATTTTTTTAGACATTTTTATACAAAATGCAAGTTTTCAAGTCATCAGTATTGTGGCTTTGCTTTTATATTTTGGTGTTAGTATACTCCTAGAATACACATGTCTATGTTTTAAAACATAGAATTATTATTGTTATTGAATCTAGTAAAAAATGGTGGAGTACAATTCACAATGTCAATGATCGACATCTTTTCAAGATTCACATATGTAACATAGCAACATAGAGGATGGACTAGGCAGTATGGAGTCTGATCATCATGTCTTTGATGTAAAGGAGTTAAAAAAAATTCATGAATTTTGCACCCAAATTGAGTATATGTAAGAGTATAAAAGTGCTACTAATACAGAATAATTAAAGGTGTTGAACAAATTTGTTATAAATATAAATATCGTAAAACTCGTCCCCTTGTACTATGTGGACATAGCTGACATATCATTAGTGAAACATGTAGATCTATGTATTTTTTTTCTGTGTTCTCTTCTATCTTTTCTTTCTTTTGCTTACAACAAAACACTTAAATGCTTAATGACTTTAACAGTTAAGCTACTGTATAATACGAAAGTGAATGATTAAAGTACGCACATAGTGTGTAAGATAGGCATTAATTCATTCAATGTGTTTGGCCTAACTTTATACCAAATGCAAAAATAATGCAAAACCTGACCATAATTGAAATATGATATAGTTAGAGATAATCGTGCATTATGATAGTACTCTAAATTAAATTCAGAGAAATCTTGTGATGAGCCTTTGAACATGGTACGTATCATGCAATGCATACTGGAAAGTGGTTGCTCCCCAAATATCACTATATTTTAATGATGTATGTGTGTCGTTTTTTGCTTGTTTTCATTTTAGGTTTGGTCATCCACATGTTTTACAGGAAGTTGCAACTACAATAAGGACTAACTTCGCCGTTTTTTGCCAAACTTGGAAAAAGACTTCTGAAGAGGTCCGTGTAAAGTGGTGGAATGTCTTCCAGGTAAAAACATTTTCAGTCTCATTACGAAAATACCTTAAAATTATAGTCTTTTACTTGTTCAATTTTTTTTATATCATTGTAGGATAAGGTTGTTTACCACTCTGACCCGGAGGCCGATGTTAAGAAGGCTTTCTTTGGTAAGGCACGCAAAAGATCGTCTTCGGGATATACTCCATGACGTGAACATTGATGATACGAAGCCCGATTGGATGTCAGCGACCTCTTTTACGGAACTGAAAGCTTATAGAAATAGTGATGCTTTTAAAAAGATGTCTAAAACTGGAAAAGTTAATCGGGCAAAGCACGCAGTCGATGGCAAAATTCCTGGAACTCATAACATGGGTTCTATTTCTAGTATTGAGCTCGCGGAGCGAATGGTAAGCAAATCTAATCTATATTTCTTTTGTTAATTTCACAATATAAAACAAATAGAAAACTTACATATTCTATATACTAATAATCTATGAAATTTGATTTAATAGATTAGAGATGATGAAGAGGGGAAAATACCAACGACTTTTGATTTATTCATCCAAGTCCATTCCTACAACGGTTTGCTCGCTGATGAGAAGTCTGAAGAAATAAAGGTGAAAATAATATACTAGCATCAACATTTCATTTATTTTTGTTTTAAAATTAGTTTACATATTATAGTTCTTATTGTGTTTGTTTTTCTTTGTAGAAAAAAATTGAATCTTGAAAGGCAGAATTGTTGGAAAAAGGAGAAGATTTTGATGAAGATGAACTTTTCGTTGAAGTTGTGGGTGACTTTCATAAGGCGCGTTTGTATGGCATTGGTAGTGCTGCTGATATTTATATCAAGAGGCCGTCTACTTATTCAACACCTGGATTTGCCGCTACTTCTTACATTGGTACCGGGATACTTAGTAGGGTGCAAGCGAAAAATGCTAAGCTTAAAGAAGAAAATCAAAAGTTAAAGGAGGAGACTCAAGCGCGATTCAACAAGACGGATGAAACAATCATGAAAATGCAAGAAACATTGCACACTATTTCCGCCATATGCTCCCAATTCACTCATTTTTTTGACCGAGATCCCAATGAAGATGGAGACAGACGACCGAAAACATCATTTGGGATGGTTTAGATGACTTTATGTTTACTTTAAAGGATATTTTATGGATAATTCATATTTTGTATTTGATGAAGTTTTTATGTTCGGAACATAATACTCGACATTATTTTCTATTATGCAAAACTTGAAAGTTAGTTCTATAATGCAGTTTTTGCGCGGAATTGTGGTATCCTGTTTTGTGGTTGAGTGATGATGAATGGTTGTTTATTATTTTGTGCAGGGATTTGGGTAATTGAGCATGCTATAAACCGGGTCAACTATGCCTAATTTTTTATATGTTCCTACGGAATTTTCCAAATTTCCTACAAAAATTCGTAGATAAAATGGTATAATAGTGACCGACAGATAGTACAACGTTCCTACGGATTTTCGTAGGATGTTTAACTCCTCCGACGGAATTTTTGAAATTTCTACAAAATTCCGTAGGTGCAGTAATATAATAATGACTGACAGATAATACTATGTTCCTACGGACTTTTCGTAGGATGTTTAACTCCTCTGACGGTATTCCGTAGGAAGGTTTTGTTAGTCAAATAATCCGTGTGATTTCAAAATCCGTAGGATGTAAATTGACCGGAAAAAAACCGTCGGAATAACCCTTTTTTCCGACGAGAATTTCCGACGAACCCGTTCCTACGGAATTTACGTAGGAAATTGCGTATTCCTATGGTTTTAATATGTTTTCCGACGGAAACCGTCTGTAAAAACAAGCTTGTTTCTTGTATTGATAAGGGATTGGGTAATCTTGAGTTGAGTGATGACGAGAAAAAATTAAGCAAAGATCAAACACGGGATAAGAGAAAAGACGAAAAAGTGAGAAAAACTGTGTGTACTCGATCGAGTCCAGCCAGGCTCGATCGAGTATCCACCTCTGAAGCTGATATTTCTCACTTTTCAGCTACGGCTTTTGGTGACAATAGGGTACTCGATCGAGTGACCCCTGTACTCAATCGAGTAACCCCCGTAACTGATGAAGGTGCTTCCAAAACGACTACTAAAGCAAAAGAAGCCGAACCGATTAAAATTCAACTTCGTTTTCCACACCGACAACAAAAATCTAAGCTTGAACACCAGTTCGGGAGGTTCATGGAGGTAGTGAAGAATCTTCAAGTAAGTGTTCCATTTACTGAATTGCTGACTCAAGTGTCGGCGTATGCTAAGTTTTTGAAGGAGATCTTATCAAAGAAGTGGTCTTTTGATGAAGTGGCATTCACTCAAGAGTGCGCAGCCGCATTGCAAGCTAACTCACCACCAAAGCTAAAGGATTCAGGGAGTTTTTCTATTTCTTGTCATATTGGTAATATAGCCATAGATAAAGCCCTTTGCGATTTAGGGGTCAGTGTTAGTGTCATGCCGTATTCTGTATGCAAAAAGTTAAATATAGGTCAATTCCGTGTTACTAATATGACCCTGCAGATGGCTAATAGATCTTTAAAGAACCCTATGAGTGTCTTAGAGGATGTGTCAGTTAGAGTAGGGAAGTATTTTATTCCAGTTGATTTTATTGTAATGGATATGGCCGAGGACTCACAAGTACCTATTATTCTTGGTAGACCATTCCTTTACATCACGGGAGCACTCATAGATATTAGGGATGGTAGTCTGACACTAAGGGTTGGGGATGATACTATTAAATTTGTTCCTGATAACACTTTAAAGCATTCTCATTCAGTAGCTTCATGTTATATGCTTAGTGTTGTTGGCCCTGCAGATGACTAACAGATCTTTAAAGAGCCCTATGAGTGTCTTAGAGGATGTGTCAGTTAGAGTAGGGAAGTATTTTATCCCAGTTGATTTTATTGTAATGGATATGGCTGAGGACTCACAAGTACCTATTATTCTTGGTAGACCATTCCTTTACACTGCGGGAGCACTCATAGATGTTAGGGAGAGTAGTTTGACACTAAGGGTTGGGGATGATACTATTAAATTTGTTCTTGATAACACTTTAAAGCATTCCCATTCAGTAGCCTCATCCTCAGCCAGTCTACAGCTTTGATGAAGATGTCAATTTGGAAGCTGAGCTGGATGCCTTGGAGGCCGAGATTTTTCAAGAGGAGCCCGTCAAAGTTTTTGAGGAAGCTCCTGTGACGAATGAAGCACCCCATCTCCTTCCTTCTGATGATTACTTGAAGAGCGATGAACATACTTGTTCATACTTTATATTCGATTCTGAGTTTGATGAGCCGGAACTTTATTCCTTTCTTATTTTATTTGCTTATACTTTTTATTGGTGCTACTTATGTCTGTGTGTAGCACATGCATTACTCTTTGATTTACTTTTCCGTGCTTTATGTTGTATTGATTGTGCCTTGGATGGGCATTTGTTTTAAGTGTAGGATGTTGTCTCGCCACGAGTGTACTCGATCGAGTGTTGGTGAACTCGATCGAGTGTCCTTGCTTTAGGATTTGGAGCGTCGCTGATGTTGGTGGATTTGCGCGGAATTGGTCATTCTTCCCATGTTTTGCAGTTGGTTTGGGGGAACTCCTACGATTTTACCCGGTATTCTCTTTCGTTGTATCTACTATTATTGTATTATCTCTAGTTATTTCTCATTCCTTTTGTTAGATGTGTCTTGTAGGTTGCGTTGGTTTGTTGTGTGATTGCTATGCTGTAGGCGTCACAATGAGGACACTGTGATATTTAGGTTTGGGGGAGGAGTCTTTCATTATGTTGTGTGATTTATTTCTGTCGTGTGAGTTACTTTACAGTTGTGTGCATTTAAATCCAAAAATCCATACAAATTTTTAAAAAAAAAACAAAATCCAAAAATATGTTTTTTTTCCTTTGATTTAGGTCGAGTCTTGGTGAATTAAATAACAATGATGTTAAATTGCATTGTTTTTGCATTTGAATCTCAA
Source organism: Silene latifolia (assembly GCF_048544455.1). NCBI lineage: Eukaryota > Viridiplantae > Streptophyta > Magnoliopsida > Caryophyllales > Caryophyllaceae > Silene > Silene latifolia. Next base: position 52,920,360 of record NC_133538.1, read on the forward strand.
TTCAGTTATCTATGTACATTGTTTTGACCCGTTATTTATGAAAACAAAGGTCATAATTCAAGTCTTGACCGTATTGACATGCCTTGTTCTAATTAGATTTGACAAAATTATGTTGGTAAACTATTTAAATTTATGAGGTCTGTAGAGCTTTCTAGGCCAGCAACATAAATAAACTGGTCTCATTGTCAAATAGGTTTGAGTGTGGTTCTCCTTGTGAAATGTGTAATATCAAACTGCATAAGTGTGACATTAGTTTCTTATTTTTTACGCGTTCATATGATTAAGTACATGAGCAAAGGCGATTATTACCGTTCAAATAAGCCTTACATTACCTTTTGTTTTGCCCGTTTGAACCCTTGTAGCCGTTCTATATCCCATCTAATAGCTACAATCTTAGAATTTGCCTACCTTATCGGGACAGTCGCAGTTGCTTGTTTATCATGTCTATTTTCCTACTATGGTTGGGATTGGGACTATTATTGCCATTTGTGGGTGTAGTGGAATTATTTAGAAATTGTGTTGTATCTCTTATGTTGAAAAAGAAAGAAAAATATGAAGCAAAAGAAAAAGAAAAAAAAAGGAAAAAAAAAGAAATTGAAAAAAGAAAAAAGAAAAAAAATATATGCTTCATTGTCATTTGTTTAAGGTTACTAGAGTCTAATGCATTTTTGGAGAGTAGTTCTTTTGGGTCTCAAGTGTTGTCAAAGTTGAGATAATTTCTCTAATTGGGATAATTTATGCTTATTGTCATAGATTTGGTTTTTGGTTTAGCACCATGACTACCGTCTTAGCCTCACATATCTATACATGCCTCAGCACAAATCACTTCTATACCATTTGCTCATTTGCCACCTTATTGTCCTTGATACATGTACTTTTATCTATATTGTGAATGCGTATGGAGAAATTTTAATCACATTAGATTGAATGCATGTTTCATAAGTTGAGTGAGTGTTCCTACTTCTTTATATCTTCACATATAATTCACCCTTACATATTTATGAGTGCATGAGTGAAATCCGCGAGAATCCGACTAATTTCTCTTGCAAGATCGTAAGGTATTTGACATCTGTCTAGAGTACGGTGACATAAGACTTGTGCTGCGTTTTCTATTGCACGTGCCTTTGAATTTGTTTTATTGATACACCTTGGTCATTATTTTGTTACAGATATGGATAGCTTGGGATTTGTAGGTGCATCAACATTAGCTCTGAGTTATTTATTCGCCATTTGTATGATTGCCTTTTGTATTGTGTGATGCTTTTCTTAGGGGCAAGCAAAGAGATGGTTTGGAGTAGTTTGATGAGTCATATTTATATACATTTATATGCCTCCCCTTCGTTACTTTTGATATGGTTTTTGTGCTAAATTACATTGATTATATGTCTTTTATGCTAGATTGTTGATATTTCCATTATTTGGTGTTTAATGCAGGAATGATACATTTATGGAGCAAAAGAATGAAATGTAGCACCGCGGAGACGGCATGAAGGAATACACGTAGCATGGCACGGAAATCTAGAAGAATAAAGGAAGAGAATTGAAAAGACTACACGAAGAAAGGAGCTGAAATGAGAAGTACTCGATCAAGTGGAGAAGAACTCGATCGAGTAGGTGTGTACTCGATCGAGTCCGCTAGGCTCGATCGAGTATACTTAGTTTTGGCAGTTTCCGCGCAAATTCCTTAAGTCGGTCTATCTTTATTATAAATACCCAATTCACGTCATAATTAGAACTTACGTCTTATTTTACCCTAGAACTCTCTTAAAAGCCTTAATTTAGTTTTATTAATATTGTTTCGGATCTAAGCACTCTTTAATTACGTTACATTCTAATCTTTCTTTGATTATTATTAATTCAAGTTCTAGTTAATTCAATTGTTCCTTTGTTCATCTTGTTATTCTTTTAATTATGTTGTTCATCAATCTTATTATTGTTATTCCCCTTATCATGAGTAGCTAATCTTTTAATCTTGGGTGAATGAGGGTCTACGTTGTTAGAGGAGGATTATGTTAATGAATTGATAGTTAAAATAGTTTCTTTGTTGTTATTCAGTTAATTTTTTTGAATCTAGTTGATTAGTTTCTACAGGATTAATTAACTAGTGTTGCAAACTAGAATTTTGACCGACCGGGTTAAGACTAGTAAAGGCTACAATAACTGAATAGAATTAACTTAATGATAGTGACTGCATGTTAAGTTAGATCTAAAGGACATATTAGAATCGACCGATCATATGACCTTAAACAACATAAAGTGCTCTATCAATGAATTAAATCACACCCCGGATATCTATCTAGTGAACCTAATCCCTAGACCTTTTAATATTATTGAATTCATCTTATTTACTTTTATTGCAATTAGTTGATAGAAATCAAACAAACAACCTTCAAGAAATTGTGACCTTAAAACGAATTTAAATATTAAAAAATTAGAATAGTTAACTCGCCGTCCTGTGGATTCGACTATTTCTTACTGCTAGCTACTATTTAGTTGAAAATAAGATTTATTTTGATAGGCCAATGACTGAAAATAACCTTATCAGAAACCTTTACTTGATGTTGTATGGACAACAAGATTGACTTTATTAATGTTGTGAGTGGTACTTTTTTTTGTACATTGGAGTTGATGGGAAATGAGATAAGATGTGTGCAAATTGATGGTTGCGGAAGTTCGGACGTGTTTACGAACCGTGAGAACCCTCACTAAATCTCCATCAAATCTTGTTTCAAAAGTTTTGATGGATCATTTACCCACTACTGGAACGGGCTTTTGCGACGCTATATTTTCTCTTTTTGCGGCGCAAAATAGCGCCGCTAAAAACTATACCGACGCTATAAAAAGCGTCATCTTTGCCTGTGCCGCTACCTCCTATTGCCGCGCTTATTCATTGCGTCGGTATAAGCTAAATAAAAGTGCTGCAAACTTTGAAGTGCTATTAATTATGAATTAGTGGTGCATTCAAAGCGCTGCAAAGACAGCAACCCTTTTCAAAACGCCTTTGCAACGAAAGTGAAAACCTGGCATGATGCTATTACCAGTACAAACCAATTAGAAATACCCGTCAATGCTTGTATATTCAAAATCCATGTAAACATATATTTCTTGCGCATAGTTTAGTGATCAGAGAAATATACACATGGTCATCAATCTTAGAAAAAAATATTCAAATCAATGCTGAAAATTTTGTAGGTACATATTCCAATATTCCACCCAAAATAAATGTATACAAAAGCCTAAGTTTGATTCAATACAACAATACAAAAGAAAAATTGACTAGGTAAATAAATTATTCATATAGCAAGCTTCATTCTACACTAATAGTTTCGTACTGTTGTTTTTGTATTTCTCTTGCAAACCTTAATCTGCAATTGAAATAAAAGAGAAAAAGAATTAGAATAGTAACGGAACTTCATTGCTAATCAAACAAAAATTGTAGTATTCCCAAATAAAACATATGTTCTCAAGAATAGCTTGAAAAACAAAACTAGCATATTCATATAAGAACATACACGACAACATAAACAAAGATGTACAACGATCAGATTCTTTACATCTAAAATATAGTAATAAATACAGTTAATAGGCATACTTCATAAACTACATGTTCAAAGTAGAAGAAATGAAAACTTAAACATACCAGCTTACTAAGAGTACGTAACAATCGTATTCTTAAGTGCGTGGTTTAAGATTTCTTCAAGGTGAAAATTAAACCTGCAAGAGTAAAATCAAAATCAAAAATCAAAAGACTGTGAACAAACTGCACTTGTATTTGTGCCTCCAATATATCTTTTCTTTGACAGTACTCTGTGATTCAAAAGTGGAGTGATCATATCTACATAACTAGGGAAACATTTGTATCATAAGGAAAGTATAGAATGCTCCAATTAAAATTAATTAGGGAACTATAACCTGTTAATTTGACTAACTTTCTACAAGAGCAAGAAATTAACATATTTTTTTAGTGGGTGTCACTTAGCAAACCAACAATTAAAACAATTACAAATTAATGTTTTGATTGTAGCAAATATATAAGTAATTCAACCACAAATTATATCAATATTATATGTATAACTATGGCCAAAGTATAGGAAAACAATTAGAACTAGAATGTCTAATGCTTTTAGAAGTTAAGAACAACTACCCAGTTAGCAAGTGTTCTTAGCCATAAACCTAAAACATCTAATCTTTTAAAAAGATAGTTTCTTTAAGTTTATGAACCCAAAAAGAACAACAAAGATTGACTAAACTCGCATACACAATCTAGAAGTTGACGATAACTCATGTGAATGGATTAGAAAATAATGAAAAACATGATAGCTGAATCCACGAAAAGTATGGCGCATAAATCTGATATTTTCATGTCCAATGATGAAATGACGTTAAACCAAACAAAATCTTCATTTTCAATTCGAACCTCTAAACTATCAATTTAAAAGTGATGCTCTGTCAGAGAAATATTAATTACAGAGAATAACAAAGTAAAGATCATACCTTTATTTCTTTGATTGATTTGGATTGCAAGTTAAATTAGTAGAGATGTATGTGGTTTGACTGGTTTTCTTTGCAAAACCTAATGAAGATGACGGTGGTGGGGAGTTTTAATTTTAATTCTAGGTTTAGTGGGTGTTGAGGCTTCAGGGATTTAAAGCGGCAAATTGAAATATTTCACTCTGTTTGGCGCTTAACATTTTCTAAGGCGTTATTGGGCCGCGCATTATAAAAGCGCTTTAATTTTTGCTGCATCCGAATAGAAAAAGCACTTTTAGGTACGAGCGTCGTGACATAAGTGCCGGGACAAAACCTTTTTGTTTAGTTTAGTTTATTCAAACACATTCTTTAGTATAATTAAACAAAATTTATTTATTTTACTAACAAAAATTAAACTTAATGTACAAAAATACAATTAGGTATACTAAAACGGCTATAGATGCACGAAAACGAATACTAAGTGCATGAAAATTGTTACATGCATAAAAATGATTACTAGGTGGATGAAAATAACAGGTTCTAGATGCACGAAAATGACTTCTAGGTGCATGATAACTGTTAGATACATGAAAATGAGTAGTAGGTGCATGAAAATTAATAAAACGTATTTTGCCTCGATTTCCGTCAATAGTTTAATACTTTTTGGACCAATAAATATGTTATCTAGTCATAAAATTCTATGCCGAATTCAAATATATCATTAGTTTTTTAAAAAGTATTCCGTAAGGTGGAGTTCTCGCGGTTCTCATTATGTTGGTGGTTCTCATCGGATCCCTAAGGCCAGGATCCGGTGAGAACCACTAACATAATGAGAACCGAGAGAACCCTCACTAAATCTCCACCAAATCTTGTTTGGAAAGTTTTATGGATCTTTTACCATTAGTTTATTTTATTCTAACATATTCTTTAGTATAACTAAACAAAATTTATTTAATTTATTAACAGAATATAAATTTAATATACAAAAATAAAATTAGGTATATTAAAACGGCTATAGATGCACGAAAACGAATACTAAGTGCATGAAAATTATTACATGCATGAAAATGATTATTAGGTGCATGAAAATAACAGGCTTTAGGTGCACGAAAACGAGTTTTAGGTGCATGAAAATTGTTAGAAACATGAAAATGAGTAGTAGGTCAATGAAAATTAATAAAAGGTATCTCACCTCGATTTTTGTCACTATTTTATATTTTTAGACCAAAAAAACATGTTATCTAGCCATAAAATTCTATGTCGAATCCAAATATGTCATTATTTGTTTTAAGAAAAATCTGTAAGGTTGAGTTCTCAAGGTTCTCATAAGTTCATTTAAGTACTTTGAGTCCATAAGTCCTAATAGGAGCCCTTGGATGAAGGAGATGGATGGCTAAGATGAACTTCCAAAAAAGGTGTTTAAGAGCCTAATTTAGCTCACTTTCGCCTCCCTCACTAATCCACCCTAACTAAAAAATGGTTTTTATGCACATTTTTTTGACTTTTTGTAATTTCAAGATGAGTTTACGATATTCGGACATTTTTTTGACAAGTTATTTTTACGGACATTTTTTGTCTTTTTGTAATTCGAAGACAAGTTTAAGATATTTGTAAATTTTTTTGACAAGTTATTTTGACGGACACTTTTTTGTCTTTTTGTAATTTTAAGACAAGTTTACGAGATTTGGACATTTTATATCCTCCTTTGTCTAAAAAAACAAAGGAGGATATAAAAGGAAATTAATTTCCTTTCCCTTAGGCTCCGATTGGGAAGGCGTTTCAGGTACCTGATTTTGTCAACGTAGCTTATTTGACCAAAATTTCAGGTACCCTATTTTTTTAAAGCGTTTGACAAGTAGCTGATTTAACCAAATAAACTACCCGAAATGAAATGCTACCTAGAGTAGCATTTGAGATTTGAGGTACCTCATTTGGTTTGATTTTCCGTTTTTACCTCTTAAATCTATACTATTAAGTAATTATCATATCCTTTTATGTCATTTCAGCTATCTTATCATTTCCTAATTTTCAGCTACCTTATCAGTTACTTTTTCAGGTTTCAGTTAGCTTTTCAGTTTTCAGCTACCTTTTCAGGTTTCGGATATATTTTCAGTTAGTTTTACCAAATAAAGCCTTATAGTGAACCAAACTTCACCAAGTTATTTAACACCTTTATTAATTTTGCTTAATAAAATATACTCCCTCCTATTCCCGATAACTGTCCCATTGTCCATTTCCGTCTATTCACATAAATGTCGCATTGTCCCTTTTTTGTAATGTTTTTTCTTACATAATGACTATACTACCCTTGTTACTTTTCATTATTTACAACCCAACCACCCTTAACCCATCATATTAGTACTTTTCATTGTCCATTTCCGTCTATTCTCCCTCTTTTTAATTCTTGTGCCATTTCTACAATGAGACAGTTATCGGGAATAGGAGGGAATATTCATCAAGCCTTCTAATAAATGTAGTGTTTTAATTTCAGCATAAGCTGATTGTAGAAACAAATTATATATGACATATTTTATTCGAACGTTTGACCTATATATGTTAATTAAGAAAATTAGTTGTGTTTGTTAGATAGTAGATTAGGATTAATAAATTGTTATTTTTGTTTATAAAATATATGAATAAATATTCGAATAACGTAGTGAAACAAATAAAACCAAGTATTTATATCCCCCGTAATTTCTTGAATCTTTTTTTATAATAATGCTTAAAAATAAAATATTTATCGTTTTGGTTCGGAATTAAATTTATTTGTCAAAATAGTGTCCACATAGGATGGAAAAGTCACAAACCTAAAACACGGGAGAAACACGTCATTGACAATAGCGTGTTTAGGGTCAGTTTGAAATTGGGAAAAGAAATTTTTTTGACGTAAACATGTCATTGCGAATGGCTGGTCTATTGCATTAAACACGCCATTAGGAGTGGAGTTTCTTCAATTAGCGCATTAAAATCTGATGCAAACAAAGTCACCGACACATTTTCTTCAATTCATCAACATCATCATCAACAAGCTATTTTAATATCTTCTTCAATCCTTCTATTATCATCGACATTTCACCTTGCTTCATCATATCTTCTTCAATTCATTTTCTATTCTAGAGCCATCACATATTTACATACTCTTCATCATAACCTGGGCAAGAGGTGCAAGATGTATTATCGGAGGCGGCGACGCTGATGAGAACGAAAACCTATCCAGCTAATGGAGGTGACATTGAGTCGTCAACGGTAATCGAACGATTGGGCGGGAGAGGAGAAGCTCCTTGGTTAAGTGAGGACCGTCTGTGATGGTGCGATGAAATTGTAACACCCCCATACTCCAAGTGCCTTACCAGGACCACTTAAGGCATGAGAATGCTACCATCTCGGTTATCCGAGGCAATGTATATCAAATAGACAATAAAGAAACGTACTTTAATAAATGAATTTAAAGTGATACAAGTCCAAAACCAAAACTGTTAAAGAAAATACAACTGTTCCTCAAAATTGTCAAGCCAACTATTTAAAAGAATGTTTATGACACAAAGGAAGACTTCTAAACACCTCGTGGCAACTCAACCAAGCTATCCCATGCGCATCATCTCATACCTGCTCAATAACTGCTCACCATCCCCGAATGGATCACCACGGTTTTCAAAACATTTAAACCAGGGTCAGTTACTGTTTACATGAACAATATTACAAAAGCAAAACAACAATACAAACCAATCAATCAATCTCCATCATAACTCCATACACCTGATTACACACTAAATTTTGTAGTCTTGCTAGAATACCCATCGCAACAAGTATTCCACACCGCCAATGGAGGACCACAGCCGTTCCCCCCTAAGCCCCGCTCATCTCATCCGAGCGATAACCAAAGTTCCTAAATGTGCACATCCCCTCTGTGTTGAGGTCCACAGAGGGCGAATCAAGGGCGTGAAGCCACTCCCGCAAGTGACTACACTCAGCCAAGGACGCACCTCGCAAACCACAGACAGTTATACAACCATCCACATTATACCACAAGAATTACCAATTACCAAATCCAATATGATATAAATCAACAACAATGATCAACCACCAACAATACAATGTAAACAATAACCGAGTAGGGAAATCCTAGCTGGAATAGCAACCACAAGACCGTCACAGAAGCTAATCAGAAATGTTCCTCTACGAATCCTCCTCCTATAACACATATTTATATAATTATCACCGTATCAACACAATACACCCAAAACCCCCAAATCTACCCAATTAGGGTTTTAAACAAACTCAACGAAATATTATAAAAATTATACAAGAATCTTACCCTTGACGCGACGAACTCAACGGTGTAAAGAACAAGACAATCCGACGATCCTAGCCCTTGGGATTTGTTAACAACGCGAAGATTGAGAACAACGTAACTCTTTTTCTCTCTTGAAAGGTTTTTAGAAAGCAAAAGTGTTTAAAAAGAATGACGGAATCCTTTTATACTAATCACGCGTTATTAACAAAACCCGGCTAAAATAACCCGTAAGACTCACTTACTCGATCGAGTAAGTCAGTTACTGGATCGAGTGACCCTTACTCAATCGAGTGCCCAACATACTCGATCGAGTACCCATCAGGTAGACTACTGTTTTGCGTAAAAACATAATTACTCGACAGAGTAAGCCACACTCGATAGAGTACCCATAGACATAGAAAACCGTAGTATTACAGTCTTTTTTCTCCTAAAAAAGAACTTCGTTCCCGAAGATCAACCCATACACAAAAACAAAACATACTAACTCAACTATGACACAACAACGCAATTAAAACTCAAAACAAAACTCCCAACCAAAACTTAAACCGACTTCAAACAACTAGTAACTTTTACCAAAACCAACATAAACCATACCAAAACCTTATGCGATCACCTCCTACCCCCCCCCCCCCCTCCCCCCAAAAGAAACATGGCTACGTCCCCGTAACCATAGATACCTGATAAAAAAGAGACGGATACCGCTTCCTCATAGCCTCTTCCACCTCCCAAGTAGCTTCCTCAACCTCATGGTTAGACCAAAGAACCTTAAGCAACACTGTTTCTCCATTCCTAGTTTTCCGAACCTTGCGATCAAGAATCTGTTTTGGCACCTCAAGATAAGGCAAGGACTCATCCAACTCTATGTTCTCCACCTCTAACACATGTGAAAGATCGCTCACAAACTTCCGTAACTAAGACACATGAAGCACATTATGCACTCTATCCAAAGCTGTTGGCAACGCTAACCGGTAAGCAACCTCACCCACACGATCCAAAATCTCATATGGTCCGATAAACTTCTGGCTCAGCTTCCCTTTCTTACCAAACCTCATGTCCCCACGCATAGGAGACACTTTCAAAAGAACCTTGTCCCCAACCTGAAACTCTATGTCACGATGGTGTAAGTCTGCATAACTCTTTTATCGATCCTGGGCCGCCTCCATCTTTTGCTTGATTAACTTAGCCTGTTCTATCATCTCCTGTACCATCTATGGCCCTAAAACCACTGCCTCAGCTCTATCATCCCAACAAATCGGACTCCTACACCTCCTCCCATACAAAGCCTCGAACGGTGCCATCCCAATACTCGTGCGATAGCTGTTGTTATAAGAAAACTCAATCAGGTCCAACCTATCCTCCCAGCTACCACCAAACTCCATCACCCAAGCCCTCAACATGTCCTCCAAAGTCTTGATGATCCTCTCTGTCTGCCCATCTGTCGCAGGATGAAAAGTTGTACTCATCTTCAAAGTAGTTCCCATCAACTCCTGCAACTCTCTCCAAAAACGTGAGATGAACCTCGCATCCCTATCTGACACTATATCCTTAGGCACCCCATGCAAACGAACCACATGTTTCCTATAAGCCAAAGCTAATTGTATCTTGGTCCAAGTATCTTTCATCGGAACAAAGTAAGCTGACTTGGTCAAACGATCAACTATTACCCATATCATGTTGTTACTCTGTTGACTCCTCGGCAAACCCTCTATAAAATCCATAGAGATAGACTCCCATTTCCATTCAGGTACCTCAAGAGACTGAATCTTACCTTGTGGTCGTCGCTACTCTCCCATAACCCTCTGACATGTCAAACATTGAGCCACAAACTCAACTGTTTCCTTCTTCATCCCAGGCCACCAGAAAGTCTTCTTCAAATCTTTATACAACTTGTCACCACCTGGATGTACCGAATATGGTGTGCAATGAGCCTTTGTCGTGATCACCTTTTTCAGCTCCTTATCATTAGGAAAACACCACCTACCATCAAATCTCACACTACCATCTGTATGAATAGAGAATCGAAACACTGTCCCTTTCTCTACTCCAGCTCTCCACTCAACAATCTTAGGATCCAAAGCTTGTTTACTGCGAATATCCTCATAAAGATCTTGCTCCACTGTCAAGTCCCTTATAGCATCACCTTTCTGTATAATATGTATCCCCATCTTCCCCACCTCATCTCTCAACCTCATCAAAGACATAGCTGTATCTAAAGAATGCACACTCTTCATGCTCAGCGCATCAGCAACAACGTTTGCCTTCCCTTCATGGTATATAATATCCATGCCATAGTCCCCTATCAGCTTCATCTACCTCCTATTTATCATGCTTAGCTCCTTTTGAGTGAAGATGTACTTGAGACTCTTGTGACCTGAAAACACCTTAAAGGTCGCCCCAAAAAGATAGTGCCTCCAAATCTTGAGAGCAAATACAACTGCACCCAACTCCAGATCATGTGTCGGGTAGTTCTCCTCATAAGGCTTCAACTGACTAGAAGGATAGGCAATTACTTTCCCGTTCTGCATCAACACACATCCCAAACCATTGTTTAAAGCATTTGTATATACTTCAAAGTTCTCACACCCTTCATGTGAGATTTATCTGTATGCATCCCTTTAAATTTAAGGATTATAACTATTTATAATGATGAATGCTAGTCATAAAATAAATTACATAAACAAAAAGGTAGAGAATTAAGAAATCAACCTTCGGTCCTAGCAAAACCGGCCTAAGAACAATATCGCAATGATATTCACCTATCAGTTGCACCCAAGATGATATGAGATATGCCCTTTGCTTCTTGCTAGAATCGATCCCCAATTAACTGATTAATTTTAGGTTTTGTGTTTTTCTTTGATGAGAGGAGGCTAGGTTAGAAAATTAGGTTAGAAAAATTCTCCCCTTAATCACCCTTTAAACCGTGTAGGTAGAGTGATTAGGGTAGTTTTTTTTCTTTTTAATTTTCGGCCCATCTTTCCGAAATTAAGAGGATTATTTCTCTTTTTTTCGGTTTTAGCAACAACCACAAATTAGGATAAAATCCTCTTATTTTTGGTTATTCTAAAATTATATATAATGTGTACATTTTATTAATTGTCATACATGCTGTCCCGTTTTAATAAGTCCATACATAATCGATTGTAGTCGATTTATTAAGTCCTACGACAACATATATTATAACAATCTCGTGTAAAATATACTTTAACTATAAATATCGCATATTTATAATTAGCTAATTAAATATAACCGATTACATTTAATTACAAATTAACATATTAATTCGTCCAAGCTAACATTATATACATTAATTAAATATAACATATTATATTCAATTTACGAATTGACAGTTAATTCGTCTAAGCTAATATTATTTAATCGGCACTAAATAATCGTCTCATCAACACGCTGACTAATTGTTTAGTCATATAAGGCATCAATGTGATTACATTTCCATAATCACATCTCTCAAAAACATCCTTTAGGTGTGACTTTTAAGGACCAGTTGATCACCGCCATCAGTATGATAATAACATCAAACTTTTTAGCAAGTCAACCGTTATTAGGTAATCGTTAATCAACTGATAAAATACGAAGTATACCCTTGTGAACCTATAAGAGATTTATAAATGTTATCACACTAATTTGTGAAGGACACAAGCTCCAACAAACTCCCACTTGTCTTCACAAGTGTATGTGCGATAACCGATTCTCATATCCTAAAATTTCTCCCACTCAATGTTAAACAATTTGCAAAATCCGTATTCACAAAGGTCGTATTTTACAAGCGATCTATATCAAGAGTGGTTTCCCTGACTAGAAAGTAACTTAAGTGATAAACGAATTATCATTCGAGCATGGCCATGCATTTCAGTTACAACTCCTTGAGTGGCCCTGAGAAATAACTATAACTGATAAGGGTTGGATATTTTCCTCAACTCGAATCCTGCAGATGTAAGGACAATATAAAATGACCCAGAAAAAATCTACTTAGTCTCCAGTTACGGTAGACCGTGAGAAAGAAACCAAAGTCACCCAAAAACTGCCTTAATCTCAAGAGACAGTCGATAGTCAAAAGAATCGACTCTAGGAACACAACCGTTTGACTTATGGCTCGTTGAACCCACCATCAATCGACTACACAATATAATAGCCAGAGTTATCAGCTTATTAAGGCGATTACGGACCAAACAAAATATAATGTAATTCAGTTCACTTTGTGGCGTTCAATATTGTCAGTACAATCCACATGAAAAACAAAATATTATAAAAACGTTGAAGTTATAAATAGTATATGAAAAAGATAATGTATCAAATCCATAATCAACTACTACAACTCAGGAACACGTTTAATTCCCATGGAAATAACGTGCCCTTCATGCTTATCAAAATTCAACGGTTTAGTGAGAGGGTCCGCGATGTTATCATCCGAAGCTATCTTGTCAATCACTATCTCTTCTTGCTCCACGTAATCACGGATCAGGTGAGCTTTCCAATGTACATGTCTAGATTTGTTGCTAGACTTTGGCTCCTTAGCCTGAAAGATGGCACCTCTATTGTCACAATAGATGGTGATCGGGTCATTCGAACTAGGAACTATCGTAAGTCCTTGTAAGAATTGACGCATCCATATCGCTTCTTTAGCTGCTTTCGAAGCGGTATAGTACTCGGATTCAGTGGTAAAATCTGCTACAACACTCTGTTTGGAACTCTTCCAGCTGACCGCAGCACCATTAAGAGTGAAGACGAACCCGGACTGAGATTTTGAATCATCCCGATCCGTTTGGAAGCTAGCATCTGCGTAACCGATTGCGCATAGCTTAGTATCGCCTCCATAAGTCAATACCCTAACCTTAGTCCTCCGTAGGTAGTTGAGGATATTTTTAACAGCTATCCAGTGTGTTTCACCTGGATTCTTTTGGTACCGACTCGTCATACACAATGCATATGCCACGTCTGGACGTGTGCAAATCATGGCATACATGATTGATCCTATTGCAGATGCATAAGGAACACGTCTCATGCACTCAATCCCTTCAGGCGTCGTGGGTGACAACTCTTCCTCTAAATAACCGTTTAAGAAGGCGGTTTTCACATCCATTTGCCAAATTTCATAGTCATTAAATGCGGCAATCGCTAAGATTATCCGAATGAAACGTAGCATAACTACAGGTGCAAAAATCTCATCATAATACAATCCGTGCCCTTGAGTGAAACCTTTTGCCACTAGTCGTGCCTTATAGGTATCTGGTTACGCGTCTACATAACGCTTTATTTTGTAAAGCCATTTGCACTGTAGAGGTTTTACCTTATTAGGTAAATCAACAAGATCCCATACGTCATTCTCATACATGGAGTCCATCTCGGATTGCATGGCTTCGAGCCATAGCTTTGAGTCGGAACAGGCCATAGCACCTTTATAGGTAGCGGGTTCATTACTCTCTAGGAGCAAAACGTCATTCTCCTCGACCATACCAATGTATATGTCCGGAGGATTAGAGACTCTACCCGAGCTCCTAGGTTCCTCAGGAATATTAACCGCATCATCAGTTGGAGGAAGAACTTCCTCCATCTGTTCCTCGGTTGTTGGTTCTGGAATCTCCAACAGCTCGAAGGTTCTATTACTTGTCTTGTTCTCGAGAAATTCTTTCTCTAGGAATGTCGCACTAGCCGCAACAAAAACTCGATGTTCGGTAGGCGAATAGAAGTAATGACCAAACGTTCCTTTTGGATAACCTATAAAGTATGTCTTGACCGACCGCGGGCCGAGCTTATCCTCGTGTCTCCACTTGACATAAGCCTCGCAGCCCCAAACTCGAATAAAGGACAAGTTAGGGACCGTTCCCTTCCACATTTCGTATGGAGTCTTGTCGACAGCTTTAGTCGGACTTCGGTTAAGTATAAGAGCATCTGACAAAAGAGCAAAACCCCATATTGAATCAGGCACTACCGTGTGACTCATCATGGATCGAACCATATCAAGTAAGGTTCGATTTCTCCATTCGGACACACCATTTAATTGAGGTGTTCCAGGTGGAGTTAACTGCAAAACGATTCCACAGTCTTTAAGGTGTTGATCAAACTCATTTGAAAGATATTCGCCACCCCGATCTGAACGGAGTGCTTTAACCTTTCTACCCAGTTGGTTCTCAACCCTGTTCTGGTATTCCTTGAATTTCTCAAAGGACTCACTTTTAGCTTCATTAAGTAGACATATCCGTATCTACTCAAATCGTCCGTGAAAGTGATAAAATATCTATAGCCATCTCTAGCGGTAATTAACATAGGTCCACAAACATCAGTATGTATGAGTTCTAATAGGTCACTAGCGCGCATTCCAACACCTTTGAAGGAAATTCGAGTCATTTTGCCAATGAGACATGATTCACACGTGCCGTATGTAGAAAATTCTAATGCGGGAATAGTCCCATTATCGACGAGTTTCTTTACACGTTTCTCATTTATGTGTCCCATTCGGCAATGCCATAGATAGGTTTGATCTTTGTCACCAACCTTTAATTTCTTATTATTCACGTGTAATATTTCCGTGGTTTGATCTAAGATGTAAATTCCATTCATGGAAACCGCTTTGCCATAAATCATTTCATGTAAAGAGAAAATACAGCTATTATCCTTTATTAAAAATGAAAATCCGTCTTTATCAAGTACGGAAACTGAAATAATGTTCTTAGACAAACTGGGTAAATAGTAACAGTTATTTAAAAATAACGCAAAACCACTAGGGAGTTGGATTACATATGTTCCCTTTGAGACAGCAGCAACTCTAGCTCCATTCCCGACTCGCAGGTCCACATACCCCTTTCCGAGAGGTGTGATGTTTCTTAGGCCCTGTAAATGATTACACAGATGAGAACCACAACCAGTATCAAGTACCCAAGTTCCGAAACTTGCATGGTTAATCTCAATCATATGAATATAAGATGACATACCAACAGGAACGACGCGGCCTGCTTTAATGTCCTTACGGTACACGGGACAGTTCCTCCTCCAATGTCCAGTCTTGTGACAATGGTGGCACTCAATGTCACCGCCCTTGCTCTTTGCCTTGCCCTGTGAGCCACTAGTCTCACCAGGCCCACTCTTACCGTTTCTTGGCTTCTTGAATTTTGGCTTACCTACAGTTAGGTCGCCTGGAGCTTTGCCCTTACCTTTACCCTTGTTGGAAATCGTGAGAACATCCTGCTTCATGCTCCCACTCAATTTCATATCCTTCTCGGTCTGTACGAGAAGTGAGTGTAGCTCATGAGGACTTTTCTTTAAGTCATTCATGTAGTAGTTCGCCCTGAAAAGAGCAAAACCATCATGAAGAGAATGAAGCATTCGGTCAATGACAATACTCTCACTGATTTTGCAATCAAGTGCCTCCAATTTCTCGACATTCTCAATCATGTTAAGAATGTGTGGGCTAACCGGTTGGCCCTTTTGGAGTTTCGCATCAAAGAAGCGACATGTATGCTCATAAGTAACGAATCTCGGTGCTTTTGAGAACTCGTTAGTGAGCGTGGTGAAAATCTTGTTCGCACCTTGGGCAATGAAGCGTCTCTGCAAATTGGTTTCAATTGCAAAGATGAGTACGTTCTTTATCGCACCCGCTTCCATGACAAAATCACTATAAGCAAGTGACTCGTTAACTCCCGCATTGGGGCCTGAGTTTACCGGTATTGGCTCAGTTAAGTACTTGAGCTTACCGTCAGCAATGCCAGCATTTCGTAGTGCTGCCTCCCAGTCCGCAAATTTGGACCCATCATTCTTCAGTCGCGTGTGCTGATTCATGTTGTCCATAAATACTTTCAGCCAGGACTCGCGTCCAAGTGTGGTACTTGGCATTGGGATTTCGTTATTTCCAGCCATTTGTTGTAACAGTAATATAAACGTGTTCTACACTGCGAAAAGAAGAATAAATAATAAGTATATGCATCGATTTTAATTTAAGTCTAATGCAATACTGTTATAACGCGAAGACTCGTGCATTTATACAATTGACCTTCCTCAAGAATTATATAAATGATCCCAAGACTCAATTATCTGTAAATTGATAAGCCAACCTTTTAGCTAATCCTACCGTTAGAATTCTTGGTCGATAAATTTCTATAAATTCTATCTTTAGTCCATCATAATCACGAGAAACTCTTCGGACTATGATGTTGAGGTAAACTAAGTCAACACAAACTACTTACCCAACGTAAAAGGGGTCATATTATGCCTACCGATGAAGAAGGGATTCATAGTTGTTTGCCCTTATAAAGACTAGTCTCAATTTCTGTTTTAGAGGAAGATCCCATCAACTTTATTTTAATTCATTTTAAGTGAACTAATATCTAGCATGCGAGAATGAATAAACTAAGGTGATGGCTTAATGAATATGTGACATTTGTATGTCCATGAAAACTAACATTCAACCTATATGAGTCAATTTTCATGCATTTTAGTAGTAGGTGCTTTGGTTTAGGCGGAATACGATGCATAAACTATCATGTGAATGAAAAGCAATAGGAATGAAAACGTAAAAACAATAATAAAGTCCTAGTGTGGCCTATCCTATCAAAATGAACATAACTACAACTTTGGAATCCATTCATGGACCCGAGAAGCTTGTCTTGATGTTCCATCTTGATCCATGTAGCGGGAGTGAGCTCCAATCTCCATCTTTAGTTTTCTCAAAAATTACATCTTAAAATTACATAATAAACCTATTTACATTCTAATTTCAAAACCGTAATAAATAAAGAAAACCAAACGGAGATACGAGATCTCAAATTACATTAAAAATTATGTTCCCATCATTACGAAAACATAATTTGACTAAGGCCACACTAGGTATTGCAAATTACAACCGATTGCAAAAATACGTAAATAAAACCATTCAACGATTCATTCAATTAAAAAAATGCATCAACTAAAAAAAATTAAACATATAAGACATAATTCTTTAATTATGTAGATTAGTTTTACCCAAACCACCTATTTAAATGATCAAATTAAGTGACAATTCCTCAATTAATCACATTAGTTTTAATCTTAATTCACATTAAACTTGTAATATAAATTTAATCCAATCATTATTTTAAACTTCTTTAAAATAATTAGGTATCTTAAAATTTTTGAACTGTTTCAAAAACATACAATCATACATTATAAAAGTAATGTATAATTATAATTATTGTCCAAAAACAACAAAAAAAAATTTCTTTAAAATTTATTTCGGTAAAAACCGAAACAGCCCAATAAAAAAAAACCTTTTCTCGGTTTTACAGCAAAAACCGAATGAAAAAAAAACAGATTTTTTTTTTTAAATCTGCCCAACGTGAACAGTAACAAAAGCAGGAAAAAAAAAATTTCTTTCTTTTCTCGGTTTCTTTTCAAATCGGCATTATGCCCTAAATTGCAAAAACATGATATTGACGAACAAAATCGTTTATTGTTGCTATTAACAAGATTGGCATATTCATCTTATAATTTAAACATGTAAATTTATGAAACATGATTCTAAACAACAATTTAGAACCATTTATGCCAAAAACAATATAGCAAAAAACAATTTATCATTAACAACAAGACGATTCCATTTACATTTTAACTTAATCTTCATTAAATCAAACATCTACCAATTTATCATATGATTATTTTAACTGATTAAAACAACAATATGAAAAATCAAAATGGAAATAAATCATCAAACAAAGAAAAAAAAAAAAAAACAGACGGCAAAAAAAAAAATTCCTCTCGGCAAATTTTTTTTTTTCAGCTGAAACCCTTTTTTTCGAAATTCTTTTGCACTTTTACTAAATTCATTTATGAAAATCATCAAAATAAAATCGTGGCCTTCGCTCTGATACCACTTGTGGGATTTATCTGTATGCATCCCTTTAAATTTAAGGATTATAACGATTTATAATGATGAATGTTAGTCATAAAATAAATTACATAAACAAAAAGGTTGAGAATTAATAAATCAACCTTCGGTGTTAGCAAAACCGGCCTAAGAACAATATCGCAATGATATTCACCTATCAGTTGCACCCAAGATGATATGAGATATGCCCTTTACTTCTTGCTAGAATTGATCCCCAATTAACTGATTAATTTTAGGTTTTGTGTTTTTCTTTGATGAGAGGAGGCTAGGTTAGAAAATTAGGTTAGAAAAATTCTCCCCTTAATCACCCTTTAAACCGTGTAGGTAGAGTAATTAGGGTAGTTTTTTTTCTTTTTAATTTTCAGCCCATCTTTCCGAAATTAAGAGGATTATTTCTCTTTTTTTCGGTTTTAGCAACAACCACAAATTAGGATAAAATCCTCTTATTTTTGGTTATTCTAAAATTATATATAATGTGTACACTTTATTAATTGTCATACATGTTGTCCCGTTTTAATAAGTCCATACATAACTGATTGTAGTCGATTTATTAAGTCTGGCCTGCCAACATATATTATAACAATCTCGTGTAAAATATACTCTAACTATAAATATCGCATATTTATAATTAGCTAATTAAATATAACCGATTATATTTAATTACAAATTAACATATTAATTCGTCCAAGCTAACATTATATACATTAATTAAATATAACATATTATATTCAATTTACGAATTGACAGTTAATTCGTCTAAGCTAATATTATTTAATCGGCATTGAATAATCGTCTAATCAACACGTTGACTAACTGTTTAGTCATATAAGGCATCAATGTGATTACATTTCCATAATCACATCTCTCAAACACATCCTTTAGGTGTGACTTTTAGGGACCAGTTGATCACCACCATCAGTATGATAATAACGTCAAACTTTCTACCAAGTCAACCGTTATTAGGTAATCGTTAATCAACTGATAAAATACGAAGTATACCCTTGTGAACCTATAAGAGATTTATAAATGTTATCACACTAATTTGTGGAGGACACAAGCTCCAACACTTCAGGTAATGCTAAGACTGGAGCTGTGGTCAAACACTTCTTTAATGTTTGGAATGTCGTCTCACAACTTTCATCCCAACGAAAGTTGTTCTCTTTCCTCATCAACGCTATCATAGGTCTGGTTATCTTAGAAAAGTCTTTCACAAACCGATGGTAGTACCCTGCCAAACCCAAGAAACTCCTGATCTCTGCCACATTCTTCGGTGCTTCCCACCGAGTGACTGCCTCTATCTTTGCCGGATCTACAACTACACCCTTCTTTGAAATCACATGCCCCAGAAAGGCAACCTCCTCGAGCCAGAACTCACACTTAGACAACTTTGCATATAGCTGATTGTCACGCAAAGTCTGCAACACCAACCTGAAGTGCTCCTCATGCTCCTCCTTAGTATTAGAATTGACTAAGATATCATCGATGAAGACCATCACAAACCGATCTAAAAAACTGACTGAAGATCGGGTTCATCAAATCCATAAACTTTGGAGGTGCATTAGATAACCCAAACGGCATCACAACATACACATAGTGACCATACCTCGATGTAAAAGCTGTCTTCGGTATGTCCTCATCCCGAATCTTCACCTGATGGTAACCCGGCCTCAAATCAATCTTAGAAAAGACTGCCGCCCCGTTCAACTGGTCAAACAAATCATCTATCCTTGGCAAAGGATACTTATTCTTCACTGTAACCCTGTTCAACTCTCTGTAGTCGATGTATAACCTCAAACTCCCTTCTTTCCTTTTCACAAACAGAACTGTTGCTCCCCACGGTGATACACTAGGTTTAATGTATCCCTTATCAATCAAATCATCCAGCTGTTTCTTCAGCTCCTCCAACTCTTTAGGACCCATGCGGTACGGGGCTTTAGAGATTGGCCCCGTCCCTGGTTTCAGCTCCACACTGAAATATATCTCCCTCTTTGGTGGTAAACCCGGTATCTACTCCAGAAAGACATCTGGAAACTCTCCCACCATTGGTATCTGGTCAACTATCGAAATCACCATACTATAGTCTTTCACGTGGCATAGGATCAAAGGACACCCCTTCCTCAGATAAGACTTCAATGTCACCACTGCAATCACTTTGACTTTGGGTTTGACAACAAACCCACGATAAGACATACTAACTCCCTTAGGACCTCTTAAAGAGAGTCTCTTTTGGTGACAGTCTGTTCTAGCTTTATACTTACCTAACCAATCCATGCCAACTATCATCTCAAAACCATCCATAGGAAACTCTAACAAGTCCACTGGTAGGTCAACCTGCCCAACTATCATAGATACACTCTTATACAACCTCCCACAAGATACAGACTCACCCGACGGTATAAAAACTTCCTCTTTTACAGACTCAAACTCTCTCAAACCCAAAAGCTTAGCATAACTCGATGATACAAAAGATTGTGACGCCTCCGAATCAAACAAAACAAAGGTAAACACACCATTAACAAGAAGAGTACCCGCGATTACGTGAGTATCATTCTCAGCTGCTTTCTTCTCCATCATGAAAAGCTTACCACTGGTCTTCTGTCCACCTCCCTGGACAGTACTAGCAGAAGTAGACGGCTTAGCAGCCGACCCCTGGTTATTGTTCGCTACTGGCCTCTAATATGAATTACCTCCATTGTGGTTAGCCCCACCATTGTTGTTGTTCAGACCACCCTGATTGTTCCATGACCCAGCAGGCCTGTTACGAGCATAACTCTGAGATGGACCCCGAGAGAAACTCCCCTGTGATGGTCTCTGGAAACCCTTGCCCACAGCACTGGTGCACTCATGTCTCTTGTGGCCCATACCGTCACAGATAGAGCAAGATATCCCTCAGCTGTTACTAGCACCACCACGGCCACACCCAAAAGAAGCTCCACCACTGAATAATCCCGAAGAGTAAGCTCTCGCCTGGTTATGGTTGCCCCTCTTGTAACTAGACTGACCACCACCCTTGTTCTCAGCTTTCCTCTTCTCAGAACCTCTCTCCCTATTCTCCTTAGCCATCTCTACCAACCTCTCAACAATCGCGGCTCGCTCATACACTTCCTTAACATCAGTAAGGACTCCTACAGGCAGCTTCTCCATAATCTTAGGTGTCAAACCCTTCTCAAACCTCAATGCTAAGTTCTCCTCACTCAGCCCCATATCCTGTGCGTACCTAGACTTCTTATTGAACTTGTGATAGTACTCAGCCACTGTCATATCCAGAGCTATCTTGAAATCATCAAACTCCTCCCTCACCTTACTACGGACATGTTCCGACACAAACTCTCGACGCATAGCTCTCTTGAACTCACTCCAAGGTATAGCTGACAACCCATGTTTCACATATAGGTCTAAGGCACTCTCCCTAACCTTATCCCACCACTCTCCAGCCACATCTCTCAAGTAGAACGCAGCTTGTTCCACTCTAAAGTCCTCAGGGCAATGCACCACATCAAGTATATTCTCCATCTCTCTATGGAAATTATCAAGCAAGATTGGCGCACCTGTACCCATGTACTCTTTTGGGTTGAAACGAGCGATGTTGATACTCATCTTAGCAAAATCCACCCCAGCCTCTTTATCCTTCCCAAACTTCTTTAAAGTATTTGTAAGCGTGTCTTGATGCTCTAGCATCTTAACTATCTCATCAATACTCATATTCTCAGCCCTAAAATACAACGCAGTTACCTTTGGCGGCATCTTTGAACTATATAAGAGAAAAGGTAGATATAAACACACATCCCACAACTCAAACACGTATATAACCTGTGCATAACCTACTCGATCGATTAACACAACCTACTCGATTGAGTTGAGGCCACTCGATCGAGTTGCCCACTTACTCGATCGAGTGCCTTGACTCCAGAACCTGACCACAAAGCATCAAAAACCTCACTCGATCGAGCCCACTATCTACTCGATCGAGTTAACCTCGCTCGATCGAGTCCCCTTACTTACTCGATCGAGTGCCCAAAAACAGTACACTGTCCAGAAACGATATACACCCCACTCGATCGAGACACACCTACTCGATCGAGTCTCTCACCTACTCGATCGAGTGCCCCCCCCCCCCACTCGATTGAGTCATGCTGGCTCGTATACTACCCGTATGCTCAACTCAGCACTCTTCATAGTCTCCAACCAACTACATATATATAAATCGATAAACATACGTGTATATACAACAAACAACACCCTATTTCGCATATTTCTAATAAGCCACATTAGAAATCACTTGTCAAGCAATTCCATCATCCATATTAACACATATATACTCATATTACTTATCACCTTCCACCACAACATTCTCCATCCTCCACATGCATTCATCCACCAATTCATACAACACATCTTTATATAGATATGCAACATACTTAGATAAACACATAACGATCCCAAGACACACCCCATAGTGACCGGTTCAAACTTGTAGGGCGTGATCGCGACTTTACGACGTCTCCAAAGTCTTTGCATTAGCTCCTAACAACTCCTACCTGGGTTCATTTTATTTTGACTCCCTAAGTTCATTGGGTTCATTAGTTACAGGTTCCAAAATCGTCGCTCTGATACCACTTTGTAATACCCCCATACTCCAAGTGCCTTACCAGGACCACTTAAGGCATAAGAATGCTACCATCTCGGTTACCCGAGGCAATGTATATCAAATAGACAATAGAGAAACGTACTTTAATAAATGAATTTAAAGTGATACAAGTCCAAAACCAAAACTGTTAAAGAAAATACAACTGTTCCTCAAAACTGTCAAGCCAACTAAATAAAAGAATGTTTATGACACAACGGAAGACTTCTAGATATCTCGTGGCAACTCAACCCTGGTATCCCATGCGCATCATCTCATACCTGCTCAATAACTGCTCACCATCCCCGAATGGATCACCACAGTTTTCAAAACATTTAAAGCGGGGTCAGTTACTGTTTACATGAACAATACTACAAAAGCAAAACAATAATCCAAACTAATCAACCAATCTCCATCATAACTCCACACACCTGACTATACACTAAAATGTTTAGTCCTGTCAGAATACCAATCGCAACAAGTATTCCACACCGCCAGTGGGGGACCGCAACCGTTCCCACCTAAGCCCCGCTCATCTCATCCGAGCGATAACCCAAGTTCCTAAATGTGCACATCCCCTCTGTGGCGGGTTCCACAGAGGGAGAATCAAGGGCGTGAAGCTACTTCCGCAAGTGACTCCACTCAGCCGAGGACGCACCTCGCAAACCACAGAGAGTTATACAACCAACCACATTATACCAGAAGAATTACCAATTACCAAATCCGATATGATATAAATTAACAACAATGATCAACCACCAACAATACAGTGTAAACAATAACCGAGTAGGGAAACCCTAACTGGAATAGAAACCACAAGACCGTCACAGAAGCTAATCAGAAATGTTCCTCTATGAATCCTCCTCCTATAACACATATTTATATAATTATCACCTAATTAACACAATACACCCAAAACCCCCATATCTACCCAATTAGGGATTTAAACAAACTTAACGAAACATTATAAAAATTATACAAGAATCTTACCCTTGACGCGACGAACTCAACGGTGTAAAGAACAAGACAATCCGACGATCCTAGCCCTTGGGAATTGTTAACAACGCGAAGAATGAGAACAACGTAACTCTTTTTCTCTCTTGAAAGGTTTTTAGAAAGCAAAAGTGATTAAAAAGAATGGCGGAATCCTTTTATACTAATCATGCGTTATTAACAAAACCCAGCTAAAATAACCCGTAAGACTCACTTACTCGATCGAGTGACCCTTACTCAATCGAGTGCCCAACATACTCGATCGAGTACCCAATAGGTAGCCTACTGTTTTGCGTAAAAACTTACTTACTCGACAGAGTAAGCCCCACTTGATAGAGTACCCATAGACTTAGAAAACCGTAGTATTACAGAAATGGCCATGGCTATGGACCTATGGTGAGTCTAACTGTTGTTTGAGACCTGAGACAACTTAATTGAAGTACTCATGACGATCTGAGACGAACGAAGTAATGGTGATCGGGGGAGTAATGTGTGCTCGGTTGGTATGGCCTATGGGTGTAAGGTAGGAGTGGTGGTCAAAGAATGATGATGGGGAATTGGGATAGTGCATTTTTATTGGGAAGACATTTCAGAGGCGTTAAACTGATGAATGTAAAGAGTGAATACAAGCCACTCTTATGACGTTTTTACTCTAATAGACACGCCGTTCAC
Source organism: Silene latifolia (assembly GCF_048544455.1). Lineage (NCBI taxonomy): Eukaryota > Viridiplantae > Streptophyta > Magnoliopsida > Caryophyllales > Caryophyllaceae > Silene > Silene latifolia. The sequence continues at coordinate 52,945,284 of NC_133538.1, forward strand.
TATGGCGTGTTTAAGTTTAAAATATTTTATACTAAATATATACGCCATTACCAATGGTGTATTTCTCCCGTGATTTAGGTTCGTGATTTTTCCGTCCTACGTGGACACCATTTTGACAATTAAATTTAATTCCGAACCAAAACAATAAATATTTTATTTTTAAGCATTATTTTAAAAAAAGATTCTAATTTCTGTTACATTTTTTTCATACTTTTTTTACCTTGAATTATTGGTTTATCATATGCTAAAATACTTTCCAAATATTATAATTCTACTTTGATAAGAGAAGATAATATAAAGAGAGAAAACAATATAAGAGAAAGTGAGTATTGTTGTTGTATATTATTCCATGTACATGTGCATATATATAGAGATTACAAAGAGACCTTTTGGTGAAAGGTAACAATGGTTCCTAAAGGATAAGGAGATGAAATGCTACAATGGTTGGGAATAGATACAATGGTTGGGGATGTAAGGGTATAATGGTCATCCACTATACATATTTTATAACACTCCCCCTTGGCTGACCATTCCTTAAAATAACATAATGTCTGGTGATGCGCATGGAATGCTGCCTCTTTAAAACCTTACCAGGAAAACCCAGTGGGAAAAACCATGGTGAAGGAAAAAGAGTACAGCGCGCAAAAACTCCCCCTGACAAGTATATCACTGAAGATCTTTGAAACGACGCAATCCAAGTTGATGAAGCAACTTCTTAAATGTTGCAGTAGGAAGAGCTTTAGTAAATAGATCGGCTAAATTTTCACTTGAGCGAATTTGTTGAACATTAATATCGCCACTCTTTTGAAGATCATGGGTGAAGAAGAATTTTGGTGATATGTGCTTTGTTCTGTCACCTTTGATATAAACTTCTTTTAGTTGTCCAATACATGTTGCATTGTCTTCATATAAAACTGTGGGTGCTTCTTTCTAGAAGGACAAACCGCAATCTTCTCGTATATGTTGAATTACAGACCTTAGCCATACACATTATTCACGGCTTGCCTCGTGAATTGATAAAATCTCAGAATGATTAGAAGAAGTAGCCATTATAGTTTGTTTCATAGAGCGCCAAGAAATGGCAGTGCCACCACAGGTAAACACATATCCAGTATGTGATCGGGCATTATGAGAATCTGATAAATAACCTGCATCTGCAAAACCAACTAGATTTTCTCTGGACATGTTAGGGAAAAACAAACCCATATCCTTCGTACCTTGAAGATAATGAAGTACATGTATAATCCTATTCCAATGCCTTCGGGTTGGACAAGAACTAAACCTGGCTAATAAATTAACGAAAAATGATATATTAGGTCTAGTATTTCTTGCAATATACATCAGTGCGACAATTGCACTTAAATAAGGTACTTCAGGACCAAGAATCTCTTCATTATTTTCTCTAGGGCGAAATGGATCTTTATCGATATCAAGTGATCGTACTACCATTGGAGTACTCAAAGGATGTGCTTTATTCATAAAAAAATTGTTAATATAAGTACCTTTTCCGTGTATGTTTCTTGTTGTAAGAGAATTCCATTATTTAAATGCTCAATTTGTAAACCCAAAAAAAAATTGGTTTTCCCGAGATCTTTCATCTCAAACTCTTTCTTTAAATATTCCACTGTTACTGGAATTTCTTCCAGTGTTCCAATGATATTTAAATCATCAACATACACTGCTATTATAACAAATCCTGATCCAAATTTCTTTATAAAAATGCAGGGGGTAATAAGATCATTCTTGTATCCTTCCTTTGTCAAGTACTCACTAAAGCAGTTACACCACATACGCCCAGATTGTTTTAATCCATAAAGAGATCTATTCAACTTGATAGAGAAATGTTCCCTAGAATTTGATGAGGTTGCTTCTGGAAACTGAAAACCTTCTGGGATTTTCATATATATATATATATCATTATCCAGTGGATCATACAAATAAGCCATGACTACGTCCATTAAGCGTAAGTCAAGACCTTCTTTCACTGCCAGACTGATTAAAAATCTAAAAGTAGTTTCATCCACAACAGGAGAATATGTCTCTTCATAATCAATATCGGGTCTTTGCGAAAATCCTTGTTCAACTAATCGAGCTTTATATCTCACAATTTCACCATTTTCATTTCTCTTTCGCACAAAGACCCATTTGTGTCCCACTGCCTTTACACCTTCAGGTGTACGGACTAGAGGTCCAAAAACTTCTCTCTTTTCAAGAGATTTCAATTCTGATTCAATTGCTTCTTTCCATTTTGGCCAATCATCTCTTTATCTACATTGATCAATAGACTTAGGTTCATGATCCTCTTCATTTTTCATAACATCTAAAGCAACGCTGCATGCAAAAATATTGTCGGCGTCAATTTGATTTCGGTTCCAAATAATACCAGACATGATATAATTTATTGAGATCTCTTCATTTTCAGGTACATAAGTTTCTTCCGGAATTAAATTTTCAATCATGTCCATAGTCTCTTCAGGAGATTTGTGTAAATTTACATCCTCAAACGGGCCACCTTAATTCTTAGCTCCTTTTCTTTTTCGAGGATTTTTATCCTTGGAACCCATTGGTCTTCCAAGCTTCTGGCGTGCACTGGATTCATTACCAATTTTAGTTTGTCCTTCTAGGATCTTAATTTGAAATGGAGCATTTACAGCTGAAATATGTGACTTAGTCACTCTTTTTGGGTCAGTAAAAGCATCTGGCAGTTGATTAGCTAAGCTTTGTAAATGAATTATCTTTTGAACTTCAAGTTCACATTGTTTAGTACGAGGATCAAGATGAGATAGTGATAATTCATTCCATTTAATTTCCTTTTCCAACTGTTTGTCTTCTCCCCCTAAACATGGGAAAACTAATTCGTTAAAATGGCAATATGCAAAACGAGCCTTAAATAAATCCCCTGTGGTTAGCTCAAGATATTTAATTATTGAAGGAGATTCAAATCCAACATATATTCCCAACCTTCTTTGGGGACCCATATTTGTGCAATGTGATGGAGCTATTGGTACATAAACCGCACAACCAAAAACTCTAAGGTGGGAAATATTTGGTTCCTGACCATGAACCAATTGAGACGGGGAGATTTTATGATAACTCGTTGGTCTGATGCGAATAAGTGATTCTGCATGTAGTATAGCATGTCCCCAAGCAGAAATTCGGAGTTTACACCTCATAAGTAATGGTCTAGCAATTAGTTGGGACAAATCTACGTCTATTAACTTCTCTCACCATCTGCCTCCTCTCAGCAAACGCCACCTGCTCTCGCCCTCCAACACCAGACCACTGTCCCAACTCCTTCATCCCAACCACCCTTTCTTCGCCCTAGAACAACCAACACCCTCAGCCACCACATCACTGTATCATACAAAAAAGACGCGATGACCATCCACACCACCAGAACGCCGCCTCACTGAGCCATGCCTCACGACCCACCACCAGATCTGCCACCACCATTCATCCTTTGTTTGTGTCTTGGTTGTTTTGTACTCCCTCCGTTCCGGTGAATTGTTGTCCTTTGATTTTGGCACAAAGACCAAGGAAAGAGGAAGTGACCAATTATTAAATAACATGTGGAACAAATTGAGTGTGAATGATCAAATTGCTCATCAAGTTCATTCTTAAAATAGAAAGGACAACAATTGACTGAGACACCTCAATATGGAAAAGGACAAAAAATGACCGGGACGGAGGGAGTATATGTTTGTTTTGTGTCTGTTTGTTTCGTTGATGTTTTTTGTTTTTGTTTTATTTTTTTGTTTTGCTCCTTTATTATTTTGTTCTTTTATTGTTTTTGTTATTTTGTTTTTGCTTTACTTTGTTTTTGTTTTTCCTTTCGGATCAGTCCTTTTTTTATGTCTCATTGTTTTGTTTTGTTTTTTTGTCGTTTTTTTTTGGTTTTTCAGATTTGCTTTAGATTTTCATTTTTTGTTTTTTTCAGAATCTCCTTTGTTTCGTATTTCAAATATCGTTTGTTATATATATTTTTCAATTCTCGTATTTATTTTTTCAGATCTATTTGTGAATACGACTAAAGTTACACATTATGTGCAACTTTAATGGCCATGTGTACAACTTTATTACACATTATGTGTAACTTCAACGGCCATTAGCCCATTATGCAACTTTATCATACATTATGTGTAACTTCAATGTCATTATGTGCAACTTTATTACATATTATGTGTAACTTCAATGACATTATGTGCAACTTCAATGACCATTATGTGCAACTTCAATGACATTATGTACAACTTCAATCTCGTCTTGTTATTGTGTTTTTTTTTTACTTTATTATATTTTTTTGACTTTTTTTTTTCAAATATCGTCTTGTTTCATAAACTGACTTATTTTATAGTTCTTTGGTATTTGTGTGTCGGTGTTGTTGAGAGACGGTTTTTTCTACTTTTTAATTTTTGTTGACAATTTACGTTTGTTAATTTTGAATTTTTTAGATCTACTTTTGAATTTTAAGTAACAAATTATATTTTAGTTTTTCGTTACTATTTGTTAAATTTTTTGGGCATTTCATTGATTGATTTTTTTAAAATATTATTTAGGGTGCTTGTTTTTTTTTTTTTTTCAAACTCAGATCTAGTATTTGTTTGGGTGATATTTCAATGGCATTATGTGTAATTTCAATACCCATTATGCGCAACTTCAGTAGCATTATGTACAACTTCAACGGCATTATGTGAAACTTCAATGCCCATTATGCGCAACTTTAGTGTCATTATGCCTTACTTCAGGGACATTAAGCGCAACTTCAATGACCATTATGCGCAATTTCAGTGGCATTATGTGCAACTTCAATGACATTATGTGTGCAACTTCAATGACATTATTCGGACCTTCAGTGTCATTATGCGCAACTTCATCGACCATTATGCGCAACTTCAGTGGCATTATGTGCAACTTCAATGATATTATGTGAAACTTCAATGCCCATTATGCGCAACTTCAGTGTCCATTATGCGCAACTTCAGTGTCATTATGCGCTACTTCAATGACATTATGCGCAACTTCATTGCCCATTATGCGCAATTTCAGTGTCATTATGCGCAACCTCGGTGACATTATGCGTAACTTCAGTGGCATTATGTGCAACTTCAATGACAATAAGTGCAACTTCACCGTATATTTCAATGACATTATGTGCAACTTCAATGACATTATGTGCAATTTTAATCTCGTCTTGTTATTGTGTTGGTTTCAAATCTGAATTTAAATTTGGACTAAAGTTATCCGATTTTGGACTAAAATTACGCAATTTTGGACTAAAGTTATACAAAAAGGACTAAAGTTACAGTAGGACAAATTATATAAACTTTTCTTAAAATTAAATAAATTCCAATTAATTCTTGACTAAAGTTACACAAATTTAGACTAAAGTTACACAATTTTGGACAAAAGTTAAACCAATAGAACTAAAAATATAGTAGGACTAAAATTATATAACCTTGTTTTAAAATTAAATAAATTCCAATTAATTTATCAAAAAGGATTAAAGTTGCATAAATTGGGCTAAAGTTACACTCGTAAAACACGGAAGTTCCACTCTAAAAATAATGAAATGTCGTAAACTTGTTTCAAAATTACAAAAGCTCAAAAAAATATCCTTCAAAATCACTTTTTACTTTAAAGTTAGACTATTTTATACTAAAGTTACACTCGTAAAACGCTTAAGTTACATTCTGAAAATACTGAAAAAGTCGTAAACTTGTCTTAAAATTACAAAAAGTCAAAAAAAATATCCGTCAAAATCACCTGTCTTAAAATATCCGTCAAAGTGAGTTAAATTACAAAAAGTCAAAAAAATGTCCGAATGTCGTAAACTTGTCTTAAAATTACAAAAAGTATGAAAAAATATTGAAATGTCGTAAACTTGTCTTAAAATTACGAAAAGTAAAAAAAAATGTCCGTCAAAATAACTTGTCAAAAAAAAGTCCGAATATCGTAAACTTGTCTTAAAATTACAAAAAGATAAAAAAATGTCCGTCAAAATAACTTGTCAAAAAAATGTCCGAATATCGTATACTTGTCTTAAAATTAAAAAAAGACAACAAAATGTCCATCAAAAAACTTGTCAAAAAAAATTGCGAATATCGTAAAATTGTCCTAAATTTAAAAAAGGACAAAAAAATGTCCGTAAAAATAACTTGTCAAACAAAATGTCCGAATATCATAAACTTGTCTTAAAATTACAAAAAGACAAAAAAATGTCCGTCAAAATAACTTGTCAAAAAAATTTGCGAATATCGTAAACTTGTCTTAAAATTACAAAAAGACAAAAAAATGTCCGTAAAAATAACGTCAAAAAAATGTCTGAATATCGTAAACTCGTCTTAAAATTACAAAAAGTCAAAAAAATGTCCGTAAAAACCATTTTTTAGTTTAAAATTACACTATTTTTTTATTAAAGTTACACTCGTAAAACACAAAAGTTACACTCGTAAAAAAGTTACACGATTTAAGACTAAACTGATACGTGCATTTTATATAGTCTTTTTAGGCCTTTTATGCACGTATTTCTATGTTATTATCGTAGTTTATGCTACGAAATGCCCCGAATATGCTACTTTGGTTTGTTTTGTCTTATTTGCAGGAATGAACCAGAAAATAGTGAAATCGAGCCTTTTACCGTCCGTTTAGCATGCATTTGGAGGAAGAGTGAATTTGGAGCGGGAATGTAGCTATTTTGAGATGCGCAAAGAAGAAAGATAGCTAGGCGAGCAAAGGAAGAACTTCAAATTGCTAGTGCCTACTTTGAAGAGCTATATCTCGAGTTCTACAATAGATATTCAGGTGATTCCAATTGGAGATGAAAGTTTGTCCTCTTAGCTTTCCAACGCCACCGGAATCGCCCTGTTTGCCCAAGTAACAAAGAAATGGCAGCCGTTTGAAGTTCAGTGCGCAAAGCAGGAAATGTGCGCTGGAATCTACTCGATCGAGTAGATTTATGCTCGATCGAGTACTAGCTACAGCGAGAAAGGATAGTGTCGAGTATAATTAGGTTTTATCTTATGCTTATCTTATTTTTAGTTAATAATAATACTACTTAGTATAAATAAGAGTAGTTTAAACCTAATAAGCTATTCATTCATTCCCCGAGTCGATGGGGACGGGACGACTACCTTGCTCTTCATTTTCTATTAATTCCGGATCTATTTCTACTGTAACTTTTTTCCCTTCTTTTCCCTCTTTATTTTATGTTAATGTTTATTGTTCATAATTCCTTTATTCTCGTTCTCCCTTTACCCATGTCTAGCTAAATACTCTTGCTAGGATTAGGTGATTCATTAGACTAATGTTAATTGCTAATTAGGTTTATAGATCTGTCGTTGTAGTTGTAGTCTATGTTGTTAATCGCTGCTTTAACTGTATCCTGCTAGTTGAGTCGACACAATTAGCCTTTTAATATTGGTAAACCTTGACCTGGACCGAAAGGTTGGAATAGGTGAGACCTGCAGTGAACAATAGGATGCTTTAGTGAGGGCGAAAGTTAAGCTAATAGCATTTTAGGGCGAATTGAGACCGAAAGGAGATATTCATTGCCCCTTAGACCGACACATCGACCGATCTGTGACCTTACCCGCAATTAACGCGTTTATTGATGACCAAAATCCTAGTTTCCCTTCCCTTTCTGTTAATTTCTTCTATTTTTATCTCTCTTTCCTTAGTCTCTTAATAGTTTTAGTAAATCATTTCAAACCCTCACTTTGTGACCCGTTACGCATAGACTAAAATTAGACAGATAAATCTCAATTTTGCCTCCCTGTGGAGATCGACCCTACTTGCCGCTGACTTCTGTTAGTTGTAACTTAGGTATTTATTTTTGGTACCTGACGACGGTGTCAAATTTTGGCGCCGTTGCCGGGGAGGGCAATTGTTCAAATTATTAGTTGCTTTATTTTTAGTCCTTTTCAGTCTAAGGGACACTCGTTCCTTGGACTATTCTTATTTTCTGTTGTAGTTTCTTCTTATGCGCAGGTCGCAAGGTGGTCCACTACTACCATTCGATCCTGAGATTGAAAGATCTCTGCACGTAAAGAGGAGATTGTTTCAAGATCAACAGTTAGAGGAAGAGTCTAGTTCTCGTTCCAATTTTTACGAGAAGGAACTGTTCGAGGACAACCCACCGTCTTCTCCAGTTTCTAATTCATCAGTTGAAACCGTTATTTTTCCAGACTTTTCCGAAATGGCCAAGAAGCGACCATTGCCAGTCATTCGAACCCACAAATGAGGATCTTTACAAAGGGTTCGAGCTACCAGGGAAGCTTGGAAATTCGAGCAGAAACCTTTTTACCTTATTATGGTTGAGAAGAACTAGTTCGGTGGGGCTGCAAACGAGGATGCAAAAAGCACATGGAGACTTTTATTGATTATCGCTGCTCCATACCCCCACCTCTTGGCGTGATGATCGATAAAAGAAACCTTGTTCATCTTCTCACTCCGCGATGTCTTTGCGAGGGAGTGGTATAGGGATTTGGACCGAACTGCTCACGCCATAACTGATTGGAATTCATTGGCTTTAGCGTTCTATAAGAAGTACTTTTCTGCATCAAGGACTATTGCCATTAGAGCTCAGATAACGAGCTTCAAACAAGGGCCTGACGAGAACTTTCACGAGGCATGGACTCGATTTAAGAAGCTAGTGCGAACCATACCGCACCATGGTTTCGAAAAGTGGAGTCTATGCAATCATTTTTATAATGGATTGTATGACGATCGAGAGAGCCATTTTGGATGTTTGCAGCCCAATGGCCGGTTTGCTGAAAACTTGGGAGCAACCAAGGGGTGGAAGATCATAGATGATTTGGCCATCCATAAGGCTGAATATGGGAACTCGAGAGGAAATCAAAGAAGAGCTGCTGAGTCCTCTTCTGTCGCTGCACTTGAAGCCCTCACTGCAAGGTTTGACAAGTATGAGCTAGGAGGAGTTTCTAAGGGGGCATGTACCGGAGGTTAATCTTTGTGACAGACGGTCCTTTAGTCTCAGAGAAGATGCGGAGGAGAGGGACATGTCTCGGATCATTGTCCCGATCCTTTTGAGCAATGCGCCGCCTTTCAACATTACAGGGCGAACAACGATTACTACGAGCCGAATGTCCACCCCAATTTGAGGTGGAGCAATCGAACGTGCTCAACCCCACTCTCCTCCGAACCAAAGAAAAGAACCGTATATTCCACCACATAAGAATCAACAAGGCTATCAGAAGCCTCCGTCTTTCAACCCTCCTAACCATGGTACTTCGTCATCTAGCGGGGTGAGTGAATTGAGCGAGTTAAAGACTATGATGCAAGCCATATCAAGCAATTGGTGAATGATCAACAAAATCAACAAAGAATCAATCGCGTCACATAAGGCACTTGAGACTCAAGTTGCCCAACTTGCTGCAAATCAATCCTCGAGAAAGTCGGGTCAATTACCGACTCAAAATGAGAAGAACCCCCACGAGACGGTAAACCTGATAGAATTGAGAAGCGGTCTTTTCTATGAGGGACCAGAAGTGAAGAAATCAGACCCTAGAGACGCCATAACTGATGATGAACAGTGCTCTGCCAAGAAAAAAGGGCTCACGACAAAGGAATTACTCGATCGACTGAAGACTGGTGTTCGATCGAGTGGGAAAGGTGAAGAAAGCCCTCGATCGAGTAGTCTTTCTGCTCGATCGAGTGAACAGGAAGCTGAGGTTGATCGATCGAGTGACGATGTTACTCGATCGACTGATTTTGATGAGGAAACTGCTCGATCGAGGGAGCATATTGGTCGATCGAGTGATATTGATGACGGGAAGCTTATCCGAGAGCCTGCTAGTGCTCGTTTAAGCGAGAAATCACCGGAAAGACCTCGTTGGAGAGGTAAGAGGCATCCAAAGGATACCGAACTTGCACCGGAAGACACTTTGGAAGCGAGAAACAAGGGACTCGAGATACCAATCACGGTTCCCTTCCCGAGGCGGCTGCAGAATACCAAAGTTAATCAACAGTTTGGCAAATTTGTTGAACTTTTGAAGAACTTGGAAGTCTCCGTGCCGTTCACTGAATTGCTGACTAAGGTACCCTCTTATTTAAAGTTTATGAAAGAAATTTTAGCACGTAAGAGGACAATTAATGACAGTGAGACCGTAGCTTTAACTGAGGTGGGGTCAGCCCTATTTCAAAATAAGTTACCCCCTAAGCAATCAGACCCGGGTAGTTTTTCGATTCCGTGTCATATCGGTATGCAATTGATTGATAATGCGCTATGCGATTTAGGCGCTAGTGTAAGTGTCTTACCTTTGTCTCTGGCTAAGAGACTTGGTTTGACAAAGCTGAGTTGCACCAACATGACTGTCCAGATGGCCGACCGTAGTCTATCACGGCCATTAGGTATTGTAGAAGACGTACCTGTTCAGATCGGGAAGTTCTTTATTCCCGTCGATTTTGTTGTCTTAGATATCCCCGAAGATGCACACACTCTTATTATTTTAGGGAGACCATTTCATCCCACCGCCTGCGGTAATAGACGTCGATGGGAAGACTTTGACCTTTCAGGTAGGGGATGAGGAGCTGATTTTTCATCAGTCCAAGTTCCGAAGAGCTCCCATGCAAGCCCAGCCTTGCAATGCTCTCTCTTCTATTGTCCCTATTATCGACACTCCAAATGAAAATTTGGAGAATATTGCTGTTATTGTTAACCCTCCGCCTCAGATTGAGAGCACAAAGGAGGAAAGTTCGTCTGTTTCCTTACTGCAGTGCAGATGAAAGCAAGGATGGGGTCACAAGGGACGTTGTGCAAAATCGTTGTCAATCAAACTGGAGCCAAGGATGCCAAAGAAGACGACAGAGGAGCGAGAACGAAGAAAGTTCGAACCTACGTGGATTGGAACTACATTCCTCCTACTGTTGCAAATAGTGATTCAAGCTCATGGAAACTAAAGAGATCGGTCAGTATTGCTGAGGTGACGTCCTCCAGTCAGAAGCCCACGAAGGGGCTACTGAAATCTGATGGGAATTAAACGGGGAAATGCCCCGTGTAACACATTGTAATAGACAATTCGTTTGATTTTCTTTTGAATTTGTTTTATTACGTTTTAATTAGGACAATTAGTTTAGACAATCTTTTTAGCATAGACTAAGACTATAGACTGTGTTTTTTTCGTTTTTGGTACTTTGGGATATTTTTTGGATGTGCTTTATGCAGGTTTGGGGAAGGTTCACGCAATTCAAGGAGGAAACGACGAAAATTCAAGAGCCTTGAAGAGGAAAGCTCTCGATCGAGTACTTTTTGTACTCGATCGAGGGAAACTATGGTCGATCGAGTAGTTCGTGTACTCGATCGAAAAAAGCCAAAGAGGAACAGTCGATCGAGTGGATGTTCGTCGATCGAGCACCTGGGACACCAAAGTCCTCGATCGAGTGACTTAAAATCACTCGATCGAGTGAAATGAACAGTGGACACGGGAGTTTTCTCTCTTAAAACTCTTTATTCCTTATTTCTATTTTCATTTCACCCTAATTTTCGTCTAACCCTTCCCCCTAATTGCGATTTTAACTCCCCAAATCACCATTTTTCTTGCCCAAATCACCAATCCGCCACCTACAATCCTTTCCTTGCATTTTATTCTTCAAAAGCCCCTTGATTTCCCTTTTATTTGTGCTCGTTTTCTCGCTGTTTAAAGGGATTTAGGGTTTGCGGGTTTTTCGATTAAAATCCGCCTTTGTTGCTTGTTTACTTGAGGATTAATTACTTTTGTAGGTTCATCATCATCAAGTAAGTGTTTCATCCACCTTTATGCATTCTCTCTTTGATTATTTCGAATTTCATGAGGTGATTTCGATTTTAGGGTTCGAAAATCCATGTCCAGTTGAATTTTTTCGACTTAATTGTTCTTATATGCCCTTAACTAGCTTACTTGATGATCTTATCGCAATTCCTCGCTGTTATTGCTTGTTTAATTCGAAATTTACGCGAGATTCCGCGACTAGGGCTCCTCGATCGAATTGTTTCGATTGTTAGACGGTCTATATCTTTGCCATGCTTTGTTTAATCTGCAGTTCTTGCCTACTTGTTGCTGCCGTTAATCAAGCTTTCTCCGTCCCCTTTCGCCATCACTTGCTATGAACTATTGGGAATTCATGTTACGTGAGTCGAATTTTTCGCTTTTGCTAGAGTCTTATATGTTGCCATATGCAGTTCTCTTGCTAGCTTTAGTCTCCGATGAGATCATCACAATGTCACTTTATCAACTCACATACTTTATCTCGAGGTTTTGAGGAATTGTTGGGTTTTGTTTCTTTGTAAGTCGAATTTTTCGACGATAGGGCTATCTTTTCTTTGTCACTTGTTGGTTAACGTGTTGTTTTAACCACGGTTAGCGAGCAGATCTTTTCTTATCATGCCCTTTAACATTTTGCAGGATGGATAGTGGCTCTCTACCTTCCACTAGTACCACTTCCATCCGCCCGTGAGCGAGTCGGTGGCCCCTGCTGTTGCCACTAGCTCTGCCTTAGTCACCACCGCGGCTTCAGTTGTTACTTCTACCCCTGCCAGGCCCCTCACTATGCTGGAAAGAGGATTCATCCCTCGTTTCCCGGCGCCTGGCATGGTGCCACCCAGGCCGCATCAGCAGGCTAGCCAGCTGTCTACTAATCCCAGCCCTTCTGGAGATGTTGTTACGGAAGAGGGCGCTCTTACCCCTTTACCAGGGATGCCCACGGTACGTTTTGTTTCCACGGCTCACCGGACTCGGTTAGCCGCTTTACTTCGTTGCCCTCTCTCCTCCACCCGTTTCCTTGCACGGACTGACCTAGAGACCTTAGGAATTTATGAGGAGGTCTGTAGTTTCTGCCGAACGGGACGGGTATGTTGGGTCGATTACCTTGCGAAGTCGCTATTTGTATCCCCACTTACGAGTTTTTCAGCTCCTACTCTTTTGACACCGACTCTTACGATGCCAACCCCTCTAGTCCTTGCATTCACTTCCGACTCCGCAATGAGTCGCACCACTGGAATTTGGCCAGGTTTGGGGAGGTTTTAGGCCTAGTTAGTGACGGCCCCGTAGACCCACCTCGGGATCTCCTTCAGCCACTCTGGGCTGCGCTTTCTCACACTCCCTTCCCCGCACGGAGGGGAGCTCACGTTCACTTACCTGCCCCCCGTTAATTTTTGCGACTGATAGGAGAGACCATCTTTGGGCGACCTGAGCCCAATAACGTGACCAACACTGAGCTAGCGATTCTCGCGGGGTACCTCAACATTGACTGCGGTACCCCGTTTGTTCTAAACATTGCTTACTTGGTAGCTCAGCATTGGAACGGGATTGGGACGAGGGTTAAGACCGCTGTTGTCTGCGGCGGGCTAGTGACTAGGATTGCCCGCCATCTTTACCCCACTAAGCCTGGACTTACTGCGCCCGATAGGCAGGCTTACCTTGATTTGGCTGCCATGGCTGACTTCGCCTGGTTCCCGAAGAAGGGCGCGAGGACGTGGAAGATTTGTGGTTCCACGTCTGTTACCTTGCCGTGCCCTACCCTTCCTCCACTTTTACCGCTCCCGACTGCTGCTGAGGGAGCGAGGCCACCTCCACCCACTTACCACCTTACCTTCACCCCTTCTTCTTCTTCTAGGAAGAGGAAGCGGGAGGCCGGAGAGTCATCTACCCCTCAGGTTCAGACTCCGGCTCAGACTCAGACTGGACCTACACAGACTCCCACACCTACACCTTCACTCACCCCTCCTCCTTCAGTCCGCCTTTCCGGCCAATTTTGTTTGCCCTCCTGTTTTAGGGGCGCCCGAGGTCATGGACCAAGGGCGTCGTGATGCCCTGCTTCTGGATATGTGCAGGTACATTACTGAGATGAGACGGGATATGGCCTTGGCTGTATTCCCGCTCTACGAGTTCCATATCCGAGCACGGCGACCGGTTCCAGCAGGGTGACCGCATCCCTCCATCTAACGATACCCAGAGGGTGGGTACCCTCCACTCCCTTCTGACTCAGAGGACGAAGCGGAGGAGACACCGGTAGCATGAGAGGTGCGGTTGCGGGCTGAGCAGGCGGCACATCGAGCTGCCAGAGAGGAGGCGAGTGACCCTCCGTTTACACCGACTGCGGAGGAGGTGGCTGGAGATGACGATTAGAGGCCCCCCTTGTTTGTTGCTGGTTTGGGGAGACCGTTTTGTTGAGTCGGAGTACCTGGGAGACGGCGGTGCCGACGACGAGTAGCTACTGGTCTACTCACTTTCCCAGTTTTCTGGCTGGTTTGGGGAAGTTCGCGTTCTTTGTATGTACCTCTTACTTTTTTTTATTTTGTCTCCTTTATTTTATTTTGCTGGTTGTATACTCCCATTCCCCCATTTTCTGCTGGTGTATGCTGGAGGACAACGAGGGCGTTGTCCGTTTTGGTTTGGGGAGGGTATTGCATCCTTTTGAGTCTGCATCTGCATTTGTTTTGCATTCACGTTTAATTTCTCGATTGCATTGTTGTTTATTTTCAATTAAAAAAAAAGATAAAAAAAAAATCCAAAAAAATCTAAAAAATTAGGAAAATTTCAAAAATTCAAAAACATTTCACGTTTACTTTTGCATATAGGTTGAGTCGGAACGGTAGATTCCCGTGATGAAATTGCACTATAACTTGTCATTTTACTTGAGCCTTGCACTTTATTGATAGTTATTAGCCTTGTCATACGCATAGTCTACGAGTTTCTGTTTAAATATAGCTGACTGTTTAGACTTGACCTGATAAATTGGCAAACTACTTGATAAATTCTGAGTTTTAGAGCCATAACTGGTGATATTCATGACCAGTTCATTAGGAATTGAGAGTAGTACTCCTTGCATAGCATGTTCATCATTTTTGCACTTTTATGACATTCAATTTCTTGTCAAATGCACATATTCGGGTTTGTGGTCGGTGTCACATGCAGGGAGGTGCTTGCAGATTTCCCTTTCCTTATATTTTTCACCCATATAGCTCCACATTAGCCAAATTTGCCTTTTCGACCCATTAGCTACATCCCAAACTAAGCCTGCCCAGTTAAGCTAGTTAGTATGTTCTTTTGTGGTATGTTTTTCCATTGCAGTTTGGTCCGTATTTCTTGTTTTGGAGTAGTTGGAAAATAGAGGAAGGAGGAAAGAAAAAAAAAAGAAGAAAAGAAGAAGAAAAAAAAGAAAGAAAGTTTGAAAAAAAAAAAAGAAGTTTGGTTGTTTCAGTTAGTTATTTCAGACGGTGTCGGTTTTTGACCGTCTGACTCCTCTATTCTTATTCCATATTTTTGAGGAGATTGTGTTTAAGTTTAGTGAGTTGTGTGCCAAATGAAGGGCACTTGTGGTTGATTTTTCAGTCAGTTGAGATTCAGATGGTTTCATTATGGTCCTGTTAGGAACTAGCTTGACGCTTTTACCTCCACATTTCCATAACATGTTTTACCTTTTCTCACCTGAACCTCACTTTTCCCAAACTATTTGTAAGCCCTCGGCTGTGACGGACATTATTGGTTGGAGTGTGTGCATTAGTACTTGAATTGTCATTCATTTTTGTTGCATGCATGCTATGTAGGTTGCAGTTAGGTCAGTGACTGTCCTTTCTTCTCTCTTTTACATATAACATTCACCCTTTGCTTCATGAGAGAAGAGTGACCACGAGAGAGTCCGATTTTATTGGTCTTGCAAGGTCGATAGGTTGGCTATATTTCTGAACAGCTTATAACTCGTTTGCGTATTGACTGCTTAGCTATAACTATTAGTTTTTGTTGCATTAAACTGGTTCAAGTAGACAAGTTAAGCTAGCTCTGAGTTATCATTTCCGTTCCATTAGTTGCATTTTAGTTTACTCGAGGACGAGTAAAGGTTTTGTTTAGGGAGATTTGATACGTGCATTTTATATAGTCTTTTTAGGCCTTTTATGCACGTATTTCTATGTTATTATCGTAGTTTATGCTACGAAATACCCCGAATATGCTACTTTGGTTTGTTTTGTCTTATTTGCAGGAATGAACTAGAAAATAGTGAAATCGAGCCTTTTACCATCCGTTTAGCATGCATTTGGAGGAAGAGTGAATTTGGAGCGGGAATGTAGCTATTTTGAGATGCGCAAAGAAGAAAGATAGCTAGGCGAGCAAAGGAAGAACTTCAAATTGCTAGTGCCTACTTTGAAGAGCTATATCTCGAGTTCTACAACATATATTCAGGTGATTCTAATTGGAGATGAAAGTTTGTCCTCTTAGCTTTCCAACGCCACCGGAATCGCCCTGTTTGCCCAAGTAACGAAGAAATGGCAGCCGTTTGAAGTTCAGTGCGCAAAGCAGGAAATGTGCGCTGGAATCTACTCGATCGAGTAGATTTATGCTCGATCGAGTACTAGCTACAGCGAGAAAGGATAGTGTCGAGTATAATTAGGTTTTATCTTATGCTTATCTTATTTTTAGTTAATAATAATACTACTTAGTATAAGTAAGAGTAGTTTAAACCTAATAAGCTATTCATTCATTCCCTGGAGTCAGTAGAGGGGACAGACGACTACCTTGCTCTTCATTTTCTATTAATTCCGGATCTATTTCTACTGTAACTTTTTTCCCTTCTTTTCCCTCTTTATTTTATGTTAATGTTTATTGTTCATAATTCCTTTATTCTCGTTCTCCCTTTACCCATGTCTAGCTAAATACTCTTGCTAGGATTAGGTGATTCATTAGACTAATGTTAATTGCTAATTAGGTTTATAGATCTGTCGTTGTAGTTGTAGTCTATGTTGTTAATCGCTGCTTTAACTGTATCCTGCTAGTTGAGTCGACACAATTAGCCTTTTAATATTGGTAAACCTTGACCTGGACCGAAAGGTTGGAATAGGTGAGACCTGCAGTGAACAATAGGATGCTTTAGTGAGGGCGAAAGTTAAGCTAATAGCATTTTAGGGCGAATTGAGACCGAAAGGAGATATTCATTGCCCCTTAGACCGACACATCGACTGATCTGTGACCTTACCTGCAATTAACTGGCGTTTATTGATGACCCGAAATCCTAGTTTCCCTTCTCTTTCTGTTAATTTCTTCTATTTTTATCTCTCTTTCCTTAGTCTCTTAATAGTTTTAGT
This sequence comes from Silene latifolia, assembly GCF_048544455.1. Classification (NCBI taxonomy): domain Eukaryota; kingdom Viridiplantae; phylum Streptophyta; class Magnoliopsida; order Caryophyllales; family Caryophyllaceae; genus Silene; species Silene latifolia. The sequence continues at coordinate 52,962,355 of NC_133538.1, forward strand.
AAATCATTTCAAACCCCCACTTTGTGACCCGTTACGCATAGACTAAAATTAGACAGATAAATCTCAATTTTGCCTCCCTGTGGAGATCGACCCTACTTGCCGCTGACTTCTGTTAGTTGTAACTTAGGTATTTATTTTTGGTACCTGACGACGGTATCATAAACCTTGTCTTAATTATGGTGGATTAGTGAGGGAGGCGAAAGTGAGCTAAATTAGGCTCTTAAACACCTTTTTTGGAAGTTCATCTTAGTCATTCATCTCCTTCATCCAAGGGCTCCTATTAGGACTTATGGACTCAAAGTACTTAAGTGAACTTATGAGAACCTTGTTAACTCAACCTTACAGATTTTTCTTAAAATAAATAATGACATATTTGGATTCGACATAGAATTTTATGGCTAGATAACATGTTTTTTGGTCTAAAAATATAAAATAGTGACGAAAATCGAGGCGAGATACCTTTTATTAATTTTCATTGACCTACGACTCATTTTCATGTTTCTAACAATCTTCATGCACCTAAAACTCGTTTTCGTGCACCTAAAGCCTGTTATTTTCATGCACCTAATAATCATTTTTATGCATGTAGTAATTTTCATGCACCTAGTATTCGTTTCGTGCATCTATAGCCGTTTTAATATACCTAATTGTATTTTTGTATATTAAGTTTATATTCTGTTAATAAATTAAATAAATTTTGTTTAGTTATACTAAAGAATGTGTTGGAATAAATTAAACTAATGGTAAATGATCCATAAAACTTTCCAAACAAGATTTGGTGGAGATTTAGTGAGGGTTCTCACGGTTCTCATTATGTTAGTGGTTCTCACCAGATCCTGGCCTTAGGGATCCGGTGAGAACCACCAACATAATGAGAACCGCGAGAACTCCACCTTACGGAATACTTTTTAAAAAAACTAATGATATATTTGAATTCGGCATAGAATTTTATGACTAGATAACATATTTATTGGTCCAAAAAGTATTAAACTATTGACAAAAATCGAGGCGAAATACGTTTTATTAATTTTCATGCACCTACTACTCATTTTCATGTATCTAACAGTTATCATGCACCTAGAAGTCGTTTTCGTGCATCTAGAACCTGTTATTTTCATCCACCTAGTAATCATTTTTATGCATGTAACAATTTTCATGCACTTAGTATTCGTTTTCGTGCATTTATAGCCGTTTTAGTATACGTAATTGAATTTTTGTACATTAAGTTTAATTTTTGTTAGTAAAATCAATAAATTTTGTTTAGTTATACTAAAGAATGTGTTTGAATAAACTAAACTAATGGTCACTACAACAAAAAGGTTTTGTCCCGGCACTTATGTCACGACGCTCGTACCTAAAAGTGCTTTTTCTATTCGGATGCAGCAAAAATTAAAGCGCTTTTATAATGCGCGGCCCAATAGCGCCTTAGAAAATGTTAAGCGCCAAACAGAGTGAAATATTTCAATTTGCCGCTTTAAATCCTTTAAGCCTCAACACCCACTAAACCTAAAATTAAAATTAAAACTCCCCACCACCGTCATCTTCATTAGGTTTTGCAACCCACCAAGGGGGTATTTGGTTCACTCAAAAAAGATATAAGGTATGGTTTTGGAATGAGTCAAACCCATACCAAGTGTTTGTTTGGCAAATTTGGGGGTTTCATACCCATACCTCAAACCCATGAGATATGGATTTCTCATCCCCAAGGAGGGGGGTGGTATGAAATTGATATCCATGGGTATCAAACTAACAACAACAACAACAACAACAACAACAACAACAACAACAACAACAACAACAACAACAACAACAACAACAACAACAACAACAACAACAACAACAACAACAACAACAACAATAACAACAACAACAACAACAACAACAACAACAACAACAACAACAACAACATTACCCCAGTGCCTCAATGGCTCCCGCAAATTGCGGGGTAAGGGAGGGCTCGGATTTACGCAGCCTTACCCTTATGTTAGCAACACAAAGAGGCTGTTTTTGAATGACCCAAGATGAAATTTGTGTCGAGAATTGCATCGAAGGACCGCTACTTCACAAAAGAAAGAAGCACAACCACTTTAGTGAGCCATTTTGATTTATTCCATTATAATCCATAATCAAAGAGTAATAAGTCTTTGGCTCCATAAGAAATATGGAATCATGGGTATCAAACTAAAATGAACAAAAATATGAAAAAACAAATTATAGGATATTATAAATCCAATTTTTATATACTTATTTGATTAAATAATCATTTTCATGATTTTATAATATTGAAAATTATTATTTACCATATTTTAATTTACGCATTTTAACCTTAATTGAGGTTCAAACTCATACCACTCAAAAATGAAATAAACACAAGGTATGAGTAATCAAGTTGCAAACCCATACCACCCGGGTATGATTTCTGATTCCAAACCCATACCCGTGCACGAAACAAACATCCCCTAAAGGAAACCGGTCAAACCATACACATCTCTACTAATTTAAATTGTAATCCAAATCAATCAAAGAAATAAAGGTATGATCTTTACTTTGTTATTTGTTTTGGTAAGATTTTACCGACTAAAGATTTGTGAGTAAATGCGGCTATTCCAATTAAAATATGATATTAAAGACATAAGTGATCGGTAGTAAGAACATAGCGAGAACAAAAATAAATAACTAGTACGAAAGAGAACCAAACGAAAAGAAAGAGAGACAACGACACAAGGAAATGGTGAAGAGGGAAACTCAAAATGTGGGAAAAACCGCGGGGGGAATGGTGTCCCACCAATGATCCCCTAGTATTAATAGTATTCGAGGGTGAACCTAGCTGGAACGATCAGGAGGTACAGCAGTGATCTCCAAATGACTAAGTACAAATGATACGAACGATGTATAAATTTCTAAGTGTGTTAATGATATTAATTGTTGCAGGTGGTGAATGATATTTCTTCGAGTGGAGTCAATGATGAATGCCCTTGAATCTGATGTCCGTTGCTCTTTTATAGCCCTCCTTTGAATTATCGCACATGTGCCTACATATGCTCAACCATACGCTCCACTTCCTATGAAATAGGAAGTGGTTGCTGACTTTGTCAAAGCTTTTGCTGATCACTTCAACGTTCATGCTGGCTGCTTGTTACTTAATTCAAACTTGGCCTTTGTATCACTTGAATGTGTAGGTTCATCCCCCCTTGTTCTTCCTTGCGTCTAGCAGCATGCTGCCTTGTTATTGATCCGTGTGCCTTTATTTTATCCAATTGCCAGTTGCCACGTCATGATGAGAATGAGAGGGTATTTTTACCCATACAATTACCCCCAAACAACTGCCAGGTTCTGTTCTTGGTCGATGGATGCTGGGAGTTGCTTCCCTCCTGGACGCTGCGTGTAGTGGCGATGTCATAGCATGACATCAGCCCACTTGCATTCTTATCCACTAAGTCTGACCGTTAGAGGTCTAATAAGTCACTTCCTCTCAATGACTCCCCACCTCCCCCACGTCTCCTTTCCCTCGATCCCTCCCCCCTCCCCCCCCCCCAACCTAAATCCCTCCCTTAACTCCCTTCTCTTAACTCCATCTCTTACCTTTCTCTCTTAAGTAACTTCGGTTATAAATACACTCCTCCCCCTCCCACTTCCTTTATCACCGTCCTTATTAACCCCTTTCCCTAAAACCCTCTACTCTCCCTCCCTTCGTATAAAATCTCCCTATCCACCAGGTAAACTCCTTGCTTTCTTCCCTCTCTCTTAATTTTGTCACCTCTAAACTTCGCAATCATGGTCAAAAAGGCTATCCGCCGTACCGCTCCTCCTCCTTCTCCCCGTGGGGGTCCATCTGCTGCTGCTCTCTCTCCCTTCCGATCCTCTGGGATCCTCACATATTACTATCTGTGCGATTCCAGCTTTGTTGATACCCCCCTCGAGGAGGTGAGAGAGAGGTTTGGCCTTGGGCAGGAGGTCGAGATTCACATTCCTCAGCCTGGGGAGGCACCTGTGACACCCCCATACTCCAAGTGCCTTGCCAGGACCACTTAAGGTATAAGAACGTCACCGTCTCGGTTACCCGAGGCAATGATAATCAAATGACAATGAAGAAACATAATTTAAATAACAATATAGTTTAAAGTGATTACATGATCAAACCAAAACTGTTAAACTGAAATACAAGGTTCTCAGACGGTCTACTGATACAACTGTCAAAACTATAAAACATCGTCTGACACAACGGTAGACTTCTAACTGCCACGTGATGACTCAGCCCATCTATCCCATACGCGTCATATTATACCTGCTCAATAACTGCTCACCATCCCCGAATGGATCACCATAGTTTTTAAACATTTAAACGGGGTCAATACTAATCACACAATACAATCACAAAAAGACAAGAATCAAAACAACTCAATTGTCACATCAACCCGAACTCCTTCACCAACTCCTCAATACTGACTACACACTAAAGTGTGTAGCCCTGCTAGAGTACCCATCGCAACAGGTTACTCCTCGCCGCCAGTGGGGGACCGCAGCCGTTCCCACATAAGCCCCGCTCATCTCCGTCGAGCGATAAACCCAAATCCATTAATGTGCACATCCCTTCTGTGGCGGGTTCCACAGAAGGCGAATAATGGGCGTGAAGCCACTCCCGCAAGTGACTCCACTCAGCCAGGGACGCACCCCGAAGAACACAGACAGATACAATCACAACAATCAACAACAACCAAATCCAACAACCGTCACAATAACAATATGATACTTTAACAACAAATCACAATCAACACCAAACCACATTATGTGACTAATAATAAGTAGGGAGACCCTACCTGGAATGCAAACACAAGCAGACGATCTTATCAGATGTCTCAGAACCTTTCCTCTACAAATCCTCCTCATATCACATAATCACATAATTACTAACAATACAACTAATCACAAAACCCCCAATCCCATAAATTAGGGTTTAAACAAAGGCACTCAAATGCTATAAAATTTTTATGTAGATCTTACCCTTGACGCAAGGATCACTACGACGCAAAGAATAATGAAATCCGACCTCTCAAGCTCCGGGATTTGCGAACAACGCGGATGAAGAGAACAACGTAGTTTTAAATCTCCCTTGAGAGAATTAGTTTTATAAAAAGTGTTTAGGGAAGAAGACGATATAAAATATATACTAATCCGCGTCATTAACAAAACCCGTCAAAATATTACCCGTTAACCGACCTACTCGATCGAGTAACTAACGTACTCGATTGAGTGCCACTTACTCGATCAAGTACCAAGGCTACTCGATCGAGTACCCTACAGACAAAATACTGTTTCGTAACTCAAAACACCCTTACTCGACAGAGTAAGGCCCACTCGATAGAGTACCCAGAGACTCATAAAACCGTAGTATTACAGTCTTCCCTCCATAAAAAGAACTTCGTCCCCGAAGTTCAACCCATACATAAAAACAAACCTACCAACTCGATTAAGACACAACAACGCAACTAAGAACTCAAAACAAAACCTCACCCTATATAACATGAACTATTAACACCAACTCCACCAACTACGCCTACTTGCATAACATGTCTCACGATATCGTATCAACTACATTATATCTCTCTCGACACTAACTACATACACTACCAACACAAACGCTGCTAGCTCCGTAACATATCATCCACTAGAAAATCCAATATCAAGTTACTCATAACATCAAACGGAATGTTACATTCTACCACCCTTAAAGGAACTTCGTCCTCGAAGTTTACTCACACTCATAACCTCATCATCCAACTGTCAACACTATCGAAATATTCTCACACTCCTAAACATCACACTAATACAAGCACGGCCATGGCCTTTTAACAACATCAACCACAATACACAGCTTCATTCTTTATGCTACACCAACACTCTACTTAGAATTATACTACGACATGCACAATCATCAAACTCTCTTTTATCGCATCCTACTCCTCTTAAGATAAATGTTACGTCCTCGTAACTTACTAATACTATATCCTTAGTTATATCTTCTCATTATTCCCATCACCATCACATGTCAAAGATAACCGCCTATAATTTAAACACTCGCTATTCATATATCTAAGGCTCTCTTAATTAAACAATTTGCATACTTCAATTCACTCGTCACACCACCTAACCTATACCTCAAAATCTTTAGCTTAACCAAAACTTCAATTGTTCCCTATTACTGCCAAAACGACATAATCCTTTATACCTGCACCTATCTCCATACTCATAACTCACGATCCACAATTATTACATACACTCACACTAGATCCTCAAGTTCTTTTCTTTCATTACCGCAAAACTCATACCTAACTTAACATGACACTAATTCCCAACACCCTACAAACACTGTCTCAACGAAAGATTATGAACCACCTGCAACTTTCAGATCATTACCACACATGTTCTACGAATCACTTGCCATGACTATGTGCACCAATGCCTCATCTACAACAAGATCAAATGTACTGTAACAACTTCTGACAACCGTGTCCCATCAACAGAATATCACTATACCATGACAACAACGAAAACACATACAACTCTCTTTCATATTATACTCTACCCTCATTCCCAGACTGAAACTGGTAAGAAACATCAACAAACAAAACAACAATCTACATGTTCAACCAAAACTCACAAGGAACAGCAGCAAACAAAACAACAATCTATGTTTAATTGGTATGCACTTTCGAAACTCGAATCGTAATCATCTCGCCTACTCCACCACAACCAATGAAGGCATCGCAACACTGCCACCAACAGCCACACCGCAGTGCGAAAATACCCGCATCACAACACTAAGTACCGTGCCCGGATCACCACCCGAGGCACCACAACCACACCGATAGACATCACAACATACACAATCCCATACACACTGACTCAGAAATAACTTCTCGGACAAGAAAACTTACTCAAATCCACTTTACTAAATCACAACGCAACATATTATATGAATAAACGGACAAGCACCTCATGAACATCATCCCTACCATTTCACGGAATACACATGTATTATAAATACACATACAATTATAACTAACCATGCCAGATCAATCAAATTATTACCATTTTTTTATCATTCAATTAGGTTACCGTACTCAACATATAGAAAATTCAGATAACAACTTTATAACTATCACACCATACAACTTATCATGAGGTTAGAACCTCACACAAACGTTTATACACATCATAGACCCATAATCACATCCAACTAGTCAATCCTGATCACGTAAGTTACCACCTGACAAAGGTTTCCTCTCACCCGAGCTTAACTCGTATGCCCCTCATAACACATTCTCCCATTCGCATAATCATCACCTCCTGCCAAATATAACCATACAACTAATACTCAACTACTAGCAACCGTCTCATAAGACCACATATTATATTTCCTCACAACCATACACAATAATCGGGTCTCTACAAAATCAACCTCTTTAGAATGACCATCTTTCCTATTTATCATTACTCTTAACCACTAGTTACAACACCTCAACCCTACTATCGTTCGGACATCAAGCCTCTTACACTCATCTCTAAACATCACGGTTTCTTTCCTATCTTTGGTTAACATTCCAAATAACTAACATCGAATTCACCAACAAGATTACCTCAACATTGTTCCCAATACTATCTTGCTTGTATTGTCATCCAACTCTCCACCAATTATCTCTTTATCGTGCAAATACTCCACCAACTTCTTACTCCCTTAATTCCTCGAAACTCATGATTAATCATGTTATCCCGAAGCTCATACATAACCATTAACTAACATCCTGATGATAGTCTCATACATCTCGACGATTCCTTACTTTTATATCACATAGCTCCGGTGAACATTTTCCTAGTTTTACTCCCCTCATTCTTTTCTTTTTACACTCGACAAAAAAAATTAACCATTCAACTCCTTATCACTTCTACCTAACTCTTTAGTGCTCCTGTTACCTTATCATTGCTCCAAAACTCACATCTCATTATTTTATACAGATATCATCTCACTCTTTCTTACCATAGATATTCTCTTATTATGCTATCACTCACCCTTGCCACTAATCCATCCATAGAATCAACGTTTACTTGTTCAAACAATTGCATCTCCCTTTTTACATCTATAGAAATCAAAATTCATTTTTTACCGTTAATTGCCCAAGGAAATCACACATTAGTTTCACCTCTTGATAACACAAATTCCCAAACTCACTCACTATCTGCAAATCCACGTCGCGACATGTCTCCATTAAATTCACGATATACCACTCTTCTCAATCCCTCTAAAACGACATTTCATTATATATATTCTTAACCAACACAATTCCTAACCATCTCCCTCCATAATTCTTTACACATTTCAAGCTGCTACTATCCACATTCTTCCTTTCAATCTATTCATTCTCACGTTCCTTAGACTTACATCATCCCTTGCCCATATTTACTTACTTTTACATTACTCAACACAAAATCATATCACTCATCTCTTCTCACAAAACATGCTCCATGCCTTAATGAGCCTTACCAATCCTTCTTTTCTTTTTCCACTATCCATCACAACCACATATAACCCATGTCCTCCCACCGAATTCATACCCACCATAAGGTGCCACTCACTACACCATAATATTGGGTAACTTACGCATCAAGACCAACATACATGTAAAACAATGCATAAAGAAGCAAAATAACACCTCTGAATTAAACATAATATGCAACGAAATCAAAAGATAAGCATATGACCCAAAACAGGGGTCATTAGATCGAGTACAGACCACTCGACCGAGTAAGTGAGTTACTCGATCGAGTAGGTGAAGGTCAGAGACACGTAAAACAAATTACCAGGGCTACTCGATCGAGTACCAAGAGGTGCACTCGATCGAGTGAGGGCCACTCGATCGAGTACCCTACGCATTTCTCATCACTGTCTAGTTTTCGTAAAACGGTCATAACTCACTCGTTTCCTGGTTGTTTTGAGCGTGTGACCTATCGTTAGAATCGTAAAATAACAAGCTATAACCTCCAATTAGAATCACATTAAAATCAGTTATGTATCTGAAGTTATAACAGTTTAAAGACAACTTTGTTGTAATCAGATGACATAACTATTTGATTTTTTTCTTTCAAACAACTTAAACATCAACAAGGTGAACCAAAGCGACTCGATACTTGTAAAACCACTATCCCCAACCACATGTTACTACCTACCAAAAGCCAGACATTGACATCTATCATGCTCATATAACATTCAACTTATCAATCATGTACTACCACATACTTTAACTTTATAACTTTTCGTAAAATAAAACATACTCATACATTACAAATCATATTTCCATGTTACTATATATTACAAATCCACTTTGTCACCTAAACGTGTATTCATAATCACGAAATTCATATTCTCATGCAATTCCTACTTTATCTTTTCCAATCAATTCACCTAGTTCAATCACATTCTCCATCTAACAAATGCATATGATACCACAGTAGACAATTATATGAACTTATATATAACTTTACGCAAATAAAATTATGTAAAATTATATCAAATCCCCTAATCACATGTTACTAGTATAGACACATTATAAATCATTCATCCTGTAACATCATTATCCATCATATATTATCATATATGAACTACTTCCTTTTTCCACCACATCATTCATCATTCTCATGTACTTTTCCAACAATTCAAAATATATTGTAAACCAATTATCATGCAATTCATGTATTCAATCAACAAAAAATATAATCATATCATCATTATTCTTCACTACACATATCACATCCTCCACATGCATGCATCCATCGATTCATAAAACATCTTACTATACAGATACACAACACACAAGGTAAACACATAGCGATCCCGACTCATATCCCATGTGACCGGTTCAAAATTGTAGGGTGAGTTCGCGACTTTAGGACGTCTCCCAAGCCTTTGCATTAGCTCCTTTAACTTCTACCCCAGGTTCATTTTAATTTGACTCCCTGTGTTCATTAGGTTCATTGGTTACAGGTTTCAGCATCGTCGCTCTGATACCACTTTGTGACACCCTCATACTCTAAGTGCCTTACCAGGACCAATTAAGGTATAAGAACGTCACCATCTCGGTTACCCGAGGCAATTATAATCAAATGACAATGAAGAAACATAATTTAAATAACAATATAGTTTAAAGTGATTACATGATCAAACCAAAACTGTTAAACTGAAATACAAGGTTCTCAGACGGTCTACTGATATAACTGTCAAAACTATAAAACATCGTCTGACATAGCGGAAGACTTCTAACTGCCACATGATGACTCAGCCCAGCTATCCCATACGCGTCATATTATACCAGCTCAATAACTACTCAGCATCCCCGAATGGATCACCACAGTTTTTAAAACATTTAAACGGGGTCAGTACTACTCACACAATACAATCACAAAAAGACAAGAATCAAAACAGCTCAATTGTCACATCAACCCGAACTCCATCACCAACTCCTCAATACTGACTACACACTAAAGTGTGTAGCCCTGCCAGAGTACCCATCGCAACAGGTTATTCCTCGCCGCCAGTGGGGGACTGCAGCCGTTCCCACCTAAGCCCCGCTCATCTCCGTCGAACGATAAACCCAAATCCATTAATGTGCAAATCCCTTCTGTGGCGGGTTCCACAAAAGGCGAATAATGGGCGTGAAGCCACTCCCGCAAGTGACTCCACTCGGACGGGACGCACCCCGAAGAACACAGACAGATGCAATCACAACAATCAACAACAACCAAATCCAACAACCGTCACAAAACCAATATGATACTTTAACAACAAATCACAATCAACACCAAACCACATTATGTGACTAATACTGAATAGGGAGACCCTACCTGGAATGCAAACACAAGCAGATGATCTTATCAGCAGTCTCAGAACCTTTCCTCTATGAATCCTCCTCCTATCACATAATCACATAATTACTAACAATACAACTAATCACAAAAACCCCCAGTCCCATAAATTAGGGTTTAAACAAAAGCACTCAAATGCTATAAAATTGGTATGTATATCTTACCCTTGATGCAAGGATCACTACGACGCAAAGAATAATAAAATCCGACCCTCTCAAGCTCCGGGATTTGCCAACAACGCGGATGAAGAGAACAACGTAGTTTTAAATCTCCCTTAAGTGAATTAGGTTTATAAAAAGTTTTTAGGGAAGAAGACGATATAAAATATGTACTAATCCGCGTCATTAACAAAACCCATCAAAATATTACCCGTTAACCGACCTACTCGATCGAGTAACTAACGTACTCGATCGAGTGCCACTTACTCGATCGAGTACCAAGGCTACTCGATCGAGTACGCTACAGACAGAATACTGTTTCGTAACTCAAAACACCCTTACTCGAAAGAGTAAGGCCCACTCGATAGAGTACCCAGAGACTCATAAAACCGTAGTATTACAGCGCCGGATGCCCATAATCCCGGTAGGGTATGCCTGTACGAGTACCCTTTTACCCAGGGTTTGTATTTTCCCTTCCCTCATTTGTTGCAAAGGATCTTGCGTCACTACAGGTTGGCGATCAGCCATCTTGCGCATCATGCATGGCGCATCCTGGTTTTGCTCTTCATCCTCGCTGAGGATCACGCTCTGGGGATTGGTCTGGGTGACCTCGCCCTGCTCTATACTTTCAGGCCCTTTGTTGTCGGGCTTATCACATTGAGGTCCTGCGACACCAGCAACCCTGGATTGATCCTTCCTCCTAAAGTGAGGGATGAAGGCTGGAATACGAACTTCATTTTCATTAAGATTGATTCTCTTACCCCCACCCCCGAGTACTTACTTGACAAGTGGGGGGCCTCTAAAGGTAATTTTAGTTTCTGGGTGTCTATCGTTTTTCTTTTATCTTAATGTTCTTACTGGTGTACTGCTGCAGTTTTGAAGCAGCCAGTTCCCTCAAAAGATCATAGCTTGATTAGCCATTTATTTACTCTTCTTCTTGTAACTCGTTCTTACCCTGGTGTACTTTCTTCCCCTGTTGTTGCATCTGCCTCCGAACCTCTTGACATTAGTGAAGGAGAGCAAAAGGATGAAAAAGAGAGAGAAGAAGAGGAGGAAGAAGAGGAAAAGGAAGAAGAAGAAGAAGAAGAAGAAGAGGAAGAGGAAGTTGGTACCTCCACCATTCAGCAAGAACCCCCAGCTGCCGAATTCCAGATGTCATCTGGTAAGGCTTTATTTTTTATAGGTTTTCGTTCTTGATATATGGTCATTTGCGTTTATGTTCTAACTGTGTTCATGTACTAGGGAATACTCCTGTTTCCTCTCTCTCCCTGCTAGATAGAAAGAGGAAGCAAGTTGCTTCTGCCTCCTCCGGTCCTTCTCCCAGGAAGAGGCTATCGCTCCCTGCTGAAAAGGAGCCGGTTAACACGCCTGACCTTATTGAGATTGCTCATCTAGCTGCAGTGGCTCCTAGGTCTCCTCTTCTCAATACTTCCACCGTAATCCACCTTCCCAAGGGGTATGGCTCCAGTGGGGTTCCCCTCTGGCCTCAAATGGAACAAATCCTGCTCCCTGCTGTTGTCCATTCCCTGGGAAATACCCCTCTTCCTATAGTACTAGATGAAGCTCCTAGACGCGATCTGCAGGTACTTTTTTAATTCCATTTATGCTTCATTAGTCTATTTTGTTCATGCTGCTGACTGTTCTTCTTGTAGGTCTTGCAGGATGGCTTGTTCCTGCGCAGGGAGGTTGCCAGCTTGATGAGGGAGGTGAACAACCTCAACGTCAACCTGGGGAAGGTGGAGGAAGATCTGGCGCTGGCTAGGAGGGAGAAGGTGGCGACCCAAAAGAAGCTGGCTGAGGAGAAGGCGGCTGCCCAGAAGCAGCTGGATGCTGAGAGGAGGGCGGCAGAGAGGCGTATAGAAGAGGCTCACAAGGAGGTGGAGCTGTTAAAACATCTTCTCTTGGTCTCTACATTGGTTTTTGCCTGGGAAACAAAGATCAAATGCATCAAGGAGTTTGAGGCGCGTGATCACTCCAACTGGGACCTTGCTGAGGAGGAACGGCTGTTTAATGTTGCATATCCAATCAAGCCGGACTTCAACCTCATCAACGACTTGCTGGGTGGTGATGAAGGATAGACCAGTGCTAGGACTAAACAACCAGCTGTCGCGTCGGTCGGGAAGGTCAGGGAGGATGCCCTTGTTGCCCAGGGAAGGGAAGGTCCATCTGGGTAAGAGGCTATTATGGAGCCCAACACCCTTGTAGATGTTCCTGCTGGTGCCGCCCCGGATTCTGTTGCTGCTGCCTAGTTTAGGCATTTAAATTTTAATTTTTTTATCTTGATGTTTTGTTGGCCACCCTGTGTGGTGGCCCATTATAATCCAATTCTTGGTGCCTGTAGTTTTGGGCACCCTTTAGTACTCTTTTGTTTTTTCCTCCTAGGAGGGGCAAAAATACTAACTTTTCAAGTTCCCCCTGCTGAGGGGTGTTTATGAAAATTCCGTTTTGTTCCTTCTGTTGTTTTTGTAACACCCCCATACTCCAAGTGCCTTACCAGGACCACTAAGGTATGAAGATATTACCATCTCGGTTACCCGAGGCATGATATTCATAAGACAATAACGAAACAACTTAAATGGTATAACTTTTAGTGAAAAGTACAACTGAAACCAAATCCCACAATACGGGTATAAGTTCTTAAAACCAACTGTCTACTGAAATACTGAAATGTCATAAAACTAAAAGACTACAGCGGAAGACTTCTATCGTCAGACGGTGGCACCTTCCAGCTATCCCAGTACTCAACTCAAACTTGCTCAATTACTGCTCACCATCCCCGAATAGATCACCGCAGGTTTACAAAACAACAACCGGCTCAGTACTAATCACACAACTCAATATATATCACCAATAAGATAAACAGACAGCTTAACCGTCACACACACACAACCACACCAATTCCAACAATCTCAATCACCGATCGTCCACTTTGGACCCGATCCCGCCCGATGGGGACCGCGGCCGTACCCACCAAATCCCCGCTCCTCATAACGAGCGATAACCCTGTCCATTAATGTGCACATCCCCTTCCGTGGCGGGTTCCACGAAGGGCGAAACTAGGGCGTGAAGCCACTCCCGCAAGTGACCCCACTCAGCCAAGGACACGCCTCGAGAACCAGAGACAAACAATCACAATCAACAACCGTCACAATACAATTACTATATTATTCAATCAACCACAACACATCAACAATCATCCCATTATGGAACTAATCTTGCGAGTAGAAATCCTACCGAAAGCACAACTATCGGACAGGTCTCTACAATTTGAATCAAAAAGCTTCTTCTACGAACCCTCCTCCTATCATACAACATAAAAATGCTACCAAATCACAAACTACTCAAAAACCCCCAAATCCCTAGATTAGGGTTTAACCAACTTAAAGGAAAGACAACAAAAAGGGTACATAGATCTTACCCTTGACGCAAGGATCTCAACGGTATAACAAACGATGAAAACCGACCTTCCAAACTCCGGGATTTGCTAACAATGCGATTAAGATGATGAACGTACTTGCTTTCTCTCTTTGACAGTAAATTAGGTTTTGCAAAAGTGTTTAGCATAATGACGAAAAAGGTTATATATCTTAATCGCATAATTAACAAAACCCGAGAAAAACTCCCCGTAAACCGGCTACTCGATCGAGTACCCAAGGGAATAGATCGAGTACCCCCTTACTCGATCGAGTATCCTAGTTACTCGATCGAGTACCCAACAGGTCAGAAACTATTTTAAAACGCAACTCACCCTTACTCGACAGAGTAAGGCCTACTCGATAGAGTACCCAAAGACTCATAAATACGGAGTATTACAGTCTTCCCTCCTTAAAAAGAACTTCGTCCCCGAAGTTCAAACCACTACTAAACAAAGGTACTCCCTCAACACTTCCGACTCAACAACCAAAACAAAACTCAACATAAAACGTGTTACTAACCCAACTCATCCCGACACACATACCGACACAACATACAAAAAGGGTATGAAACTCTTAAAAACTCGTCGCGATCATCTCCTACCCCCCTAAAAGAAACAAGGTTACGTCCCCGTAACCATACATACCTGATCAAAAAGAAAAGGGTAACGCTCTTTCATAGCTTCCTCTGCCTCCCATGTAGCTTCCTCAGTCTCGTGGTTAGACCAAAGGATCTTAAGCAAAACTGTCTCACCACTCCTTGTCTTCCTAACCTTTCGGTCAAGAATCTGCTTAGGCACCTCAAGATATGATAAGGACTCATCTAGCTCTAAGTTCTCTGCCTCTAACACATGTGACGGGTCACTCACATACTTCCGCAGCTGCGATACATGAAACACATTATGCACTCTCTCTAGCGCAGCTGGTAAAGCCAAACGATATGCAACTTCCCCAACTCGCTCTAAGATCTCATAAGGCCCGATAAACTTCTGACTTAGCTTGCCTTTCTTCCCAAATCTCATAACTCCACGCATAGGAGACACTTTCAAAAGAACCTTGTCCCCCACTTGAAACTCTATGTCCCGGCGATGTAGATCTGCATAACTCTTTTGCCTATCCTGAGCTGCCCTCATCCGTTCCCTGATCATCTTAATCTGTTCCACCATCTCATGCACCATCTCTGGTCCTAAAACCACTGCCTCAGCACTATCGTCCCAACAAATCGGACTCCTACATCTCCTCCCATACAAAGCCTCAAACGGTGCCATACCAATACTAGTGTGATAGCTGTTATTGTAAGAGAATTCTATCAAGTCCAACCTCTGTTCTCAGCTACCACCAAAATCCATCACACAAGCTCGCAACATATCCTCAAGAGTCTTGATTGTTCTCTCAGTCTATCCGTCTGTCGCAGGATGAAATGTTGTACTCATCTTCAAAGTTGTTCCCAACGATTCCTGCAACTCTTTCCAAAACCTTGATATAAATCTCACATATCTGTCAGAAACTATGTCCTTAGGGACTCCATGCAACTTAAGCACGTTCTTTCGATAGGCCATAGCCAATTGTGCTTTAGTCCATGTATCTTTCATTGGAACAAAGTGAGCTGACTTGGTCAGTCGATCCACTATTACCCAAATCATGTTATTACCTTGTTGACTCTTTGGCAAACCCACGATAAAATCCATGGAAATGGATTCCCACTTCCACTCAGGTACCGCTAAAGACTGAATCTTACCTTGTGGTCGTCGTTGTTCCCCCTTAACTCTCTGGCATGTCAAACAACGGGCCACAAACTCAGTTGTCTCTTTCTTTATCCCAGGCCACCAAAACGTGTTCTTCAAATCCTTATATAGCTTGTCACCACCTGGATGTACTGAATACGGTGTGCAATGTGCCTCTGTCATGATAGTCTTTTTCAACTCCTCATCATTAGGAACACACCACCTACCGTCAAACCTCAAACTACCATCTGTGTGAATGGAGAATCGAGACACTGTCCCTTTCTCTACTCCAGCTCTCCACTCCACTATCTTAGGATCCAACGCCTGCTTACTTCGAATGTCATCATAAAACTCAAGCTGCACTGTCATATCACCCATGGCGTCTCCTTTCTGCATCATATGTATCCCAAATCTCGCTACCTCATCTCTCAACCTCATCAAAGATAGAGTTGTACGCAGAGAATGTACACTCTTTTTACTCAAAGCATCAGCAACTACATTGGCCTTCCCTTCATGGTAGATAATTTCCATGTCATAATCGCCAATCAGCTCCATCCACCTCCTCTGTCTCATGTTCAACTCCTTTTGAGTGAAAATATACTTGAGACTCTTGTGATCAGAAAATACCTTAAAGATTGCTCCATAAAGGTAATGTCTCCATATCTTGAGAGCAAACACCACTGCACCCAACTCCAGATCATGAGTAGGGTAGTTCTCCTCATAAGGCTTCAATTGCCTAGAACCATAGGCAATCACTTTACCGTTCTGCATCAACACACATCCCAACCCGTTCTTTGAGGCATCGGTATAAACCTCAAAGTTCTCGATCCCTTCAGGCAATGCTAAGACAGGAGTTGTGGTCAAACGCTCCTTTAACGTTTGGAACGCCGTCTCACAACTCTCATCCCAACGAAACCTGTTCTCTTTCCTCATCAACGCTGTCATAGGTCTAGCTATCTTGGAGAAATCTTTCACGAACCGTCTGTAGTACCCAGCTAAACCCAGAAAACTCCTGATCTCAGCAACATTCTTTGGTGCTTCCCACTTTGTCACTGCCTCAATATTCGCCGGATCCACAGCTACTCCCTCCTTAGAGATCACATGCCCCAGAAAAGCAACTTTCTCTAACCAGAACTCACACTTAGATAGCTTAGCATATAGCTCATGCTCCCTCAAAGTTTGCAACACGATCCTCAGATGCTCCTCATGCTCCTCCTTAGTCTTAGAGTAGACTAAGATGTCATCGGTAAACACCACTACAAACTTGTCCAAAAATTGTCTAAAGATCCTATTCATCAAATCCATAAACACTGTCGGTGCATTAGCCAGCCCAAACGGCATCACCACATACTCATAATGGCCATACCTCGACGTGAAAGCTGTCTTTGGTATGTCCACCTCTCTAATCTTCACCTGATGGTACCCCGACCTCAGATCGATCTTGGAAAAGACCGATGCACCACTCAACTGATCAAACAGGTCATCTATCCTTGGCAAAGGATACTTGTTCTTCACCGTCACTCGGTTCAGCTCCCTGTAATCTATGCACAACCTCAAACTCCCATCTTTCTTCTTCACGAAAAGAACTGGTGCTCCCCACGGCGATACACTAGGTCTAATGTATCCCTTCTCTATCAGATCATCCAACTATTTCCTAAGCTCCTCCATCTCCTTAGGACCCATACGGTACGGTGCCTTAGAGATTGGCCCCGTCCCTGGTTTCAACTCTACTGTGAAATCTATCTCTCTTCTCGGCGGAAACCCCAGAATCTCCTCTGGAAACACATCCTCAAACTCTCCCACCACCGGTATCTGATCAACTGTCGGACTCTCTATCCGGTCATCTCTCACATGGCACAAGATCAAAGGACATCCCTTCCTCAGGTAAGACTTCAAAGTGACAGCTGCAATCAACTTAACTTTGGGTTTGACTAGAAACCCACGATAAGACACACTAACACCCTTAGGACCTCTTAAAGACACTTTCTTTTGATGACAGTCTATCTTAGCTTTATACTTTCCCAGCCAATCCATCCCAACTATCATCTCAAAACCGTCAAAAGGAAACTCTAGCAAGTCTACAGGGAAATCAACTTGCCCAACTATCATAGGTACATCCCTATATAACCTCCCACAAGATACAGACTCACCCGAAGGTATAAAAACTTGCTCACTTACAGACTCATATACCCTCAAACCCAACCGTTTAACATGACTCGAAGATACAAACGACTGAGAAACCCCCGAATCAAATAAAACAAAGGTATGAATACCATTAACAAGAAAAGTACCGGTGATAACGTGTGCATCCTCCTCAGCTGCTTTCTTCTCCATCATGAATAACTTTCCATCGGTCTTCTGTCCACCTCCTGGACAAGATCTTGGTGATGTGGTCGGCTTAGCACCCGACCCTTGATTGTTGTTGTTGTTCGTTGGTGGTTTCTGATAAGAATTACCGCCGTTGCGGTTGCCTCCACTTTGGTAGCTCGACTTCCCGGTTTGGCCATGACCCGGTAGGTCTATTGCTCGCATAGCTCTGCGCAGGTCTCTGGAAAGTTCCCGGTGCACTTGTGCACTCATGTCTCTTGTGGCCTACACCACCAAAACTATAGCAGGTCACTCCCCAACTACTACTAACACTTCCACGGCCACGCCCAAAGGAAGCCCCAGCACTGAACCCTGACCCAGAAGAAAACCCTTTAGACTGATTGTGGTTGCCTTTCTTGTGATTAGATTGGCCACCACCCTCGCTCTCAGACTTCCTTTTCTCACCACCTGACCTCTCCTGAGCCATCTCCACCAACCTCTCAGCTCTCCCAGCCCTCTCATAAGCTTCCTTAACATCAGTAAGGACTCCCACGGGTAACTTATCCATAATCTTAGGAGTCAACCTCCTCTCAAACCTCAGCGCCAAATTCTCCTCACTCAAACCCATATCCTCAGCATACCTAGACTTGTCATTGAACTGCCTGTAGTACTCGGCCACAGAAATCTCGGCGGTCATCTTAAAACTGTCAAACTCTTCCCTCAACTTACTCCTCACATGCTCCGGTACAAACTCTTTTCTCATAGCCCTACGAAACTCTTCCCAAGGTATAGCAGGTAAACCTTAGTTCACATACAACTCCTTAGCCCTCACTTTCACCGTATCCCACCACTTACCAGTTGCCTCCCTCAGATAGAATGCAGCCTGTTCCACTCTCATCTCATCAGGACAGTGAACCAAATCTAATATGTTCTCCATCTCTCTAAGCCAGCTATCAAGAAGGTTCGGCTCCCCAACTCCCTTGTACTCTTTCAGGTTAAACCTCGCTATATAGAGGCTGATTTTAGAGTGATCAACCTCTTTCTCCTTATCCTTATCCTTATCTTTCCCCACTGTCTTTAAAGCCTCAGTAAGAGCATCCTGATGCTCCAACATCTTAACGATGTCATCTATGTTCATAAGCTCAGCTCTCGCATACAACGCATTCTTCTTGGGCGGCATCTTGAAACTATAACAGAAAAAGGGGTGGATATAAACATACGCGCCAAAACCTCAAAACACGAAAACAAGCTGCCCAGACCCTACTCGATCGAGTTCCCAAACATACTCGATCGAGTAACAGGCTACTCGATCGAGTGCCCACTATACTCGAACGAGTGCCCCAACCTCAGACCCCAAACAGACCTTCTGATCTCTAACATACTCGACCGAGTGACCCCCTACTCGATCGAGTGCCCGAGGTACTCGATCGAGTGCCCAAAAACACGATTCTGGACTCAAAATCGTCAAAACCCCACCCGATCAAGTCAGTCCCACTCGATCGAGTCATGCTAACTCAGAAACGCTACCCGCATGCTATATCATATGCTAACATGCTAAAAACTTTATAAAACCAACATTATATCATAACTAAGCATATAATGCTACGCATCTTTTCATACGATCTACGAAATCATTATAACATGTTATTAAACGCCACATTGTAAACACCCAACATGTTTTCGTTCCAACTACAATTCTACATATATCATCAACCTTTCTTTCACATTCCTAACTTCCTACCGCAAACACCCAACAGTTACACACACTACATCACATTCACACACCAGCTAACCAAACAACGCATTCGACCTTGACATACACCCCCCATGTGACCGGTTCAAAATTGTAGGGCGAGTTCGCGACTTCAGGACGTCTCCCAAGCCTTTGCATTAGCTCCTACAACCTTTACCCCGGGTTCATTTTAATTGACTCCCTATGTTCATTAGGTTCATTGGTTACAGGTTTCAGGATCCTCGCTCTGATACCATTTGTAACACCCCCATACTCCAAGTGCCTTACCAGGACCACTCAGGTATGAAGATATTACCATCTCGGTTACCCGAGGCATGATATTCATAAGACAATAACGAAACAACTTAAATGGTATAACTTTTAGTGAAAAGTACAATCAAACCAAATCCCACAATACGGTACAAGTTCTTAAAACCAACTCGTCTCTTGAAATACTCGAAATGTCATAAAACTAAAAGACTACAATGAAGACTTCTATCGTCGACGGTGGCACCTCCCACTATCCCGATTCAACTCAAACTGCTCAATTACTCGCTCACCATCCCCGAATGGATCACCGCAGGTTTACAAAACAACAACCGGGTCAGTACTAATCACACAACTCAATATATATCATCAATAAGATAAACAGATGACTTAACCGTCACACACACAACCACACCAATTCCAACAATCTCAATCACCGATCGTCCACTTTGGACCGGTCTTGCCGATGGGGACCGCAGCCGTACCCACCAAATCCCCGCTCCTCATAACGAGCGATAACCCTGTCCATTAATGTGCACATCCCCTTCCGTGGCGGGTTCCACGAAGGGCGAAACTAAGGCGTGAAAGCCACTCCCGCAAGTGACCCCACTCGGTAGAGGACACGCCTCGAAACCGAGAGACAAACAATCACAATCAACAACCGTCACAATACAATTACTATATTATTCAATCAACCACAACACATCAACAATCATCCCATTATGGGACTAATACTAGTAGGAAATCCTACCTCGGAAAGCACAACTATCGACGGTCTCTACAATTTGAATCAAAAAGCTTCTTCTACGAACCCTCCTCCTATCATACAACATACAAATGCTACCAAATCACAAACTACTCAAAAAACCCCAAATCCCTAGATTAGGGTTTAACCAACTTAAAGGAAAGACAACAAAAAGGGTACATAGATCTTACCCTTGACGCAAGGATCTCAACGGTATAACAAACGATGAAAACCGACCTTCCAAACTCCGGGATTTGCTAACAATGCGATTAAGATGATGAACGTACTTGCTTTCTCTCTTTGACAGTAAATTAGGTTTTGCAAAAGTGTTTAGCATAATGACGAAAAAGGTTATATATCTTAATCGCATAATTAACAAAACCCGAGAAAAACTCCCCGTAAACCGGCTACTCGATCGAGTACCCAAGGTACTCGATCGAGTACCCCCTTACTCGATCGAGTATCCTAGTTACTCGATCGAGTACCCAGCAGGTCAGAAACTATTTTAAAATGCAACTCACCCTTACTCGACAGAGTAAGGCCTACTCGATAGAGTACCCAAAGACTCATAAATACGGAGTATTACAGTTTTGCTAGCAATTTTTTTGTTCTTTCTGTTTGTGTGACGGCTTTGTACTTGATGAGGTGTCTATGGTGGTTCAGGGAGCTTTCTGTCCATCAGGATGTTCGAATCCCTCTGTTTCGACCACGCGCACATTGGGTACTTCCTGTAGAAGGAACAATTTGCTAGTTCCTGTTCATCGGTTAGCCTACTAGGACATTGCCTTAATATTCAACTTAACATATCTACATTCAATCCAAAAACACTGATAAACCTAAAATGGAAGCAATTTCATAAATCCAAAATAGTTTAGGAAGCACAAAGTGTGTTCCCCCAGAGTTTTACAACAACTTAAAAGAAATAGAGTTTTATTTTGGCCTTTTAAAATACTAAGTACGCTGCTTCCACATTTTACTCCTTCTGACACTTGTGAAGTTGACACCAAGGGAAAATTTGGGTTTTGACTCAAAGGATTTGAAAGATACATTGTAAGTTGTCATTTCCTTAGTAGTACCTGCTGAATTCAGGAGACTTAGCACGTGCGTACTGAACGAAAGACCTTGCCTGGTGACTTAGTTGTTCCTGCTGTCAAAAGAGATGTTACCGTTAGACCAATGCAGGTGGTACAGTCAGGCGGTATTAAACAAAATGATTAGTTCTTTGCGTATGTATCTTATAAGAGAGTGAGTTGTGGCTCCAGCAAGTGGGTTCTGGGGTTGTTCCCCTTCAAGCGATAGCTGCTTAATCAAAGACACTTTTAGCAAGTTAGTTTATGTTCTAAGGTTTCTGGAGTACTGAATGCTAGGATTTAAGGGTCCTGGGATGTACTTGTTGGAGGTGGAACTTCTGGGTCCTGCACCTGGAACCTCAGACATAATACTTTTTAAGGTGAATGATGTTCCACGATCTAGGGACAGCTTCCCCATCCATAGTCTCCAACTTGTATGCCCCATTACCCACGATGCCTTCTATGCGGTAGGGACCTTCTCAGTTGTAGGCGAATTTGCCTGCACTCTGATTCTTTGTGTTTGGGAATACCTTCCTGAGTACCAGGTCCCCTACCTGCAGCGTTCTCAGCCTTACGTTTTTGTTGTAACTCCTGGCAGCTGTCTTCTTGTAGGCAGTCATCCTGATTTGGGCGCTGGTCCTTGGCTCATCAATGGTATCCAGGGTACTGGCCATTCCTACCTGGTTCCTCTCTTCGGTGGCATTGGCATATTGATGCGTCGGTACTTGCACTTCAGAGGGAATACTTGCCTCGGCCCCATATACCAGACTGAATAGTTTTTAACCTGTTGCCATTTTGGGGGTATTTCTATCAAACCACAGCACGAAGGGGAGCTCATCTGCCCAGTTGCCTCCTATCTCCTCCAGCCTTCTTTTCAGGTTCTTCATGACTATCTTGTTGCTGGATTCTGCCTGACCGTTGGACTGCGGATTCCTAGGAGTGGACTTAAGCAGCTTAATGTTCCACCTGGCGCAGTAGTCTTCCGTTCTGTTGGATATGAATTGTGACCCGTTGTCACATATGATTTCTGAAGGGATGCCATATCTGCTGACTATGTTCCTCTTGATGAAAGATATCACATGCTTCTCCTGGATCTGAGGGAAAGCTTCTGCCTCTATCCATTTAGAGAAGTAATCCGTCATTGCCAGCATGTACGCCCTGTTTCCAGAAGCGCGGGGTAATGGTCCCACAATGTCCATTCCCCATTTCATAAAAGGCCAAGGCGAGATGATCAGATGCTCATGTTCTGCTGGCTGGTGGCTGACAGGAGCGTGCCTTTGGCATTCTTCGCATTTCTTGATGTAATCTATGTCGTCCTTCCTCATGGTAGGCCAGAAGTAACCCTGCCTTAGTGTCTTGTTGGACAGGCTCCTACCCCCTGTGTGATTTCCACAATCACCACTGTGGATATCACACATTACTGCATGTGCCTCATGTATGCTTAAGCACCTCAGATAGGGTCCTACCAAGGACTTCCTAAATAGGATAGCATCAATGAGTATGAATCTGGAGGATTTCATTTTGAAGCTCCTGGTGTCTTTCTGGTCATGTGGTAATACCTCATCACGTGGCCAATTAATGTAAGGCTTGCGCCAATCATCAATCTCTTTCTGGGGTGTGGCAGTACACAGTATCCCTGCTTCGTATATCCACTGGTGGTTGTAGCCTGACTGGCGTTCTGTTGTTCATTCTGACGTATGGCAGGTTTCATGACATGTATGAATGGTATAGTACCCACTGCCCCTGGAGTGAAGGCTGCTCCCAGGGTGGCAAGAGCATCCGCTTCAACATTCTAATCCCTTGGTATTTGCTGGATGTGGAAGGAGGCAAAGCGGAGTTTGAGCTCCTTCGCCATTTCCAGGTAGGCTATCATTTTAGGTTCCTTGGTCGTGTATACATTATTCACATGGTTTACGATCAGTTTGGAGTCACCATACACCTCGATGCGGCTGATTTGCAATTCTAAGGCTAATTGGAGTCCTAAGATTAGGGCCTCGTATTCAGCCTCGTTATTCGTTGCTTTGAACTCACACCGTACTGCCTGTATTATCAGTTCCCCCTGAGGTGATTTCAGGACCAGTCCTGCCCCTGCTCCCTTCGTAATGGATGCCCCATCAACATGTAACTCCCATACCTGCTCCCCTTTAGCCTCACTTAGGGTCAAGATTTCACTGTCGGCTCGTTCTTGAAGGGTGGGACTAAAGTCTGACACAAAGTCAGCTAAGGCTTGGGACTTTATGGCTATTCGGGGTTCAAATTTCAGGTGGACAGACCACTTAACCAATCTCCCTGACAGTTCAGGTTTCCTCATTATGGTTTTTAGGGGCTAGTTGGTCACGACTGAAATTGTATGTGACTCAAAATAGGGATGCAATTTGTACGAAGCAGTAACAAGTGCCAAAACGAGTTTTTCTAGAGATGTGTACTTGGTCTCTGCAGGTAACAGAGACTTGCTTATATAGTATACTGGTTTCTTCATTCCTCCGTGCTCTTGTACCAGTACAGCACTTACAGCCGCCTCTGTCACTGATAGATACAAATACAGTGGTTCTCCCTGTTCTGGCTTGGAGAGAAGAGGAGGGGTGCTTAGGTACTGCTTGAGCTCCCCAAACGCCTTTTCATGCTCCTGCGTCCACTCAAACTTCTGGCTCTTTCTCAGGATGTCATAGAACAATCGAAATCTGTCTGAGGACCTTGATATGAACCGGTTTAGGGCTGCTACCCGACCTGTGAGCCTCTGTACGTCCTTTGGCTTCTGAGGAGATTCTAACTGAAGTACTGCTTCGATTTGCTCCGTGCTGGCCTCTATCCCTCTTTGCGTCACCAAGTACCCCAGGAATTTCCCAGAGGAGACTCCAAAAGTGTATTTCAGGGAGTTCAGCTTCATATGGTATTTTCTGAGAATCGAGAAGGTATTTTCTAGGTGGGACATATGTTGTTCTACCTTCTCGGATTTGACTACCATATCGTCGATGTAAACTTCCATTGTTCTCCCTATCTCCTCCTTAAACATTATGTTCACCAGCATTCTTGAGGCCAAAGGGCATCACATTGTAGCAGTACAAGCCTCTGTCAGATCTGAAGGATGTTTTCTCCTGATCCTCAGGGTCCATTTTTATCTAGTTTTACCCACTCCAGGCGTCAAGGAAGGTAAGCAGCTCATGCCCTGCTGTAGCGTCTACCATGGAATCAATGTGCGGCAGGGAGAACGGGTCTTTTGGGCAAGCTTTGTTAAGATCTATTAAATCGACACATACTCTCCACTTGTTGTTCTTCTTGCATACAACCACAACATTCGAGAGCCATTCTAGGTAGTTAACTTCCCTGATCTTGCCTACTGCCAGAAGGTTGTCTACCTCCTGGTTTATCACCTCGTTCCTTTCAGGAGCAAATTTTCGCCTTTTCTGCTGGACTGGAGGAAAGCTAGGGTCTACATTTAACTGGTGTGTAATTACACTTGGATCTATGCCAATCATGTCGCTATGGGACCAGGCGAAACAATCCATGTTAGTATGTAGAAATTCAATTATCTGCTAACAGATGTTACCTGCACAATCAGCTTCTACCAGCACTGTTCTTGCTGGAAACTGTGGGTCCAGGTTTACTTCATCGAGTTCCTCCTGGGGAGGTGCGATATACTCCTCCGGGCGCACAGCTTTTACAGAATTGCTATCTTTGGACCAGCTCCGGTGGGTTTCAGAGCGTTCTTGTAGCAATCCCGAGCTTCATTTTGATCTCCCCGTATCTCCTGTACCCCTCAGGGTGTAGGGAACTTCAGGCTCTGATGGTACGTTGATGGTACCGCTTTCATTTCATGGATTCAAGGCCTGCCAAGTATCACGTTATAAGTTGACGGACCATCAATGACCAAGTATCGTACCTGTTTGTTCATACCCCCTGCAAAGGTAGGTACCACTATTTCTCCAAGGGACTGTTTGGTTTCTCCGCTGAAACCTACCAAGGGTACTGCCTTCTTCACCAGGTCTTTCTCGCTTAAACCCCATGTTCTTCAAGGTTTCCAGCATTATCAGATTCACAGAGCTTCCTGTATCTACCAATATCTTTTTAACAAGGCAATTCCCTATAGAAAGGGTAATGATCAAGGCGTCATGGTGGTGTTCTGCCTCATCAGGTACGTCTGCCTCGTCGAATGAGATTGCTGGTAGATCCTGTCTGCTGACCCTGAGGGAGAACTCTGGTTTATCTTCTTCAGTCTCGGTTACATGGCGCTTTGCTGCTGAATAAGTGAGACCACATATCTCCGACCCCCCTGTGATGATGTTCACTACCTTTGAGTAAGGTGGAGGTGGGAATGGTTAGTCCTGGTCAGCAGTATTGACCTTTCCATATTTCGCCCCCTTGGGGAGCAGGTGATCCAAGCATCCAGCACTGTAGAGGTGCTTCACTTCCTTTCGTAGTACTACACAATCTTCTGTATTGTGGCCAATATCGTTGTGGTATTCACACCTTTTGCTGGCATCTCTTCTATCGTTCTCCCTGGGAATAGGCTTCTTTGGCCACCTGGCCCTCTGCCCTAGCTCCCTGATTGCCTTCATTACCCCAGCAAGTCCAGTGGTGAACCCATACTCGCTGAGCTTAGGTGGAGCCTCGGTGCTCTCTGTTTCTCCTTCTCTTGAGACTTTGTTCACTGTGTTCTTGCTGTAGGGTTTGGCTCTTTCATTCTTTCTCTCTGTTGTGATTTTTCTGATGGACGACTCTGTTCCATATAGGTCCCTTCTATCCTCATCCTCCTCTAGGCGATAAGTAGCCTCTACCATTTGCTTGACTTCCTCAAAGGTGGCACATGATGGATGCTTGGTGAGATCCTTGTACAAATCAGAGTCGCGATGCATTCCCCTTCTGAAGGCGTTGACTACTGTTGTAGGGTCGCACCTAGGGATAGATATTTTTTTCACATTGAATCTGGCAAGATAATCCCTGGTGGACTCCTCGAACCTCTGGACGATGCGGTATAGATCATTGGATAATTTTTCTGGCTTGCGACTGCTTGCGAACTGCTGATTGAAAACATTCACTAACCCTGCGAAGCTCGAAATGGACTTGTTAGGAAGGTTAACGAACCACTGGAGTGCGGCTCCTGACAAGGTGGAACTGAATCCTTTGCACATACATGCCTCCTTTTCAGGCCTTGTTGCTGCAACCACCATCATTTTCTGTTTGTACTGGTTGATGTGCTCCAGTGGATCCTCTGTTCCATCATACAACGTCATTGTTGGTGTGATGAACCCCTTTGGCATGCTGACAAGGCCAATGCTTTCCACGAAGGGGGAATCCGCATAGCACTCCGGGGTTGCTACCTCCATGGGACGTGGTAACCCTGGAACCTTGCTGAGTAAGGACCTGATATCCTACAACTGTTGTTCTACATGGCTTCCTACCCCCATACCCTGGTTGTGGGGGTACTGAGTAGATCCCATATGGATTTGGTGTTCCTCCTGGTATGTAAGGAGGTACCATGTAGCTTCCAGGTAATGGTGTTGAGTTCACGATAGGCCTGAACTGACTGTCTGGAGTATATGGCATATAGGAGCACATCCCGGGATATGCGTTTCCTGCTGATTGTTCCCCTGGATTGCTCCCTGGTACCACTGGCGTACTACTGGTTGTTGATATGGGATCTGGAGTCAGTGCTCCTAATCCCACAGGATTGAGTACCATGGGGTACGTTTGCGGCATCCTTGGTGGTGGTGGGACCCCTAGTGGTTGGATCGTACCCTGGGTGGCCACCATTCCTGCTGGATACACTTGCTCGGGTGGTGTGGTTACCCCTGGTGGCAGCATATCCATATCTAGCCTGGTTATTAGATTTTGCGGCATTAGCCTCCCTGAGTACTCCCTGGTATTCCCCTGGTCGAGTGTTGACCTTGCCATCTGCTGGGGCGTTCCCAGGGGTGACACTGCATCTATCTTCTCCTACAAGGACTGGTTGTCCCTTTGTAACCCTATCCTTTGCTCGCTGCAAGGATGTCATCCCTTGGAGCAACTGTTATCGGATCCGATTGTGATGCTCCTGGGAGACGGGCTCCTATCAGTGTCCCGGTGATCTTGGGCGCTGCGACTCCCATCCTTATTAGGCTTTGGCGGAGGAATAATAAAAGGTGATTTTCCCGCCTTCTCTCTGCTCCCAGATCTGTGATTTTGGGGGAGTAAGGAGGCTTTGCTGATACTTGAGGCTGAGCCTCGGCCTGCGATCACTCGGTGGTAGGGACCGCCGTTGTTGGAACACCGGAGGTTCTTTGGCGTCGCCCTACTACTCGGAGTTTGCGCTGATGTACTCATCGGATCTGATACGTTCTGATTGGATCCTGACATTACCAACTATAGAGATGTTAGGATATTTCGAAAAAATGTATTTTAACCAAGATTTAAGCACAATGCCCCACGGTGGGCGCCAAATTGTTTTGGTAAGATTTTACCGACTAAAGATTTGTGAGTCAATGCGGCTATTCCAATTAAAATACGATATTAAAGACTTAAGTAGATCGGTAGTAAGAACATAGCGAGAACGAAAATAAACAACTAGTACGAAAGAGAAACAAACGAAAAAAAAAGAGAGACAAACGACACAAGCGAAATGGTGACGCGGGAAACCAAAATGTGGGAAAAACCGCGGGGGGAATGGTATCCCACCAATGATCCACTAGTAGTAATAGTATTCGAGGGTGAACCTAGCTGGAACGATCAGGAGGTACAGCAGTGATCTCCAAATGACTAAGTACAAATGATACGAACGATGTATAAATTTCTAAGTGTGTTAATGATATTAATTGTTGCAGGTGGTGAATGATATTTCTTCGAGTGGAGTCAATAA
Organism: Silene latifolia; assembly: GCF_048544455.1. Taxonomy (NCBI): domain Eukaryota; kingdom Viridiplantae; phylum Streptophyta; class Magnoliopsida; order Caryophyllales; family Caryophyllaceae; genus Silene; species Silene latifolia. Next base: position 52,991,517 of record NC_133538.1, read on the forward strand.
TGAATGTCCTTGAATCTGATGTTCATTGCTCTTTTATAGCCCTTCTTTGAATTGTCGCACATGCTCCCTACATATGCCCAACCATACGCTCCACTTCCTATGAAATAGGAAGTGGTTGCTGACTTTGTCAAAGCTTTTACTGACCACTTCAACGTTCCTGCTGGCTGCTTGTTACTTAATTCAAACGTGGCCTTTGTATCACTTGAATGTCTAGGTTCGTCCCCCTTGTTCTTCCTTGCGTCTAGCAGCCTGCTGCCTTGTTATTGATCCGTGTGCCTTTATTTTATCCAATTGCGAGTTGCCACGTCATGATGAGGATGAGAGGGTATTTTTACCCATACATTATTCTCTGTAATTAATATTTCTCTTAATGGTATAGATTTAAGAGGTAAAAACGGAAAATCAAACCAAATGAGGTACCTCAAATCTCAAATGCTACTCTAGGTAGCATTTCATTTCAGGTAGTTTATTTGGTTAAATAAGCCACTTGTCAAACGCTTCAAAAAAAAATAAGGTACCTGAAATTTTGGTCAAATAAGCTACTTTGACCAAATCAGGTACCTGAAACGCCTTCCCAATCGGAGCCTAAGGGAAAGGAAATTAATTTCCTTTTATATCCTCCTTTGTTTTTTTAGACAAAGGAGGATATAAAATGTCCAAATCTCGTAAACTTGTCTTAAAATTACAAAAAGACAAAAAAATGTCCGTCAAAATAACTTGTCAACAAAATTTGCGAATATCATAAACTTGTCTTCAAATTACAAAAAGACAAAAAATTGTCCGTAAAAATAACTTGTCAAAAAAATGTCCGAATATCATAAACTCGTTTTGAAATTACAAAAAGTCAAAAAAATGTCCGTAAAAACCATTTTTTAGTTTAAAATTACACTATTTTTTATTAAAGTTACACTCGTAAAAGACAAAAATTACACTTGTAAAAAAGTTAGACGATTTAAGACTAAAGTTACACTCAAAAAAGTGTCATAAACTTTGACTTAATTTAGGGTGGATTAGTGAGGGAGGCGAAAGTGAGCTAAATTAGGCTCTTAAACATCTTTTTTGGAAGTTCATCTTAGCCATCCATCTCCTTCATCCAAGGGCTCCTATTAGGACTTATGGACTCAAAGTACCTAAGTGAACTTATGAGAACCTTGAGAACTCAACCTTACAGATTTTTCTTAAAACAAATAATGACATATTTGGATTCGACATAGAATTTTTTGGCTAGATAACATATTTTTTTGGTCTAAAAATATAAAATAGTGACGAAAATCGAGGCGAGATACATTTTATTAATTTTCATTGACCTACTACTTATTTTCATGTTTCTAACAATTTTCATGCACGTAAAACTCGTTTTCGTGCACCTAAAGCTTGTTATTTTCATGCACCTAAATAATCATTTTCATGCATGTAATAATTTTCATGCACCTAGTATTCGTTTTCGTGCATCTATATATAGCCGTTTTAATATACCTAATTGTATTTTTGTATATTAAGTTTATATTCTGTTAATAAATTAAATAAATTTTGTTTCGTTATACTAAAGAATGTGTTAGAATAAACTAAACTAATGGTAAATGATCCATAAAACTTTCCAAACAAGATTTGATGGAGATTTAGTGAGGGTTCTCACGGTTCTCATTATGTTAGTGGTTCTCACCGGATCCTGACCTTAGGGATCCGGTGAGAACCACCAACATAATGAGAACCGCGAAAACTCCACCTTACGGAATACTTTTTAAAAAACTAATGACATATTTGAATTCGGCATAGAATTTTATGACTAGATAACATATTTATTGGTCCAAAAAGTATTAAACTATTGTCGGAAATCGAGGCGAAATACGTTTTATTAATTTTCATGCACTTACTACTCATTTTCATGTATCTAACAGTTATCATGCACTTAGAAGTCGTTTTCGTGCATCTAGAACCTGTTATTTTCATCCACCTAGTAATCATTTTTACGCATGTAACAATTTTCATGCACTTAGTATTCGTTTTCGTGCATCTATAGCCGTTTTAGTATACCTAATTGTATTTTTGTACATTAAGTTTAATTTTTGTTAGTAAAATCAATAAATTTTGTTTAATTATACTAAAGAATGTGTTTGAATAAACTATACAACAAAAAGGTTTTGTCCCGGCACTTATGTCACGACGACGCTTGTACCTAAAAGTGCTTTTTCTATTCGGATGCAGCAAAAATTAAAGCGCTTTTATAATGCGCGGCCCAATAACGCCTTAGAAAATGTTAAGTGCCAAACAAGTGAAATATTTCAATTTGCCGCTTTAAATCCCTGAAACCTCAACACCCACTAAACCTAGAATTAAAATTAAAACTCCCCACCACCGTCATCTTCATTAGGTTTTGCAAAGAAAACCAGTCAAACCACATACATCTCTACTAATTTAACTTGCAATCCAAATCAATCAAAGAAATAAAGGTATGATCTTTACTTTGTTATTCTCTGTAATTAATATTTCTCTTATTTCTCTTTGAGATAGCATCATTTTTAAATTGATAGTTTAGAGGTTCGAAATGAAAATGAAGATTTTGTTTGGTTTAATGTCATTTCATCATTAGACATGAAAATGTCAGATTTATGCGCCATACTTTTCGTGGATTCAGCTATCATGTTTTTCATTATTTTCTAATCCATTCACATGAGTTATCGTCAACTTCTAGATTGTGTATGCGGGTTTAGTCAATCTTTGTTGTTCTTTTTGGGTTCATAAACTTAAAGAAACTATCTTTTTAAAAGATTAGATGTTTTAGGTTTATGGCTAAGGCCATGTTCTTTCTGGCTTTTTAGAGCTGAACTCAATCAATTTAATCAATGGAGCCGAGCTGAATCAATCAATGGAGCTGAATCGAATCAATCGAATCTGAATGGAGCTGAGCTGGACTGAACTGAACTGAATGGAGCTGAGCTGAACTGAACTGAACTGAATAAAGCTGAATTGAGCTGAACTGAACTGAACTAAACTGAACTGAACTGAAATAATAATAATAATAATAATAATGATAATAATAATAATAATAATAATAATAATAATAATAATAATAATAATAATAATAATAATAATAATAATATTGTTATTATCAACTATAATAATACTAATATTCATAGTATAATACTAATTATACTAATATTAATATTTATAAGAAAAAAATTGTAATATTATATATGAATAATCATAAATTATATTAATGAAAAAATAGTAATTTTTTACTAATAATATTCTTAATAACAATAATAAATAATAATGTCAATATTAATAATGACATTAGTAAAAATAATTGTTTCGAATAAAAACAATCAAGTAAGCGTTGCTCGAATCTGGGTCGGGTCAACGCGCTCCTCTCAGATGATGGCACTTCGAGCCTATGCTTGTTCTCTTCGGATGGATCTTTCACGCGTAACAAATAGGGCCTTAGAGGGTTCGCAATAGGTCCTTCTCTGATGCCTTACGGTATTGGTGGATAGTCGGGACCTTTCTTGAAGCTAAGGTCTCCTTGCCCTCTCATAATAGCTCGAGTAGTCTTACTTCTAGAGATAGGAAGTTGTTGGTGAGAATTATTTTACCATTGATTGGTGAATAATGAGGTATTTATAGGTTTCTATGTGTACCTCAAATGATGGCTTGACAAGCATGGTTACCAGATTCGCTATAAATACGCCTTACCGATTCGCGATTTGGTTATAGAAAATGTGTTATATGTTCAGTAATCAACTTGATAGAATTCGTTTTTAACGATTTGTGATTCGTAGGGTGCCAAGCGAATCTGTAACCATGTTGGCAAGCGTGTTGACTTGTATGACCTCGTATTGACTAGTGGGTCAAGTCGGTTGGGCGTGCCCCATCAATAATATTAATAATAAATGTTATTAATTTTAATAATAATACCAATAATAATTATAATAACAACAACAATAATAATAATATTAACATTAATAATATTATTATTCATTTTAACAACAACAACAACAACAATATTAACATTAATAACATTATTATTCATTTTAATAATAATAATAATAATAGTAATTATAATAAATAAATTATTAATAACATTATTATTAACAATATTATTAATTATAATAATAATAATAATAATAAAGAATAAAAAATAATAATATTAAAAAATAGTATTATTGATAACAAAATTAATAATAACTATTAAATTTAAGATGAGTAAAGCTGAAATGAGCTGAACTTATGGAGCTGAGCTGAACTGAACTGAACTGAATGGAGCTGAGCTGAACTGAACTGAATGGAGTTGAACTGAACTAAACTGAACTGAATGAAGCTGAGCTGAGCTGAGCTGAACTGAACTGAATAGAGCTGAGCTGAACTGAAATGGACTGAAAATAAGCCAGAAAGAACAAGCCTAAGAACACTTGCTAACTAGGTAGTTGTTCTTAACTTATAAAAGCATTAGACATTCTAGTTCTAATTGTTTTCCTATACTTTGGCCATAGTTATACATATAATATTGATATAATTTGTGGTTGAATTACTTATATATTTGCTACAATCAAAACATTAATTTGTAATTTTTTTAATTGTTGGTTTGCTAAGTGACACCCACTGAAAAAATATGTTAATTTGTTGCTCTTGCAGAAAGTTAGTCAAATTAACAGGCTATAGTTCCCTAATTAATTTTAATTGGAGCATTCTCAACTTTCCTTATGATACAAATGTTTCCCTAGTTATGTAGATATGATCACTCCACTTTTGAATCACAGAGTACTGTCAAAAAAAAGATATATTAGAGGCACAAATACAAGTGCAGTTTGTTCACAGTCTTTTGATTTTTGATTTTGATTTTACTCTTGCAGGTTTAATTTTAACCTCGAAGAAATCTTAAACCACGCACTTAAGAATATGATTGTTACGTACTATCAGTAAGCTGGTATGTTTAAGTTTTCATTTCTTCTACTTTGAACATGTAGTTTATGAATTATGCCTATTAACTGTATTTATTTCTATATTTTAGATGTAAAGAATCCGATCGTTGTACATCTTTGTTTATGTTGTCGTGTATGTTCTTATATGAATATGCTAGTTTTGTTTTTCAAGTTATTCTTGAGAAGATATGTTTTATTTGGGAATACTACAATTTTTGTTTGATTAGCAATGAAGTTCCGTTACTATTCTAATTCTTTTTCTCTTTTATTTCAATTGCAGATTAAGGTTTGCAAGAGAAATACAAAAACAACAGTACGAAACTATGAGTGTAGAATGAAGCTTGCTATATGAATAATTTATTTGCCAGTCAATTTTTCTTTTGTATTGTTGTATTGAATCATACTTAGGCTTTTGTATACATTTAAAGATTTTGGGTGGAATATTGGAATATGTACCTACAAAATTTTCAGCATTGATTTGAATATTTTTTTCTAAGATTGATGACCATGTGTATGTTTCTTTGATCACTAAACTATGCGCAAGAAATATATGTTTACATGGATTTTGAATGTACAAGCATTGAAGGATATTTGTAATTGGTTTGTACCGGTAATAGCATCATGCCAGGTTTTCACTTTCGTTGCAAAGGCGTTTTGAAAAGGGCTGCTGACTTTGTTGTCTTTGCAGCGCTTTGAATACGTCACTAATTCATAATTAATAGCACTTCAAAGTTCCCGGCACTTTTATTTAGCTTATACCGACGCAATGAATAAGCGCGGCAATAGGGATAGCGGCACAGGCAAAGACGACGTTTTTTTATAGCGTCGGTATAGTTTTTAGCGGCGCTATTTAGCGCCGCAAAAAGAGAAAATATAGCGTCCCAAAAGCCCGTTCTAGTATTGGGTAAATGATCCATCAAAACTTTTGAAACAAGATTTGATGGAGATTTAGTGACGGTTCTCACGGTTCGTAAACACGTCTGAACTTCCGCAACCATCAATTTGCACACATCTTATCTCATTTCCCATCAACTCCAATGTACTACAAAAAGTACCACTTACAACATCAATAAAGTCAATCTTGTTGTCCATACAACATCAAGTAAAGGTTTCTGATAAGGTTATTTTCAGTCACTGACCTATCAAAATAAATCTTATTTTCAACTAACTAGTAGCTAGCAGTAAGAAAGGGTCGAATCCACAGGGCGGCGAGTTAATTATTCTAATTTTTTAATATTTAAATTCGTCTTAAAGTCACAATTTCTTGAAGGTTGTTTGTTTGATTTCTATCAACTAATTGCAATAAAAGTAAATAAGATGAATTCAATAATATTAAAAGGTTTAGGGATTAGATTCACTAGATAGTTATTCGGGGTGTGATTTAATTCATTGATAGAGCACTTTATGTTGTTTAAAGTCATATGATCGATCGATTCTAATATGTCCTTTAGATCTAACTTAACATGCAGTCGCTATCATTAAGTTAATTCTATTCAGTTATTGTAGCCTTTACTAGTCTTAACCCGGTCGGTGAAAATTCTAGTTTGCAACACTAGTTAATTAATCCTGTAGAAACTAATCAACTAGATTCAAAAAAATTAACTGAATAACAACAAAGAAGCTATTTTAACTATCGATTCATTAACATAATCCAATTGTAATAATAATAATACGCAATACGATATACTATACATGTATTATATATGTATACCGCACTCACAAACTTAACTGAATAACAACAAAGAAGTTATTTTAACTATCAATTCATGATAAGGGGAATAACAATAATAAGATTGATGAACAACATAATTAAAAGAATAACAAGATGAACAAAGGAACAATTGAATTAACTAGAACTTGAATTAATAATCATCAAAGAAAGATTAGAAAGTAACGTAATTAAAGAGTGCTTAAATCCAAAACAATATTAATAAAATTAAATTAAGGGTTTTAAGAGAGTTCTGGGGTAAAATAAGACGTAAGTTCTAATTATGACGTGAATTGGGTATTTATAATAAAGATAGACCGACTTAAGGAAATTGCGCGGAAACTGCCAAAACTAAGTATACTCGATCGAGCCTAGCGGACTCGATCGAGTACACACCTACTCGATCGAGTTCTTCTCCACTTGATCGAGTACTTCTCGTTTCAGCTCTTTTCTTCGTGTAGTCTTCTTCAATTCTCTTCCTTTATTCTTCTAGATTTCCGTGCCATGCTACGTGTATTCCTTCCTGCCGTCTCCGCGGTGCTACATTTCATTCTTTTGCTCCATAAATGTATCATTCCTGCATTAAACACCAAATAATGGAAGTATCGACAATCTAGCATAAAAGACATATAATCAATGTAATTTAGCACAAAAATCATATCAAAAGTAACGAAGGGGAGGCATATAAATGTATATAAATATGACTCATCAAACTACTCCAAACCATCTCTTTGCTTGCCCCCAAGTAAAGCATCACACAATATAAAAGGCAATCATTCAAATGGCGAATAAATAACTCAGAGCTAATGTTGATGCACCTACAAATCCCAAGCTATCCATATCTGTAACAAAATAATGACCAAGGTGTATCAATAAAACAAATTCAAAGGCACGGGCAATAGAAAACGCAGCACAAGTCTCATGTCGCCGTACTCTAGAAAGATGTCAAATACCTTTCGATCTTGCAAGAGAAATTAGTCGGATTCTCGCGGATTTCACTCATGCACCCATAAAGATGTAAGGGTGAATTATATGTGAAGATAGAAAGAAGTAGAAACACTCACTCAAGTTATGAAACATGCATTCAATCTAATGTGATTGAAATTTCTCCAACTAATACGCATTCACAATATAGATAAAAGTACATGTATCAAGGACAATAAGGTGGCAAATGGGCAAATGGTATAGAAGTGGTTTGTGCCGAGGCATGTATAGATAGGTGAGGCTAAGACGGTAGTCACGGTGCTAAACAAAAAACCAAATCTACGACAATAAGCATAAATTATCCCAATTAGAGAAATTATCTCAACTTTGACAACACATGAGACCCAAAAGAACTACTCTCCAAAAATGCATTAGACTCTAGTAACCTTAACAAATGACAATGAAGCATATATTTTTTTCTTTTTTCTTTTTTAAATTTCTTTTTTTTTTCTTTTTCTTTTGCTTCATATTTTTCTTTCTTTTTCAACATAAGAGATGCAACACAATTTCTAAATAATTCTACTACACCCACAAATGGCAATAGTCTCAATCCCAATCATAGTAGCAAAATAGACATGATAAATAAGCAACTGCGACTGTCCCGATAAGGTAGACAAATTCTAGGATTGTAGCTAGAACTACTCTCCAAAAATGCATTAGACTCTAGTAACCTTAACAAATGACAATGAAGCATATAGTTTTTTCTTTTTTCTTTTTTAAATTTCTTTTTTTTCTTTTTCTTTTGCTTCATATTTTTCTTTCTTTTTCAACATAAGAGATACAACACAATTTCTAAATAATTCTACTACACCCACAAATGGCAATAGTCTCAATCCCAATCATAGTAGCAAAATAGACATGATAAATAAGCAACTGCGACTGTCCCGATAAGGTAGGCAAATTCTAGGATTGTAGCTATTAGATGGGATATAGAACGGCTACAAGGGTTCAAACGGGCTAAACAAAAGGTAATGTAAGGCTTATTTGAACGGTAAGAATCGCCTTTCCTCATGCACTTAATCATATGAACGCGTAAAAATTAAGAAACTAAAGTCACACTTATGCAATTTGATATTACACATTCAACAAGGATAACCACACTCAAACCTATTTGACAATGAGACCAATTTATTGATGTTCCTGGCCTAGAAATCTCAACAGACCTCATAAATTTAAATAGTTTACCAACATAATTTTGTCAAATCTAATTAGAATAAGGCATGTCAATACGGTCAAGACTTGAATTATGAGCTTTATTTTCATAAATAACGAGTCAAAACAATGTACATGGATAACTGAATTGAGAATCAAATGCAAAAACAATGCAATTTAACATCATTGTTATTTAATTCACCAAGACTCGACCTAAAACAAAGGAAAAAAAACATATTTTTGGATTTTGATTTTTTTTTTTTTTTTTTTTTATGGATTTTTGGATTTAAATGCACACAACAGTAAAGTAAATCACACGACAGAAATACATCACACAACATAATGAAAGACTCCTCCCCAAACCTAAATATCACAGTGTCCTCATTGTGACGCCTACAGCATAACAATCACAGAACAAACCACAGCAACCTACAGGATCGAATATAAAATATAAGCAAGTATGTTCATCACTCTTCAAGTAATCATCATAAGGAAGGAGATGGGGTGCTTCATTCGTCAGAGGAGCTTCCTCAAAAACTTTGACGGGCTTCTCTTAATTTCGGCCTCCAAGGCATCCAGCCCAGCTTCCAATTTGACATCTTCATCAAAGCTGTAAACTGGCTGAGAATGAGGCTCATCTCCATAAATCAACCTCTCTATCTCATCCACCTCCTTGCTCTAGGAATTCCTGGCCAAACAATAAACAGAGCAATCATTAATAGGGGGGGGGGGGGGTCAACAACACTAAGCATATAACCCGAAGCTACTGAATGGGAATGCTTTAAAGTGTTATCAAGTACATGGGTCACTCGATCGAGTACCCTATTGTCACCAAAAGACGTAGCTGAAAAACGAGAAATATCGGCTTCAGAGGTGGATACTCGATCGAGCTGGATACTCGATCGAGCCTGGCTGGACTCGATCGAGTACACACAGTTTTCTCGCTTCTTCGTCTTTTCTCTTATCCTGTGTTTGATCTTTGCTTAATTCTTTCTCGTCATCACTCAACTCAAGATTACCCAATCCCTTATCACTACAAGAAACAAGCTTGTTTTTACGGACGGTTTTCGTCGGAAAACATATTAAAACCGTAGAAATACGCAATTTCCTACGGAAACACTAGTACAAAAATATTTATTTACGGCATCAAAAAATAGGCTTTTTGCGGCATTTTTGGTGTAGCAGCAAATAAGGGTGCCGCAAATAAGAAAGTTATTTGCGGCATTTTTTAAACGCCCAAATAAATAGCTACTTGCGGCGTTTTTTCAAAAAATGCAGCAAATGAATTCCTATTTGCGGCGTTTTTCCTGAATTCCTATTTGCGGCGTTTTTGGAAAAAACGCCGCAAATAGGTATTCATTTGCTGCATTTTTTTCCGCAAAATAGGTATTCATTTGCGGCATTTTTTTGAAAAAAACGCCGCAAAATAGCTATTTATTTTTATTTTAAAAAAGTTATTTGAGGCAATTTTTTTTTTTTTTTTTTTGCCTTAAATAAGCCTTACAAAATTATAAGAAAATTCATCCAAACAATGATTATATAAATACTTCCAAACATATTTTTCCACAATACAATCTTACATGATTTTAATAAATATTCTAAATTAATACATCAAATACAAATAAAACACATACAATACTCTAAAACTAAATATAAGGGGCACTAAAATACTACATTGCAAAGGAACTGAAGTTTGTTTCTAATCTCAAAATTCTAAATCTTGAAGAGTATGATTCATGGGGGAACTGAATTTTTTTCCCTGCAAGTAAAGGCAAAAATTTCAATTGAAAAAACAATTAAGACCAAAATTTGATTCCCTTCAGGTTGGTTAGTTTTTGGTGGAAATTGATGATTCCTCAGACTGATTGCTATTGCCGCAACAACATTTACGAAGTCTGAACGATTGTCGATTGGGATCGAGCTCACATATTAAGGAAGAGTTCATTAACCCTATACAATCAAGTATCATCATAACAAACATTTAGTTTGAAGATTAGCAAGGAGTTAAGTAATATACTCCGTATCTTATAAGTAGGATGGACTAGAATGACCATCGTTCAATTACCCTCATGGTTTTAGGGGCCTAACGCAACCACGAGATTCTGATCCTTGACTACCTACACCAACACCACCATATTATCTTATTCATTGATATAAAATACATAACAACTTCAGAGGAGACACGCGCCTTCAAAATTATCAAATAACATAACCGTTTGCTGAATTACGAACTCCGTTCAACAAAGCAGCAATTATTTAAGAATTACAGAGTAATAGTTTGTAACTACACTAGATGGTACTGAGCTTTTCCATCTAATTGCAGTACAGTATTTAAAAAAACTAATACAAGGAAGATTTTCAGTTTATTTCATAGTGCAAAAGTTCAAATAAGCAATTCCTTCTCCTCTCAACAGACCTAGTTTTTACCTGAACAGAACATTATAGATTTAGATAAATGAAAAGTATACCTAATACAAGTGACTAATGACTTGTGATGAATTATGTTGTTATTACAACATCTTGTATAATGTTTTGAAATACTTTATACGATAAATAGATGGATATAAATAATACTGAGAGAAGAGTCTGTATTTTTATAGAATGACTACAAAAAAAAATCAAAAATCAAATAGACTAGTAATTAAGAAACTCACAAAATTTAGTTTTCCTAATACCAAGAGTTCATCATCCTTTCTCGAAAAGAGTTTCTGGTAGTAAAAAAAAATTGGTAAATCAAGCAACTGAGAATACACGTTGGATAAATAGGAGCAAATATATGTTGAAGTATGAGACTTTTAGTGTATTCTAGAAGTTTCCGGAATATTCTAGATTTATCCGGAATGTGCTAGAATAATGTAGAAATATCTAGAATAGTCTAGAAGCGTCTAGAAGAATCTAAAAGAGTCATGTATGTTCTAGATTTATGTAGAATAACCTAGAACCTTCTAGACATGTATATAAGTGGTAAGGAACTCTAGAGAGTTCCGTGTGTAGGCCACTCTAGAATGTCCTATTCTAGAGTGTTCTTAGGATGTAGGAGAAGGAGGAGGAGTTCTATAAATAGAGGACCTCCTCTCCCATTTCAATGAACCCAAGTGAACCAAGTGTATCCCAACAAATTCACAAACAAATAATACACAAACTAATTCCTTTAAACTAAACTTCAACTAATCAACCTTCAACTAATCAACTAAACAAACAACTAATCTCCACTCTACTTCTTATACTCCCCCATACACCAACAAGTGGTATCAAGAGCTCTAAAGATCTTAGGGCAACAAAATAAAACTATGGCTTCCGCATCAAACACTCTATTACCCACTCCTCTAGATTTTCTAGATTTATTTAGAGGAGAAAATTATGACCATTGGTGCATTAAAATGAAGCTCTTCTTAAGAGCAAATGCACTATGGGAGATAGTGGAAAATGGTCCCCAAAAACAACAAGAAGGTGTTCCAACCACCGAAGCCACCTTAAAGAAAATAAAAGAGGATGAAATAAATGACGCCAAAGCCCTGTGTTTCATCTTTGATACCGTTTCGGAGATCATTTTTCCAAAAATAATGTGGGCTTCTACCGCAAAAGAAGCATGGGATTTACTCCAAAAAGAATTCTATAGTGATGAAAGGATAAGGGCATTACGTCTTAATGCCTTAAGAAAACATTTCGAAAATTTGAAAATGGGGAAGAATGAAGACATAACAACCTACACTTGGAGAGTAATGGAGACAATTAACCAAATGAAAATATATGGTGAAGAAGTCACTGAAACGAGGATTGTGCAGAAAATTCTCGTAACATTGACAAAAAAATTCGACATGATTGTCAATGCTATTAAGGAATCAAGGGATGTATCGAAGCTCACTCTGATGGAGCTAATTGGATCCTTACACACCCATGATCAGAAATTCAAGATTCGAGAATCTTCTTCCGAGGATACATCTTCTTCCCATGATGATCAGAAATTGATGAAGACTCAAGAATCTTCTTACGAAGATGCAACTGAATTGGGAAGAAAAGAGGGTAGAAAGAAATGTGACCCTAATCCCTGATCATCCACAACATTTAGACGGCGATGTTGGCACAACCAACAACAATGATCCTCTTACACCTCCATCAACTCCTAATACACTTTCTCTATCCTCAAATGACAATTCGAGAATGCTACGGAGCACAAGGTAAGAAAAATATATCTGAAATTTATGTAGAATGTCTCTCCATTCAAGATACAGAAGAGTGCGAAAGATGCTACTTCACTTTTGAGGAGTCAAAAGACTTTGATGAGGCTTCCAAACAGAAGGAGTGGCAAGAACCTATGGAGAAGGAGATAAATATGATAAAGGAGTTGGTTGACAAGCCAAGAGATCGAAAGGTAATTGGTGTAAAATGGGTTTATAAAACTAAGTTGAATTCTAATGACTCTATCAACAAGCACAAAGTAAGAATGATCGGCAAAGGATATTCCCAACAAGATGGAAATCACTATGAAGATACATTTGCTCTAGTTGTTCGTCATGCTACCAGCTCGAGGAGGAGACGTACATCGAGCAACCTCCGAGTTTGGCGTTACAAAAGAAAAAAGAAAAAGAAGAGGAATGATAATCAAACTAAGTGTTACACCAAAAGTCTCAAGGAGGAGTGTTGAAGTATGAGACTTTTAGTGTATTCTAGATTTATCCGGAATGTGCTAGAATAATGTAGAAATATCTAGAATAGTCTAGAAGCGTCTAGAAGAATCTAAAAGAGTCATGTATGTTCTGGATTTATGTAGAATAACCTAGAACCTTCTAGACATGTATATAAGTGGTAAGGAACTCTAGAGAGTTCCGTGTGTAGGCCACTCTAGAATGTCCTATTCTAGAGTGTTCTTAGGATGTAGGAGAAGGAAGAGGAGCTCTATAAATAGAGGACCTTCTCTCCCATTTCAATGAACCCAAGTGAACCAAGTGTATCCCAGCAAATTCACAAACAAATAATACACAAACTAATTCCTTTAAACTAAACTCCAACTAATCAACCTTCAACTAATCAACTAAACAAACAACTAATCTCCACTCTACTTCTTATACTCCCCCATACACCAACAATATACATGTCAAAGTAAAATTGAATACATTCACAAGTACTGCAAACAAGCACTTGTAAACATAATACAATCAGGTCCCAACAAACAAAAAGTGTGAAGATCTAACATCAAATGCAAAAGGTCTAAGAGACACCAAAAAGTGCAGTTCTCAGTCTATAGAAACACCATTTCTATAGTTAATACAAGTGTATTCCCATTCTTTCTTGGACATGCCAGGAAAGTATAAACAAAACATGCAGAATTACTTGTTATATAAAGGGTCCATTGAAGCATTGTCCCTCAAAGAAATGGTATCAGAACCACCAGCAATGAACGCATCAGCTGTTTAGTACTTTTCTTAGGTAATCTCTGCAATAGAGTAACATTCATTACTACAAGTGGCAGCAAAGGCAGGGTATGTATTAGTAAATATAGTAAATATGTAATCTAATAGAACTGTCAATTGATTACCAAAACCACAACTTTTATCCCAGATTACGGCATCTTTGGACTACCCAAGTCCAAAACTGTTTTAAACCCCAAATTAACCAAAATCCATATCCAATATCATCAATTAAAACCCAAACGCAAAAGTTAAATCCGAAATTCCGAAATATAAATTAGGTATTGAAGTAGTTTACCGATCGATGTTGTGATAATGTTTTGGCTCAGTGCGACATCGACACTTCGCGAGAGATGAAGATAGAGAGACATCATAGTCTCCGACATCGTACTGCTGGCGGGATGGATCTGCATGTGATGGCCTGATGGGTTCTGCTCGGTGGTGAGAGAGATGGAGGATGAATGAGAAGTTTATTTAGATTTAGGTTAAAAGAGAGATGGTGGCTGAGAGGATGATCGAACTAAAAAGGAGGACTCCTAAAGTACAATAGGTCTTGGTATAGACGGGTAGGGCGAACAGATGGGTAGAGACCTCTAATAAAATTGGTAGGGGAGATAAGGTGGGGCACCCCCATGTGCTTCCCACTTTATGGCAAATGGATATTTTGTGAGGAAAAATGGTATCCGTCTATACGTATAGACGGATAGTGTCCGTCTATAATGAGAATTTGTACCTAAAGTATTACACAAAATCTCATTGAAGACGGCACGTATCCGTCACTTTGGAGTGACGGATACCATTTCCTCTCACAAATGACCCAAATAGAGGAGAGAGGGAAGCACATGGGGGGTGCCCCCATCTTATCCCCTCTGTCCGTTTTGTGAGTGTCATTACCCGTCACTTGCACCGACCCGTCTTCAACAAGACTAACTGAAAGTATTAAGGCAACTTGGATTTGCTGCGCCTTTTCCCAAAAACGCCCCAAATGTCTTATTTTTAAAAACGCCGCAAATACTTTTATTATCTTAAAGAAAAAGAAATTATAGATTCTTTTTGCTGCCATCTGGGCAAAACGCCTTAAATTGCGCGCCACAATTAAATATTTTTCTACTAGTGAAATTCCGTAGGAACGGGTTCGTCGGAAATTGTCGTCGGAAAAAAGGGCCATTCCGACGGCTTTTTGTCGATGAATTTACGTCCTACGGATTTTGAAATCTCACGGATTATTTGACTAACAAAACCTTCCTACGGAATTCCGTCGGATGAGTTAAACATCCTAAGAAAAGTCCGTAGGAACGTAGTATTATCTGTCAGTCATTATTATACTACTGCACCTACGGAATTTTGTAGAAATTTAGAAAATTCCATCGGAGGAGTTAAACATCCTACGAAAATCCGTAGGAACGTAGTACTATCTGTCGGTCACTATTATACTATTTTATCAATGAATTTTTGTAGGAAATTTCGAAAATTCCGTAGGAACATATAAAAAAGGGTTATTTCATAATAATAATCCATCTTATTGGTGGTCTACAATAATCACTCTATCCTATCAATAATCCCAATTAAATCCAACCTAAACACCATACCTTCTAATAACGAACCTGCTGATATTTTTTTTAAGTTTATGTTGGAATATTTGATAGTTTTTGGACAACCTAGTTGGTATATGTAATGTTTATGTGTAATATTTTCAAGTGATGAATCAAGTACTTGGTTGATTTGATACACATAAACATACAAAAATATCAGCTGGTTCGTTATTAGAAGGTATGGTGCTTAGGTTGAATTTAATTGAAATTATTGATAGGATGAAGTGATTATTGCATACCACCAATAAAATGGATTATTGTTATGAAATAACCCTATAAAAAATTAGACATAGTTGACCCGATTTATAGCATGCTCAATTACCCAAATCCCTGCACAAAATAATAAACAACCATTCATCATCACTCAACCGCAAAATGGGATGCCACAATTCCACGCAAAAACTGCATTATAGAACTAAATTTCAAGTTTTTCATAATAGAAAATAATGCCGAGTATTATGTTCCGAACATAAAAACTTCATCAAGTACAAAACATGAATTATCCATAACATATCCTTTAAAGTAAACAAAAAGTCATCTAAACCATCCCAAATGATGTTTCCGCTCCACTGTCTCCATCTTCATTGGGATCTCGGTGAAAAAAATGAGTGAATTGGGAGCATGTGGCGGAAATAGTGTGCAGTGTTTCTTGCATTTTCATGATTGTTTCATCCGTCTTGTTGAATCGCGCTTGAGTCTCCTCCTTCAACTTTTGATTTTCTTCTTTAAGCTTAGCATTTTCCGCTTGCACCCTACTAAGTATCCCGGTACCAACGTAAGAAGTAGCGGTAGATCCGGGGTGTTGAATAAGTAGACGGCCTCTTGATATAAATATCAGCAGCACTACCAATGCCATACAAACGCCCCTTATGAAAGCCACCCACAACTTCAACGAAAAGTTCATCTTCAACAAAATCTTCTCCTTTTTCCAACAATTCTGCCTTTCAAGATTTAAATTTTTTCTACAAAGAAAAACAAACACAATAAGAACTATAATATGTAAACTAATTTTAAAATAAAAGTAAATGAAATGTTGATGCTAGTATATTATTTTCACCTTTATTTCTTCAGACTTCTCATCAGCGAGCACACTGTTGTGGGAATGGACTTGGATGAATAAATCAAAAGCCGTTGGTATTTTTCCCTCTTCATCATCTCTAATCTATTAAATCAAATTTCATAGATTATTAGTATATAGAATATGTAAGTTTTTTATTTGTTTTATATTGTGAAAGTAACAAAATAAATATAGATTTGATTTGCTTACCATTCGCTCCGCGAGCTCAATACTAGAAATAGAACCTAGTATGAGTTCCAGGAATTTTGCCATCGACTGCGTGCTTTGCCCGATTAACTTTTCCAGTTTTAGACGTCTTTTTAAAAGCATCACTATTTCTACAAGCTTTCAGTTCCGTAAAAGAGGTCGCTGGCATCCAATCGGGCTTCGCATCATCAATGTTCACGTCATTGAGTATATCCCGAAGACGATCTTTTGCCTTATCAAAGAAAGCCTTCTAAACAACCTTATCCTACAATGATATAAAAAAAATTGAACAAGTAAAAAACTATAATTTTAAGGTATTTTCGTAATGAGACTAAAAATGTTTTTACCTTGAAGACATTCCACCACTTTACACGGACCTCTTCAGGAGTCTTTTTCCAAGTTGGGCAAAAAACGGTGAAGTTAGTCCTTATTGTAGTCGCAACTTCCTGTGAAACATGCGGATGACCAAACCTAAAACGAAAACAAGCAAAAAACGACACACAGACATTATTAATATAGTGATATTTGGGGAGCAACCACTTTCCAGTATGCATTGCATGATACGTACCATGTTCAAAGGCTTATCACAAGATTTCTCTGAATTTAATTTAGAGTACTATCATAGTGCACGATTATCTCTAACTATATCATATTTCAATTATGGTCAGGTTTTGCATTATTTTTGCATTTGGCATATTGCTAGGCCAAACAGATTGAACGAATTAATGCCTATCTTACACACTATATGCGTACTTTAATCATTCACATTCGTATTATACAGTAGCTTAACTGATAAAGTCATTAAGCATTTAAGTGTTTTGTTGTAAGCAAAAGAAAGAAAAGATAGAAGAGAACACAAAGAAAAAAAATACATAGATCTACATGTTTCACTAATGATATGTTAGCTATGTCCACATAGTACAAGGGGAAGAGTTTTATGATATTTATATTTATAACAAATTCGTTCAAAACCTTTAATTATTCTGTATTAGTAGCCCTTTTATACTCTTACATATACTCAATTTGGTTGCAAAATTCATGACTATTTTTTTAACTCCTTTACATCAAAGACATGAGGATCATAATAGGATAATTATAATAGTTGGGTCTCAACCATCACCTTAAGGTTTTGGTTGAGATGGTTCATCTATCATGGTATCAAGAGCCATCGTGACTGAAGGTCACGGGTTTAAATCCTGGCAACCTCAAAAACTCCTAAGTGGAATTCCAGCACACGGTACGGGGGAGCCGGTGCACAACTAACCACTCTTCAAGCCCAATGGGCATTTGAGTGAGGGAGCGTAATAGGATAATTATAATAGTTGGCCTCAACCATCACGGTTTTAGTTGAGATGGTTCATCTATCAGATCAGACTCCATACTGCCTAGTCCATCCTCTATGTTGCTATGTTACATATGTGAATCTTGAAAAGATGTCGATCATTGACATTGTGAATTGCACTCCACCATTTTTTACTAGATTCAATAATAATAATAATTCTATGTTTTAAAACATAGACATGTGTATTCTAGGAGTATAGGAACTAACACCAAAATATAAAAGCAAAGCCACAATACGGATGACTTGAAAACTTGCATTTTGTATAAAAATGTCTAAAATTTGCTAGAAAAAATGGTCAAACTCGGGTTCTAACTCCCCACCTAACAACGTTTAGATCAAAGTTGGTTTTCTTGCATAAAGAACTACGGACTACTATTAGTTGTAATTACTTCGTTGATAAGTTAGAATTCCTTATTGTCTTACAGCTGTAGTGATTTCTATGACAATTTGAACAAATTTAGTAGGTCTTTTTAAAACTTATTGAATGCCCTGATGTTTTGAGCGTAAGAAGATCAGTTTAAATTAGTGAATATCTCTACACATATAGATGGTCATAATCATGTTTAACCACACAACAATCAATTAGAATCTTATAAACATACTTACCACATATTATCCTCGGAAGATAAAATGATTTTCCCATCCTTAGTCATCGGGGCTGGTGTCTTCTTAAACTTTTTCTTTCCTTTACTAAAACTTGAGTAGACACCTCATTGTCCTCGTTTTGAAGAGTAGATTCTGTACTTGATATGCTCGAACGACTTTTTTTTCTACCTCCTGGCATAGTTAACTAATAACTACTAAACTCTTCCAAAAAAAAAAAAGAATTAGATATGATGTGATCAAGATTTGAGCATATTTAGTCCCCGAATTAGCCTCGTTCCTATGCTTTTTAGTGCATAATTGGGTCATTTACTATCTTTAGTCCTTTGTTTTGCATATTCTTTGAGGTTTTGTTTCCTTGGTAGGAGAGGAGTGCAAACCTTGCATTTTCATGGCAAAAAAGAGCTAAATTGATCGAATCTAATGACCAAGCATCAAAGAGAAGACAAGACTAGAAGGCCTTTGTACATAATGTAGTAGATGGGCAATGATGAAAAAGATCCTGGCATCCCCGACAAAATCCCGGAGGATTGTTGAAAGAAGAAAAGAAGAAAAGAAGAAATGGAAGCTGAGCTAAGATCCGCTCGTCTCACCCCTTGGGACGCCCGTCCAGAAGCTCCCCAGGACGCTTGTCTAAGCTGCCAGGCCGCTCGTCCAGAAGCTCCCCAATCCGCCCGTCCCGACCCTTGGACGCTCGGATTGTCCTCCAGAGAAACACACCCCCTTCTTTCTTCATTCGAGATGCGTATATTTTTGAAAGACTAGCTAAAAGAAGACCCGCATCTTTTCTTGAGAGGAGCGATTCCTCAAGGACTTAATCGTCATTTAAGCCCTTATTAACCCTAATTTGTGCACCTAATCCCCACTATAAATACCCCATTAGTCTAATTAGATTATCATGTTCTTCTTATCAATCTTTAGTGTAGTTTATATTATTCTAATCTCTCTTTAATCTTGTAATCAACTTCTAATCAACTATTAATACAAATCTCATTTCCTTAATTTCTCTATTGTTCATCTTTTATTTTAGGCAATTGAAGATTATTTGGGTTTATTGGGAGATTCACAACCTTCCATCAATCATCAAGTACTTCTATTATTCTTTGCATTATTATTTTGGAATCATCATTAGGTATAATTCTCTTAATCTCTTTTTAATTATTGTTAATCATCTTCATTTATTCATCATGTTTTGCTTTGTTAATATGATTGACAACCTTGTTAACATGTTAAACTTGATAACGAGTGAGTAGTTTCCTTAACTAGGGTTAATGGGGAATTAGGGGAAACCAACATGAGGGATGATTCATGCTTAATTTAATATTTTTCATAATTTATTTGCTTGCTTGTTGTGATCTCAACTTATGCACATGTTATGTTTGACGAAATGCGAGCCTATGAATCCTTGCATTTTTTACCCATCACTTACCTTTTCAATGAGACTTGTAAGACATAAACTAACTCGAGTCTCATTAGACCATGCATATAGTAGAGTAGGGAGGATTAAGTCGACTTGTAGGTGTTGTACAATCTAATCGATTCGGCTCCGGGACCCAAACCTTCCTAGGATTGTAAGATATAAACCAACTCGATCCTATCACAACAATAATTGCTTGCTTATAATTTGAGAATATGTTTGTATGATCAATTCCCATGAATCCCCTATGAACCCATGATACCCTAGTGCTTTTAATCAATTGTTTACATCTCATTTTAGTCATCTTGCTTGTTTACTTTTTTTTGTTATTTAGTTTAGTGATCTTCTTATCTCAACCCAAATTGTGACACCCCTAGACACCACTACTTGCAATCGAAAATTCTACATCAATACCCGTCCCTTGGGATCCGACCTTTACTTACCTCTTTACTAGTAGTAGAGTTGTTTGTGAAGTTATAAATATTGTTTTGGTTTAGGTGCTCCTAACGACAAGTAACCGAAATCTAAGCTAAGAAAGCGATCGACCAAAAATGGCGCCGTTGCCGGGGACGGTGTTATCTTGATTTGATTTTCTTTGATTGTTATTAGTTTTGTCTTTCTTTGCCTTGGGGAAGTAAAACTCCTCAAGGTTTGTTCTAATTTTTTTCGAGTTGTTTGATATTTTGCATGTCTAGAAGATCACAAGGTAACTTGTTACCCATTGATCACGAAATTGAAAGGACTTTGACAACCAATAGAAGACTTGCTAGAAATCATTTGAGAGGTATTGGTGATGTTGTAGATATTCAACCAAATACTATTGAGTTCATCAACCCTTTTTCAAGAGAAGGTGAGGAGAACCCAACACAGAATCAATCACACAACCACCCCACAATGCCTAAGTTTTCATCACATTCCGTACCAACCGAGGAGAACCTACCCAATGGTACTCCCACACCATAACACTTAACCGGAAATTTCATTGCAAAATCCGCATTTATCCAATTAGTCGAAAGAAGCTAATTTGGGGGGATGCCTAGTGAAGTCCCTCATTCCCACATGGAGACTTTTTGTGACTATTGTGATGCGATTTCACAAACCGGAGTGACTCAAGACCAAATTCAATGGGTCTTATTTTCTTTTTCTCTAATTGGCACCGCGAAACAATGGTTGAAGAGCCTTGATAAAGCTAATCTTGGAATTGACTCTTGGAAGAAGTTGGCTCTAGTTTTCTACAAAAAATTCTACCCTCCGGAAAAGACTAACATGCTAAGAGCTCAAATTACGGGTTTTAAGCAAAGGGAAGAAGAATCTTTGTATGAAGCTTGGGAGCGATTCAAAGGAATTTGTCGCTCATGTCCTCATCATGGACTTAGCGAGTGGTTCTTGGCACAACAATTTGGAATGGTCTTTATGAAGACTCAAGAAACATTCTCAACATGGGATCAAATGGTATGTTCACCGAAGTTGACGATAATCAAACTTGGAACAAGATTGAGGAAATGGCGGTCCATAATTCACAATATAGTAGACCTCGCAAGGCTACTAGAGGAGGAAAGCATGAAGTGCACTCTATTACTCAATTGGGTGCTCAACTTAGTGCTCATATTGATACCATCAACTTGAATTTTGAAAAAGCTATGGCTAAGCTTAAAGAAGCCTCAAAATCACCAAAGCATCATGTTAATGCCATGGTGGCATCTTCATCAATCCCAAGTGGGATATGTGAGAATTGTGGAACTTTGGGACATGACCAAAGTGAATGTAGGGAACAAATGAGCAAGTGAATGCTTTTTAAGCATACAAAAGTGGTACCCCTTATTCCAACTATTACAATGAAAACACCAAATTCCACCCAAATCTCTCATACAAAAGCCAAAATGTTCAAAACCCTCAACCAACATACACCCCACCTCCCATGAGAAACCAAAATCAAAGACCCTTTTTCAACCAAAACCAAGGTTATCAAAATCAAACTCCATACAATTAACAAAGTGACCAAGGTTTTGATGTTAAAAAAGTGGTCCTCCAAATGCAAAAGAATCAGCAAGAATTTTTCACTCAAATGCAAAAAGATAGCCAAGCAAAAGACATCACCATCAATAACATCCTAGCCCACACAAAAATGTTGGAAACTCAAATGACCCAACTAGCATCTTCAAGCTCTCAAAGACAAAAGGGGCAATTACCACCTCAAAGTAATCCCCCAAGACATGAAACGGTTAGTGCCATTCACTTGAGGAGTGGTACGAGATATGAAGGACCAAAGAAGCAAGTTGAGGATGAAGTTGTGGAAGCTAGTGACAAGGAAAGAGTTGTGAAAAACTCTAGGGAAGCTAGAAGAACCCACCAATCAAGAAGTTTCAAAGAAAAGTGAAGAAAAGGCCAAAGAGAAGGAGCCCATTGTGATTAGACTTCCATTCCCGAGTCGTCAAGCTAAACCTCAGTTTGATGACCAACTTGGAAAATTCATGGAAATTGTAAAGAATTTGGAAGTCTCGATTCCGTTCACGGAATTGATCAATCACGTTCCGGCATATGCGAAGTACATGAAGGACATCCTTACGAAGAAGAAATCAATCCGGAAGCTTGAGACTATTACCTTCACTAAGGTGAGTAGCGCCATCCTTCAAGGGAGTTCACCTCCAAAACTCAAGGATCCGGGAAGTTTCTCCATTCCAAGCACTATTGGTGACACTACAATCAACAAAGCTTTATGTGACCTTGGGGCAAGTGTTAGTGTCATGCCATATTCGGTTAGCAAGAGGCTAGGAATGGGAGAACTCAAATGTACCAACATAACGCTTCAAATGGCGGATAGATCAACAAAGACACCTTTAGGGGTATGGGAAGATGTTCCCGCGAGAATTGGAAAATTCTTCATCTCGGTGGATTTCGTTATTGTTGACATGGAAGAAAACTCCAACATTCCTATTATCTTAGGAAGACCTTTCTTGCACACCGCGGGAGCGGTAATCGATGTGAAGCATGGAGAGCTCACCCTTGAAGTGGGAGATGAAACCATCACTTTCAATCTTCACAAGACCATGAGAGCTCCCCGATTGCATGAGCCATGTTTTATGGTTGATCACTATAGCCGGAAGGATGATAGGAAGAAGTTGGAATTTCAATGGAAAAAGAAAGTGGATGATGCTCCATCAAAAGAGTAAGGAAATAGCAACAATGAGGGCTTGAAAAGTTCACCCATGACAAGTGAAGAAGATGGCCTCATTGGCCAAGACAAGAAAGAAGGAGAGTTGTCTCCATCAACTCAAGAAATGTTTAATGATCAAGTAGACAAAGTTTGCGGTCTTTGGGATGATGAGTTTGAAGGGATATTCAATCCCTACATTGGTAATGCTATGAACCAAGACCATCATGGAGAACAACAAGTGCAAAAATCTATTAAGGACCTTTATCATGATAATGAGCAAGCTTTCGACTACTTCTTCAAGGTGTTGAGTAACATCAACAACACCTTGAACATGCCCTCTTGACATCTCACATTGGATGAGAGTTTGGTGGAGTCCTCCCTAAACCACCATTTGTAAATATAACTCCCTAACTTGCATTTTAATTATTATATTGCATTTTTTGTCATTTTTGGATTTATATTTTTGTGCTTTGATCAAGATATTCATCATTTTGAGAAAAGTGAGGGAGGGACTTATGATTTTATTGATGTGTAGTGCTTCACCTTAGTGTGGGGATAGCAATTGCCTAGGCTATTCATGCCTTTGTAGTGCCCCTACAATGAAAAACACGAGAATTGAAGAATGAAAATGACACGGGTTACGAAGTACCCATGGATGGACCTGAATCTGTGTGGTCAAGGAAGAATCCGAGCGGCCAAATGAACAATCCGCTCGTCCTGAAGAACTCGAGCGTCCAAAGTCACCAGACGCTCGTCTGGTAGAGCTGCAGAATACAAAAATCTGGTCTAACAAAGAATCCGAGCGTCTCAGCTGAGAATCCGCTCGTGTCATTTTGGACGGTCGTCCTTCACAAAAGACGCTCGTCTTTTTGCTGCAAAAATCCTGGGATTTTCTCTCTAAAGAAATTCGAGCATCCACCCAGAAAGACGCTCGTCCCTCCACAAAGAATCCGCTCGTCTTTCCAGAAAGACGCTCGTCCTGTGGCGTCTTTTCCTGAGCCAGACACTGAAGAATCCGAGCGTCCCGACACCTGGTCCTCTCGTCCTCCACTGCATTTTCAAAAATAACGGGTGTTTTAAAACTCTTTTTCTCCCATTCATTCTCATTTCTTCAACATACAAACACTACCCAAAAAACCCAAAACCCTCATCATCTCCATCAACAAAATAAAATTTCCTCAACCAAATCAAATCCAAACTTCCTCACAACAAAAATTAATCACTCCTTTTGCAACAACAAGTAATTCAAACACCAAAATCTTCAACTTTTGAGTCAATTTTTAAGATACAAAGCAACATTCATTCATCCTAAATCAATTTGGGTAACACTAAAAATTGAAGATTTCAATCTTTCATTGGTGTAATCAAGCAAAGGAAAATGGCAAGAACTAAAGGAGGCAACAAGGCACCCCAAAAGAAGACACTTTCCAAAAGACAACTAGCTCTTCAAGCAAAACAATTGTCAAAGGCATTGGTAGTCCATGAGGCAAGGTTGGAGGTTCAACAACAAGATCCCCCTTTGGAAGCTACAACATCAACAACTCCGGTCATTGAACAATTAGCTAATTATCCGAAGGTAATTTTCACTTCCGACTCTTATAGGGAGAAATTCATTCTATTTGCTAAGAAAACCATCATGCCTACTAAGTTTATTTGTGAAGATGCATTGTCAAAATTGGGTGTTCTTGAACAAATCAAAACCTTCTTTGAGTCTATGAGATTTGATAAATTGTTTACAATGAAAGAATTGACATACCCCTCCCTCACCTTGAAATTTTTAAGTTCCTTGAAAGTCATAAGGGTGGAGACTCGAACCAACATCGAGTTTCGTCTTGAAAATGTTGATAGAAGCATAACTTATGGAGAGTTGGGTAAGAGATAGGCCTTAGTGATAACCCGAAATATACAAAGACTCTTATCAAGTATGGCCCCGCTCCTCTTTGGATGGCAATTTCCGGAAAGAAATTCATACGCTTGCATGATTGTCGTGCTCTCTTAGTCCACCATCCGGGCATTAGAGTATGGCATAAGGTCATTGGGAAAACTTTGATAGCTAGAAATGGCACAAATTATCTTACCAAACTCGATTGTATTCTTCTTGAGTCGGCCTTGAACATTGGGAGGGAATTTACCAAGCCATACAATGCTCTAAGACTTTTGGTTGAAAGATGGCTTAATGTCGATTGTGGCAAAGAAGGCACCACCTTTATTGTCAATGGAGGATTAGTTACCCATTTGGCTAAGCATTTTAACCGAGATTTCAACAAAAACATCACTTATGTGCCGGTTAAAGGAGGCCATCTTGTTGATATGGACACCATGATTCACAAGTTCAAGTGGGTCAAGCACGACACTCTTGACAACAAATATGGGTGGTTAACAAATGAAGCTAGATCCTTCACCTTGCCTTCCAAAATTTGCCGATTGAATGTTCATCGACCGAACTACCTTCTCCCACTCTCCGAAGAGACCGAGTATATCATTCAACAACAAAGGGGCGAAATTGCCGAGCCCTCCTCCTCCATTATCACCCCACCTTACCCATTTGAATACCACCAGTTCAAACCCAAGGATGTCGAAGTGGGAAATGATTAC
The DNA here is from genome assembly GCF_048544455.1 of Silene latifolia. NCBI lineage: Eukaryota > Viridiplantae > Streptophyta > Magnoliopsida > Caryophyllales > Caryophyllaceae > Silene > Silene latifolia. The sequence continues at coordinate 53,017,655 of NC_133538.1, forward strand.
TTGACATTACTCATGAGGGAAATGCACAAGCAAGCTTACAATGATAGAGTGGATGCTTACAAGGCCCAATATCCGCCCCTCCTACATCTAGCTAGGCAAGGATTTCTTTATCCGTCTTGTCCTTTGCCTAATTGGGCGGATAGGGAAGTATTATTTCCTAGCATTCCTAGTGGTGGTAGACCGGGTGGAGAGGAGATGGTTGTTGAAGAGGGTGGTGATCAAGAAGGAGAAGAAGAAGAGGTTCAAGAAGAAGAAGCCCAAGAGGAGGAAGAGGAAAGTGAAGAAGAACAAGCAAGTGAAAGTGAGAGTGGACATGATTTCACATCTATAAAGGTTGATGATGCCTCAAGAGAGGAAGATGATGATGATGATGATACGATGGGTGAGGATTAGCAAACTTTGGAGGCTCCTACATTCTTACACCACCCTTATGGTTTATCTACTTCTCTTGTTTTTATTTTATCTTGATCATTTTGTGGAGTCCTAGCAACATTGGAGGACTAACACCTTGGCTTCATTAAGGTGTTCATTATTATTGTTCCCGACTTGTAAAATGCAAAATGACAATTTTTAGTTTCATGCATTGCATTCCATGTGCATAAACTCCCCCGAAATTCATGACATTAGAAATAATGTCTATTTTGGTTTGGGGAAGTCTATGCATATGCATTGGGAGCTAATTTAAATTATGCTCTCCACCATAACAAAAACACATGCATCATGTAGTGTAGCTTAGTATAGTTTGTATTTAGTTTAGAAATCATGCATTTTCATTGCATAATTTCCTATCGCATTGGCCATTGAGGACAATGCCCATACTAGTGTGGGGATGGGAAATTCTAACTTGACTTTTATTCAAAATCCAAAAAAAAAAATCAAAAATTTCAAAAAATTCAAAAAAATTGAAAAATTGAAAATCCAAAAACAAGTTCATTTCCTTTATAGTGTAGTCTTGTATATATTGTTTGTATATATTGTGTTTGTTCATCCTTGTTCACATTGATTGACTACACCACATCCGAGACATGAGGATATTGAAGACCGCATGGTATGATCTTTCCAATCTCCTTTTTCCTCTTTATGTTAATGATTGATACCCGTCGTTGTGAGTACCAAAAATAATATTTATAATACCTATTAAAACTAACAGAAGCTAGTGGTAATAGGGTCGAACCACAGAGAGGCAGATGTAATTATTAGTTGTCTAATTTCAGTCTAAGGTAACAGTATGTGGGGGTTGATTGATTTGAGTGATCTATAGCTAAGGCAATAAAAGTAAAATAAACTAAATAGTAGATGAAATCAAGAATTAAAAGGGTGCTAAGATGGTCGGTTCACTATAGTTTTGGCGGCAGCATACTAGGTAGGTCTAAATCAAATGCGTGAGACGGGAAAATAAGAGGTCCTCTCGGTCCACTCTCACAAGTAGCATCTTTCGATCTCGCTACAAGTCCCTAATACCACTAATACTAACTTTCGTCCTGAAAAGTGACTAAAAGGCTAAACTAACTAATCTTCCGATCTCGTTAATCTAGTCGTCTTAATTAGGTAGGCTATCTCCCTTCCCTATCTCTCGATCTTTATTGGGCCGGTCAAATCCTAAACATTCAACTAGTCGCGTGCACTCGATTCGTCAAACAAAGCAATTGAATTAATTAAAACGAAGCATATCTCACGAGGCCAGTCGATCGACCAGGGTACCCAGTCGATCGACCATGGCGCGATTCAGGGTCCCCTATTCTAATGCCGCCTAATCTACAGTTTCCCTACATCCTAGCACAAGCTATTTAGCTACTCATGGTATTGATAAAAACAACAACAATATTAATGAATAAAACTATTGGATTCATGCTTGAAATAGTTAAATAACAAATAACAATAAACGATAATCGGCTTCGGGAAACTAACTAGCAATTCTATACTATTAACGAAATATAAGCAATGAAACTGAATAAGAGCAGGAGAATACCGAACGGAATTTGCAGAGAATAAAGATCCAAGAACCCGAATGCCAAAGTAACTTTTATTGAATGGAAAATATTATAAACTAAAGAACCCTAAAGAATTTCTGATAATAAAACTAGATTAAAGCTTGATAAAAACTGAATGAATGTTCTCAAAACCTAGCATACGTTATATAGAATACAACGTAGTTCTTATTGCGAAAACCTAACTACTATGGGCTTCCTATTCCTCGTTCTATTAATTCACACAGATTAGCGGCTTGGTCGATCGACCACTGAGGCCGGTCAATCGACTGGTAAGCTCTAAGCAGTGGCTCCTGGAAGTCGTGGTATGGTCGATCGACTATGGGCAGCGGTCGATCGACTGAAGTAGCTGATATTTGACTTCTAACTTCTCGTGGATTTGTCTTTCGGGCCTCGAAATGCGCACCAAGCTCGTTCCTTGAGCAAATACCTCATGTCAGATACAATGCAAGATACTCGGGGACGGATTTGGTTCAATATCTACTCATTTCCGCATAAATCTGCAATATTACATAAAAATACGAAAGTAGACGAAATAGGGCAAATAGTAGCCTTAAACCACATAAATGAGCTCTGAAATGCGTGTAAAATAGGGTGTAAAACATCATATAATTGACACGCATCAAACTTCCCCAAACCAAACCCTTGCTTGTCCCCAAGCAAGAACAAGACTCGATCCGAAAACCTAATGGAACGAGTTCAATCTCAGAGCGAAATGCGCATGTAAAGCCTAAAACGATTTAATGCAACAACCAACAATCAACTAGAAATGTGAATCATGCAAACGAGTTATGTAGTCGTCAAAAACTGCTGAACCGTCAACTATACAGACTTATCAATATGGACTCTCACGGGTCGCTCAAATCACTCAATAAATACAGGCGAATATATGTGAAAGATAGAAAGAATTCATTTTGTTAGTGACACTCACCTAACTACGACCTATAAGAACATGCCTGCAAAATAATATGAAAGTAATCTCTACAACCGTACATATGCATTCCAACCAAACAAATGACCATGACACATGCCGAGGTAAATAAGGGATATGTGAGGTAATGGGCAGGAAAGGCAAATCATTTATGGGAATGTGGGGGTACAGGTGATCAAGCTAGTACCGCAACAAAACCATATGACAATATCCACTTCATGCTCAAACTTCAATCCACACGGTGCTATACCAAGCACAAAACTTACAATCTCCGAAATAATCAACTCCCCATAAGATACAAATGAAACATGGGAGCAAAAATCGCCATTTGAATAAAGACTTGAATAATGCGAATTGATTTCTTTTCTTCTCGGGCATCGGTCGATCTGTGGGGAAATATCCGTAAAATTCCCTTAAATATTAGGACTATAACGTATCTTTAACATGTGATTATCGTCATAAAACATAAATACAAGAGAAACGATAAGGAATAAAGAATCAACCTCGGGTCCTTGAGAATTTGGCCTAAGAACAGAAATCAAAGTAGATTTCCTCCTAATCGTTGCACCCAAGACCGTCTGAGACTATGCCCCTTGTGCTAGAAAGTACTCTCTAATTGCCTTGCAATATTGAGAGAGTTTATGTGAGGTTTTCGATGTGAGATCTAGGTTTCAGAGAGAATGCCTCCAAAACCTAATTTTCTAAAATGAAAATACTCAGTCAAAAGGAGAGAGCCTCTCCTTTTGTTTGCCTCGGTCCGCGGGTCTCAAGAGGAGGGAGTGGGCTTTCCACTTTCTCCTCATTTAACTCGTGATCCGACTCGTAATTGCTAAAATGTATATGACGGGATTTTATCATAAATCGTCATCGGTTATCGGTTATTAAAATATCGTCTAGTAACATGAATTAGTCGATATAATAATACATGTCCGATAATGACAATATTGTATAATTAATTTATTCAATATACATTAATCAAATATAATCTTTTATATTTAATTTACGAATTAATCATTTAATTCGCCTTAGCCATTATTATTTAATCCGTATTAAATAAAATATCTCAACATCGCGTTTGACTAATTATTAGTCAATAACTCCGACTAATCGCTTAGTCATATTAGGCATCAACATGACTGTATTTTCATACCGTCACATCTCTCAAACGTATCCTATAGGTGTGACTTTTAGGGACCAGTTGATCACCGCCATCTGTATGACAATAACGTCAAACTTATCTAGCAAGCCAACCGTTATTGATAAACGTGGACCAACTGATAATAATACAAAAGTATACCCTTTGATCCTTTTAGAGATTTAAATGTTATTGCACTAACTGTAGAGGACACCAGCCCCAACAAGCTCCCACTTGTCCGTACAAGTGTATGTGTAATAACGTTATCCGCACTAACTGGAGGACACAGCTCCAACAAACTCCCACTTGTCCGTACAAGTGTATGTGCGATAACCGATTCTCATATTCATTTAAAATTTCTCCCACTCAATGTAAAACAATTTGCAGATCCGGATCCGCAAAGGTCGTATTTTACAATCGATCTGTATCAAGAGTGGTTTCCCCGACTAGAGAGTAACTTAACAGATAAAACGAATACGTATTCGAGCATGGCCATGCATTTCAGTTACAGCTGCTCGAGTGGCCCTGAGAAATATCGAGTACCTGATAAAGGCTGAATATTTCCTTCAACTCGACTCCTTCCGATCTAAGCACAAAGATGAAATGACCCGAAAAAATCTACTTGGCCCCCTGTTACGGATGACCGTGAGAAAGAAACCAAAGTCACCCAAAATCTGCCTTAGTCTCAAGAGACAGTCGATAGTCAAAAGAATCGACTCTTAGGATCACCACGGAGGTCCTATCCACGACCTGGCACCGAATGTTATAAAACATTTAGGACTCCACGTCGATGTCACAATTGTGTCCTACGAGATATCCGTATAACTCGCCTCGTGATTGGTCACCAACCGTTTGACTTATGGCTCGTTGAACCCACCATCAACCAACGTCACAAAATAATTGCCAGAGTTATCAGCTCATGTGGGCAATTAAGGACCAAAATATAATGTTTGTTCAGTTCACTTTGTGGTGTTCAAAAATTGTCGTACAATTCCACATGAAAAACAAAATATATAAATATCAAAACGATGATGTCGTATAGAGTACAAAAGAGAATGAATCTAATCCATAAAAGAGTACTACAACTCAGGAACACGTTTAATTCCCATGGAATTAACATGCCCTTCATGCTTATCTTGTTGTAATGGTTTAGTGAGAGGATCTCGCTATATTATCATCTCAGTAGCAATCTTTTCTATCACTACTTCCTTTTGCTCCACGTAATCTCGGATTAGATGAGCTTTCCATTGTACATGTCTAGACTTGTTGCTAGACTTAGGCTCCTTAGCTTGGAAGATGGCACCTCTATTGTCACAATAGATGGTGATCGGGTCATTCGAACTAGGCACTACGAGATAGTCCTTGTAAGAACCGACGCATCCATATCGCTTCCTTTGCGGCCTTCGACGCGGCATAGTACTCGGACTCGATCGTAGAATCTGTTTAACACTTTGTTTGGAACTCTTCCACCGATTGCAGTGCCATTAAGAGTAAAAACGAATCCAGACCGAGATTTCGAGTCATCTCGATCCGTTTGGAAGCTAGCATCTCACGAATCCGGGTTGCGCATAGCTTTTGATCGCCTCCATAAGTCAATGCCCAATCTTTAGTCCTCCGTAGGTACTTAAGAATGTTCTTGACACCATCCAATGTGATTCACCTGGATCTTTGTTGGAATCGACTTGTCATACTCAATGCATATGCCACGGCCGGACGTGTGCATATCATGGCATACATGATTGATCCTATAGCCGAGGCATAAGGAATCCGTGTCATGCACTCTTTCTCTTCCGGTGTCTCTGGTGCCGAGACTTGCTCAAATGCACCCACAGGAGCCGTAGGAAGAAACCCCTTTTTGGAGTTAGTCATCTTTGAATCTCTCTAGGATCTTGTCTATGTAAGACTCTGATCGAGAGATAACATCCGACGTGATCTATCTCGATAGATACGGATGCCCAAAATTCTTTGTGCCTGACCCAGATCTTTCATCTGGAAATGGTTCTTTAACCACGCTTTTACCGAAGTTAAGAGAGGTATGTCATTCCCAATCAGGAGTATGTCGTCAACATACAATATTAGGAAGACAATCTTGCTCCCACTCGACTTGATATATAGACATGGTTCCTCGACCGATCGAGTAAATCCATTTTCTTTTATCACTTGGTCGAAGCGATGATTCCAACTCCGAGATGCTTGCTTAAGTCCATAAATGGAATGCTTAAGCTTGCACACTTTCTTAGGATGTTCAGGATCGATGAAACCTTCGGGTTGTACCATGTACAACTCTTCCTCCAAATAACCGTTTAAGAAGGCGGTTTTCACATCCCTCTGCCAAATTTCATAGTCATGAAAAGCGGCAATCGCTAAGATAATCCGAATGGAACGCAGCATGACTACGGGTGCAAAAATTTCATCGTAGTGCAAACCTGGCACTTGGGTGAAACCTTTAGCAACTAGTCGTGCTTTATAGATATCTTGTTGACCTTCCACAGAATGCTTTATCTTGTAAAGCCATTTGCATTGAAGGGGACGAACCTTAGCAAGTAAGTCAACAAGATCCCATACGTTGTTCTCATACATGGAGTCCATCTCGGATTGCATGGCCTCAAGCCATAGCTTTGAGTCGGAACTAGTCATGGCACCTTTATAGGTTGCGGGTTCACTACTCGTTAAGAGTAGAATGTCATCTATGTCATGTTCCTCGACCATACCAATGTATCTGTCCGGAGGAATAGAGACTCTACCCGACCTCCTAGGTTCCTCAGGAATATTAACCGTAGCCGGGATTGAAGGAATTGGTTCCTCCAATGGTTGCTCGGTATTTGGTTCTGGAACCTCCGACAGCTCGAAGGTTCTATCACTCTTTGCATTCTCGAGAAATTCTTTCTCTAAGAATGTCGCACTAGCCGCAACAAATACACGTTGTTCGGTTGGCGAATAAAAGTAATGACCAAGTGTTCCTTTAGGATAACCTATAAAGTATGTCTTGACCGATCGCGGGCCGAGCTTATCCTCGTGTCTCCACTTGACATAAGCCTCGCAGCCCCAAACCCGTATAAAGGACAAGTTAGGGACCGTTCCCTTCCATAGGTCATATGGAGTCTTGTCAACAGCTTTAGACGGACTTCGGTTAAGTATTAGAGCAGCTGACAGAAGAGCATAACCCCACAATGAGTCAGGCAACACGATGTGACTCATCATGGATCGAACCATATCAAGTAGTGTTCGATTTCTCCGTTCGGACACACCATTCAACTAAGGTGTTCCAGGTGGAGTTAACTGTAAGGCAATCCCACAGTCTTTGAGGTGTTGATCAAACTCGTGAGAAAGATACTCGCCACCACGGTCCGATCGATCGGTGTTTTAATCTTTCTACCCAAAGAGGTTCACCCGATTCTCGGTATTCTTTGAATTTCTCAAAGGATTCACTTTTGTGCTTCATTAAGTAGAAATAGCCATATCTACTTAAATCGTCCGTGAAAGTGATGAAATACCTATAGCCTTCTCGTGCGGTGATTGACATAGATCCACACACATCCGTATGTATGAGTCCTAATAGGTCAGTAGCGCGCATTCCAACACCTTTGAAGGAAATACGAGTCATCTTACCGATGAGACATGATTCACACGTGCCAAATGATTGAAAATCAAAGGCCGAGATAGCTCCATTCTTTATGAGCTGTTTTACGCGTTTCTCATTAATGTGTCCCATACGGCAGTGCCATAGGTATGTTTGATCTTTGTCACCAACCTTTAACTTCTTATTCATTACGTGTAATATTTTGGTGGTCTGATCTAAAACATAAATTCCGTTCATGGAGACTGCCTTGCCATAAATCATATCGTGTAATGAGAAAATACAAGAATTATTCTCTATTACAAATGAAAAACCCAGTTTGTCAAGTGCAGAAACTGAAATAATGTTTTTAGAAAGACTGGGTACATAATAGCAGTTATATAAAAATAACTGAAATCCGCTAGGAAGCTGGATCACGTATGTTCCCTTCGAGACGGCAGCCACTCGTGCTCCATTCCCGACACACAGGTCCACCTCACCCTTTACGAGGGGTTCGATGTTTCGGAGCCCCTGCACATGATTACACAGATGAGAACCACAACCAGTATCTAGTACCCAAGTTCCGTAACTTGCGTGGTTAATCTCAATCATATGAATAAAAGTAGAAGAGGAAGAAGACATACCAACGGGTTTAACGCGACACCTTTTATGTCCTCATGGTAAACAGGACATGTACGCCTCCAATGCCCAGTCTTGTGACAGTGATGGCATTCCATGTTTTCGGTCTTGCTCTTTGTCGCGCCTGATGAGTTGCTTGCCTCACCAGGCCCACTCTTGCCTGATCCCGACTTCTTAAACTTCGGTTTACCTACCGCTAGGTCTGCCTGAGCTTTGCCCTTACCCTTGCCCTTGTTTGACACAACGAGAACATCCTGTTTCAAGCTCCCACTGAACTTCATGTCCTTCTCGGTCTGTACGAGAAGGGAGTGTAGTTCATGAGGACTTTTCTTCAAATCATTCATATAGTAATTCGCTCTAAAGAGTGCAAAACCATCGTAGAGTGAATGAAGCATGCGGTCAATCACGATGTTCTCGCTGATTTTACAATCAAGCGCCTCCAGTCTCTCGACATTGTCAAATGCTGAGAATGTGTGGGCTAACCGGTTGGCCCTTCTGGAGTCTCGCATCAAAGAAGCGAGTGGTATGCTCATAGGTCACGATTCTTGGTGCTTTCGAGAATTCCTTAGTGAGCGTGGTGAAAATCTTGTTTACACCTTGGACTATGAAGCGTTTCTGCAAATTGGATTCCATTCCAAAAATGAGTACGTTTTTAATCGCACCTGCTTCCATGACGAAATCGTTATACTTGGCGATCTCGTTAGCTCCAGCCATGGGACCTGGGTTTGACGGGATGGGCTCTGTCAGAAATTTGAGCTTCCCGTCAGCTGCGGCAGTATTCCGTAATGCCGCCTCCCAGTCCGCAAAGTTTGATCCATCATTCTTCAGTCGAGTTGACTTATTCATCTGATTCATGAAGATCCGAAGCCAGGACTCACGGTCTAATGTGGCACTTGGCATTGGGTCGTCAGCACGGCCAGCCATTTTGTTATTAGCAGTTTAAATTATCGTGATCTACACTGAAAAAGAAAGGAAAAACAAAACGAAATAAGCAACTCATCGAGGTGATTTAAGTCTATTTAAAATTCATTTTAATCATGTAGACTCATTGCACTTGCATAATCGATCTCCCTCAAGAATAATACAAGTGATCCCAAGACTCAATTTCCGTAAATTGATAAGCCAACTGTTTAGCTAGTTCTTCCGTAAGAACTCTTGGTCGATAGATTTCCGTAAATCCTATCTATAGTCCACCATAATCACAGGATTGTACGAGTGACCATAGTGTTGAGATAAAATAGGTCAATCAGTTCCAACTTACCCGACGTAGAAGGGGTCATATTATGCCTACCGACGAAGAAGGGATTCATTGGAGTTTGACCTATAAAGACTATTCTCAATTTTTGTTTATACGAGGAAGATCCCATCGACTTAGTTTTAATTCATATTCAGTGAACGAAAAACTAGCATTGCGTGAATGAATTAATTTAGGTGATGGCTTAATAAAAACATGTGATATTTGTATATCAAAGAAAACTAACGCGTGACCTCTATATGAGTCAGTTTTCATGCAATTATTAGGTGGTTTGGTTTTAGGCGGAATATGATGCAAATTATCGTTACAATAAAAATAAAAGAATGCAAAACGTAAATAAACATCCTAGTGTGGCCTATCCTAGTAAAAATGAACATAATACAACTTTGGAATCCACCGTTGGACCCGAAAAGCTTGTCTTGATGTTCCATCTTGATCCATGCAGCGGGAGTGAGCATCCGATTCTCCATCTTTGGTCTTCTCAAAATTACAATTTAAATATTACAAAATATAAACCTATTTACATTCTAAAAAAACTGTAATTACAAGGAAAAAACCAAAACGGAGATACAAGATCTCAAAATACAACCAAGACCGTGTTCCATCATTACGGTAACACGTTCTACTAAGGCCACACTAAGTTACAACCGTTTGTAAAAATAAATACGTAATTAAAAGCATTCAAGGCATCCAAAATAACGATTAATAAAATGCATCAACTAAAACTAAAATTTATTCATGACAGAATTCCGTAATTATGTTGAATTTATCCAAACCACCTTTTTAACGATTAAAATTATGTGACAAAACCGCTTCTATCAACTTAATTTTAATCCATTACAATCCGTTATTTTAAATTCGCTTTAAAATAACTATCTGGTACGTGAGTGAACCGTTTCACTATCAAGCGAGTGTACAATATCCGTATAATGTACATTTTATGGCCAAAAGAAAATTTAAAACAAAAGAAATAAATTTTACACGCTGCCAGAACAAAAATTCCTCGATCGAGACACTAAAGTCCTCGATCGAAGAACAAAAGGCTCGATCGACTGAAGCTGCCACTCGATCGAGAAGATTGCCAAACAGAAAGTGCTCGATCGACTGAACTTGTGGTCGATCGAGGACTTTTATTAGCAAACCTGTTCGATCGAGTACGAGGGCTTCTCGATCGAACAGATGGGGTTTTAAAGCAATTCGATCGAGTATAACATGTACTCGATCGAGCAAAAACAAGTCGAAAAAGCTCTCGATCGATTTGAAATCCACTCGATCGAGACCAAAACAGATTCGAAAATTAAAAACCCTCGTGAAAAGATTTGACAAAGCAAAAACAATGGCAATTTTGACCTAATTCGTGTAAAATTAAATCAACAATTGACAAAACATTAACATATTGCTATAATGATCGTGTAAAATAACAATATGCAAAAACCAAATCGAAAACAAACACAAAACAGCCGAGAATAACATGTGGCCGCACGGTTTTCGAGACAATAAAAATCGTTTCAAATCGTTTTTATGAAAATCACAATGGAAAATATACGTGGCCTCACTCTGATACCACTTGTGGGGAAATATCCGTAAAATTCCCTTAAATATTAGGACTATAACGTATCTTTAACATGTGATTATCGTCATAAAACATAAATACAAGAGAAACGATAAGGAATAAAGAATCAACCTCGGGTCCTTGAGAATTTGGCCTAAGAACAGAAATCAAAGTAGATTTCCTCCTAATCGTTGCACCCAAGACCGTCTGAGACTATGCCCCTTGTGCTAGAAAGTACTCTCTAATTGCCTTGCAATATTGAGAGAGTTTATGTGAGGTTTTCGATGTGAGATCTAGGTTTCGAGAGAATGCCTCCAAAACCTAATTTTCGTAAAATGAAAATACTCGGGTCAAAAGGAGAGAGAGCCTCTCCTTTTGTTTGCCTCGATCCGCGGTCTCAAGAGGAGGGAGTGGGCTTTCCACTTTCTCCTCATTTAACTCGTGATCCGACTCGTAATTGCTAAAATGTATATGACGGGATTTTATCATAAATCGTCATCGGTTATCGGTTATTAAAATATCGTCTAGTAACATGAATTAGTCGATATAATAATACATGTCCGATAATGACAATATTGTATAATTAATTTATTCAATATACATTAATCAAATATAATCGTTTATATTTAATTTACGAATTAACTGTTTAATTCGCCTTAGCCATTATTATTTAATCCGTATTAAATAAAATATCTCAACATCGCGTTTGACTAATTATTAGTCAATAACTCCGACTAACTGCTTAGTCATATTAGGCATCAACATGACTGTATTTTCATACCGTCACATCTCTCAAACGTATCCTATAGGTGTGACTTTTAGGGACCAGTTGATCACCGCCATCTGTATGACAATAACGTCAAACTTATCTAGCAAGCCAACCGTTATTGATAAACGTGGACCAACTGATAATAATACAAAAGTATACCCTTTGATCCTTTTAGAGATTTAAATGTTATTGCACTAACTGTAGAGGACACCAGCCCCAACAAGCTCCCACTTGTCCGTACAAGTGTATGTGTAATAACGTTATCCGCACTAACTGGAGGACACAACTCCAACACGATCGACCAGGTAGAGCAGTCGATCGACTGCATTAAACAGTACATCACTCTCTTTTTCTTTTTCGAATCATTTTTCTTCCTTTCTTTTTTCTCTTTGTTCCTTTCTTTCTTTCCTTTTTCCAACTTCCCAACTTCATCTCAAAATGAGCACATGCCACCAAAAACGTAGTAACAATCCCAAAAACTAAACTACTAGCTTGACCAGGGCAGGCTAAATGTAGGATGTAGCAATGGGACAAAAAGGCTGTTTTTGGCAGTGTGGAGCTTATGGGCAAAATGAATAAAGGAAAACCTCTACCACATGTGTCAACTAACCACAAACCGAATGCATACAGGTATTAAGCAGATCAAATTCATATTTATGCATATTGATGTAACATGTCTCATAAGGAGTAACTACTCACGTCCTAGATAAACTGGTCATAGATGACACCAGTTATAGGCTCTAACAACTCAGAAAATGATGTAGTTTGCCAAAAATCAAAGTCAAGTTTCAAGTCCAGCAAATAAATTAATGAAAACTCGTAGACTATGCAATTGATTCTACTAATAACATGTCAATTAGCAAGGCTTAGGCGATAAAACAGATGCAAATGAAATGTCATCATTGAAATACTACCTTTCCGACTCAACCTATATGCTAAAATAAACGTGCATTTTTTTTGAATTTTGTTGAAATTTTTAATTTTTTTGAATTTTCTATAAATATGGAGAAATTTAACAACAATGCAAGACAAAATGTAAACGTGAATGCAAAAACAAATGGAATGCAACGCAAAACCCTTCCCCAAACCAAATCGCACAATGTCCCCATTGTGCAAAATCATGTAATGAAGAAAAAGAAAATGGGAATTTGCGAAAAAATTAAGTAAACAAGACATGAAGTGAAGACATGGAGACTCACAAGACTTTAAGCGCAGCAAAAGGATACCTCCCCAAGCCAGCGTGAGCTAGGAGGTTTCAGTAGCCAGCAGTGCTACTAATAGGTACCTGAAAAGACAACAATACCACGCATAAAACCGAGAAAGCAATGTGGAAGCGGTAATTACGTGCATAAGATGAAGAAATTGAAGAAAAAAAAATTATGTCGGAAAATAAAGAGGAGGAAAGACTCCCTCAATTCCGCAAAAATGACCAAACACAGCAGGGGAAAGGTCGTGAACAGGTACAGCAGCGACAACGGTCGATCAACCATAATAGGCAGTCGATCGACTGGAATGAACAGGAACAGAAGCTCCTGGAAGTCGCACCTCAGTCGATCGACCAGGGTAGGCGGTCGATCGACTGGAAATACTGCTGTAATTTTCTGATTTCTTCGAATTAGCTCGAGAACTTGAGCTAATATGGTTTATAAACCCGCAAACACACATAATACCGCGCCAAAAATTGCGCAAAACCCAAAGTAACGGTATAAATTACTAAAAATCCTAAGCAAACTTAAATTGCGAAGTCTCGCGCACACAAAACAATAAAATAAAAGGTTCAACGAAAGCAATAAAAATGTATAGTTTTTGAAAAAGTCTTAATCAACTAATAGTTGATCAAGAATGGCCACGGAATGGCCCACTTGGTCGGTTTCTGGCTACGAGAGGTAGCCTCAATAGTGCTCATCTTCTCAGCTGCACTCTTCTCAGCTCCAGCATCCACAGAACTCAACGGATCAACATGTCTGATATCTTCCCACTCAATGACCTCTTCGAACTCGTCGGAATCCAGATCAGACTCCGTTGCTTTGACTGGCTCATCTTCGGGCTCCTCATCCGTGCCATAGCTAAGGCATCCTACACCGCCTCTTTGAACTATTGGCTCTTTCACAGCTAGAGCGACATGCGGCTCTTCCTTCCCCAAACCAGCTCCTGCAATATCTAAAACAGAAGAATCTTCCTCCACTTTGCTCCCAGTCTGGGGCGGAGGTGTCACAACAGGAGTAGGGGTAAAGATAGGCATATCAGGAAGTATAAAATAAGATTTCTTTTCAGAAACCGTATTGCAAGTGACGGGCCACATGGGGTCTTTCTTCCTAGCTGTCTGGGCAAAGACAATGGAGTGCTTCCCTACCTTAAAGGTCAAAGTACCCGAACCAACATCAATAACTGCACCAGCAGTGTGCAGGAATGGTCTACCTAGTATAATAGGAATGTGGGCATCTTCGGGCATATCTAGTACCATGAAGTCAACAGGGAAGAAGAACTTCCCTATTTGCACGAGAATGTCCTCTAAAACTCCTATTGGCTGGACCGCAGAACGATCAACCATTTGTACTGTCATGTTCGTGACTGTAAACCTATTCAACTTTAACTTCCTAGCAAGACTCAAAGGCATTACACTAATACTGGCTCCTAGGTCACATAAGGCTTTCTCAATAGGAAAGGTGCCAATATTACATGGGACTGAAAAAATACCTGGGTCTTCTAGCTTAAGGGGTGCAGTATGGGTCAAATAAGAGCATGACTCCTCAGTGAGTGCGACAGTGTGCACAGTTTCAAGTGACTTCTTTTTAGATAAGAGTTGCTTCATGAATTTCATATAAGCAGGCATTTGATTGACTAACTCAAGAAAAGGAACTTGTACATTTAAGCTACGGATAACATTTTCAAACTTATTAAATGATACCTGTTCCTTCGTCGGCACTAATCTCTCCGGATAGGGGGCTGAAAGTAGCAACTTAGCCCTCTCCTCTAAATCTCTCATGCCGGCATCGGTGGACTTAGGCTGAAAGTCTACAACCTTCTCCTTGTTGTAGCTTGACCCTTCTTCAAACCGTCTCAAATGTGAACCATTAATCGACAAAGGGCCGTACTTCGGAACCGGAATGGACCCATCAGCATTCGGGTCTGGCCTCAATATTTTCGGGGTAGTCGTACCCCGAAACAAGTGATCCCTCAAGTTATCGGGCATCGGAGGACGAAAAGAATCACTATCAGCAGCACTGTCAGTCGATCGACCAGGTTGGTCAGTCGATCGACTGACTTCTACAGGAACAATAGCTTCTGGTTGTCGCGGACCAGTCGATCGACTGGGTATGTCAGTCGATCGACTGACATACCTGCTGATCATCTTTTTCTTGTTATTATTCGTTCCAGCATTCTTCTGACTCGGTTCCGCCTCATCTTTTTCAGCGACATCCTCAACCATAGCGGGCCCATCAAGGGTAGACCCACTCCTCAAGGTAATTGCATTTAAAGTCTCCTTTTGATCAGTTTGAGTCGGTAAATGTCCCGGAGCTCGAGTTGTATTCTTGCTAGTCAATTGGGAAATTTGGCTCTCTAACATCTTCATCCCGGCCTCTCTAGCTTGGGACTCCTTCAAAACAAGTTCTTGATTCCGCAAACTCGGAATTTTGGGATTCTTTGTTCTTTCTTTGAGGAACATACGGTGGCTTTTGGAACTGTTGTTGCTTATGAGGGGGCACATAATTCTGCTGCTGCTGCTGCTGTGGAGGTTGAGTCGATTCGGCTCCGGGACCCAACTCTTCCTAAGAACCGTAAGACATAAACCAACTCGCTTCCTTTACAACATTAATTGCTTGTAACTTTGTGAACATGTTTGTATGGTTAACTCCCATAATTCCCCTATGAACCCATGATATCCTAGTACTTTTAATCATTTGTTTACATCCTTCCTTTTATTGCTTGTTTCACTTTATTACTTTCATTAGTTTAGAACACAACTACAAACCCCATCAATTGTGACACTAACATAAGTTGAGATAGATAGACTTAGAACCCAAAGCACACCGTCCCATGGATCGACCTCGACTTAACCACTAACTAGTTGTTTTGTTGATAATATAAATGTGTTTGATTGGGAGACCCGACGACATCACCCATCAACGGGCAAAGCGGGCAAAACATATACACCAAGTCTTACTGTCTTAGTTAATCAACAATAATAAACCATACAAAAAACTCATCACATAATCATATAAACAAATCAATTTCAAATGGAAATTGTCAATAAATTAACAAAAAAATGGTTCAGGTTTGAATTTCTTACCAAAGTTAAACAAATAAGTGCGGAGGACGAAGTATGAAAAGCAGGATGGAGGCAGCACCAGACCAGCCAAAGCAGCGACAACGTGGTGGGTGGTGGTGTTAAGCACCGTGCGTGGTGGGAGATAGCGAGTGTTAGGATGAGCGACGGTGAGCGAGGTTAAGCAGTTGGTAGTCGAGAGGTTTTTGCAAAATAGGTTTATTAGGTTTGACTAAATTATGAGGGCTTTTTTATTAAATTTATAAGGGCCTACGGAAATAGTTAGCTCCTACGACAATTCCGTCGGAACAATGAATTAACAAGGACCATTTCCCTGTTGGAAAAGGCAAGCCTCCGTAGGAACGTTTTCCTTCCGACGACTCATCCGTCGGCCCTCGTCGGATGAATTTTGCGCTAAATTTTTCAGGTTTTCCCTCCACTAAAGTTGACAAAAATCCGTCGGTAATATTATATTTCCGTTGGAGAGGTTGACGGATTTAATGGGTGGTCGGAAGTAGCCGTAGGAATGTCGAATTTTCGACAATTTGTTTAATCCGTAGGAAAAGCTCCGTAGGAATGAAAGCTATTTCTTGTAGTGTTAGGATGCATATAAAGGACCTCATCTTCATCAATGAGCATCTCTGGACTTTGATAAGTAGTACCGCTCTTAAGTGAAATAGCATTAACTTGTTCATGTGCTTGTTTACTTTGAGGAGGAAGATTTCCGAGTTGTTTTGAAGGATTTTGAACCGCCAATTGAGCAACTTGAGTGTCTAATATCTTGTTATGAGGTATAAGTTCAGAAATTTGAGCCGTTTGCTTTTGTTGAATCATCAAAGTTTATTGCAACAAAGCCTTCATCTCCGCCATAACATTACTAGGATCGCATTGGAAGGAGGTTGCATCTGCTGAAAACCACCTTGATTTTATCTAACAAAAATCCCTTGTGGTTGATTACCACGATTTTGGGGAATAATGTAGGCATTTTTCTGCGAGGCTTGATTGAATACATTCTGACCTATTTCAGGGAAGAAGTTAGAATAATGAGTACTTTGCTTGAATGACTGAAAAGCATGAACCTGTTCAATTGTACTCATATATCTGGCCGCAGTGTGGCCATCAATCCCACATCTTTCACAAGACACTTCTTTTTTAACAATGGCATGAACCGTTTCCTGCTTTCCCAAAGACTGAGATGTCTTTAATTCGACTATCTGAGTAGTTAAAGCCTCAAGCTGTGCCGTGACAACATTATCCGATCCACCCCCTCTCTTACTGCCTCTGGGGTTACCGTACTCAGCGGTGTGAGTAGAAATATGATCGATCAACTTCCATGCATTATCATCAATGGTATTGTCTTGGAATCTCCTATTAGCTTAAGAATCAAGTAGAGCTCGATAAACGGGTTGCAAAGAAACAACTTATGAAAACCATGATGGGGAACTGAACGAACTATTCTATTGAAGTGAACCTATGCCTCATTCAAATCTTCAGTGGGACCTTTTTTGAAGCTAGTGATTTGACTTCTCAAGGTGTTGGTCTTTTGCGAAGGAAAGTATCTCTTGTAGAATGCAAGAGCTAAGGTATTCCAATCACTAACCCCATGATCCTCCATATCTAGATCACGGAGCCATTCCCCATCTCACAAGGAAAAAGGAAAGAGAACCTGCTTCACCTAATATTGAGTTAATCCAGCTGTCAGTGGAATGGAGCAACAATAATCAGTAAACTTCTCCATATGCTTGGCAGGATCCTTATTAGCTCCTCCCCCAAACAAGTTTCGCTCCCCCAAATTGATGTAAGAGGATGAATATCAAAATTTCCTTTATCAGTAGTAGGAAGCTTGAATCCTTTCGGGATAGAAGCCAAAGTAGGCTCGGAATGACTGGCAAGAGTAGGCATCTTTATTGATATAAGAACGGGGACTGGGGTGTCAGAAACAGGCGTGTCCTCTTCGTAGGACGGTTCTTCTGACGCAAATATGGGCTCTGTATCGCTGTCAAGTATACTAAAGTCTTCTACTTGACCTATTTCTCTTTGAAATTTTCGTCTGCACCGAAAAGTCCTCTCTGGCTCGGGATCAAAATATACAATCTCCAACCTGTTAGACCTGGGCATACACGAAAACAACAAGAAAAGTATCAAACTGTCTCAAGGAACTGATGCTCCCTGAGGCAAAAGACAAAAATAAATAGAAACAAACAGAAAAATTGCTGCCTCCCCGGCAACGGCGCCAAATTTGATAAGGTTATTTTCAGTCGTTGGCCTATCAAAAATAAATCTTATTCTCAACTAACTAGTACCTAGAAGTAAGAAAGGGTCGAATCCACACGGAGGCAAGTTAATTATTCTAATTTGTTAATATTTAAATTCGTCTTAAGGTCATAATTTCTTGAAGGTTGTTTGTTTGATTTCTACCAACTAATTGCAATAAAAGTAAATAGGATGAATTCAATAATATTAAAAGATCTAGGGATTAGGTTTACTAGGTAGTTATCCAGGGTGTGATTTAATTCATTGATAGAGCAATTTATGTTGTTTAAGGTCATATGATCGGTCGATTCTAATATATCCTTTAGATCTACCTTAACATGCGGTCGCTATCATTAAGTTAATTCTATTTAGTTATTGTAGCCTTTACTAGTCTTAACCCGGTCGGTGAAAATTCTATTTTGCAACACTAGTTAATTAATCCTGCAGAAACTAATCAACTAGATTCAAAACAATTAACTGAATAACAACAAAGAAGCTTTTTTAACTATCAATTCATTAACATAATCCCCCTCTAACAACCTAGATCCCCATTCACCCTAGATTAAAAGATTAGCTACTCATGATAAGGGGAATAACAACAAGAAGATTGATGAAACAACATAAATAAAAGCATAACAAGATGAACAAAGAAACAATTGAATTAACTAGAACTTGAATTAATAATAATCAAAGAAAGATTAGAAAGTAACGTAATTAAAGAGTGCTTAGATCCGAAACAATATTAATAAAACTAAATTAAGGGTTTTAAGAGAGTTCTAGGGTAAAATAAGACGTAAGTTCTAATTATGACGTGAATTGGGTATTTATAATAAAGATAGACCGACTTAAGAAAATTGCACGAAAACTGCCAAAACTGGGTATACTCGATCGAGCCTAGCTGTACTCTATCGAGTACACACCTACTCGATCAAGTTCTTGTCCACTTGATCGAGTACTTCTCGTTTCAGCTCTTTTCTTCGTGTAGTCTTCTTCAATTCCCTTCCTTTATTATTCTAGATTTCCGTGTCATGCTACGTGTATTCCTTCATGCCATCTCCGCGGTGCTACATTTCATTCTTTTGCTCCATAAATGCATCATTCCTGCATTAAACACCAATAACGGAAGTATCGACAATCTAGCATAAAAGGCATATAATCAATATAATTTAGCACGAAAACTGTAACACCCCCTTCTTACCCAGCCAAGGTAATTGGGAGATGTTACCATCTCGGTTTTCCGAGGCAATGAAATCGGAATTACAATTAAGAAACTTCATTAAATAAATAACAAGTTTAGTGATTACATAAATGTAAACAAATGAATAAGGTAAAATATTGTAGATACCCAGTATCTGTCGAGTCTCCAACAAACACCCGATGATTATCGGACTACAACATGCTTAGGAATAACAGCGTTTAATCGACAGTTTTGTATAACTATACGTCGGAAAACTTAAAATCGATTTCGAAAACAAAACATTTCAAAACTTTTCAAAAGTACCTGGTGTGTTTAATGCACAACGATGGGGTCACAATGACACTAACTAGAGTCAAAACCGACACCGGACCAAAAACCGACTCAAAAATTCAAATCCCGACTCCAACAACTAGTCAAACCGAGTCAAACACAAAAAAACAAACTTCTCAAAACTTCCAAGTTAAGTATTCCCGGAATGCTTGATGGTCAAGTAAAAATCATGTCATCCAAAACATAGGATAAAACAAATCATAATTTCAATTGCGTGATAGTGACAAGACAGCTCGAAGACCCGCGAAATGGCTCGCGCCTCTTCGAGTAGCCCATGCGGCCATGTCGCTCAAAACGCACACAACCACCCATTTATTTATAAATACCCACCTTCACACACCGTAATCTTCACGTGAGTGTCCGCTCCCTCATCTCTCCCTTAAAATTCTAGACTCGACTTCTAAAGTCACAAACCGACACGTGTTTTCGACCTACCGATCGAAAATACAAGCCTTACACATTGTTTGGTACCGTCATCGTGCATTAAATCACTTGACCGACCACTTAGACCAACTACACCATCACTAATTTAAACAGAACACTCTTTTACATTGCTGAAACGGTTTTTAACCGAGTTTTCCGACCTAACAAGTTGATACACTTTCGTCGATTTCTCGTCTCAAGCCTAGCATGTAAGTATGAGGGTGTAAAAATCCTCTTCTTTCATTTCTTTCATCTGTTTTATGATTATAACATGCTAAAACATGCATAACATGATTCTAATTTAGGTTAGATGAGCCAAAACCGGATTTTGATCGGACACAGGGGCTGCTCGCATAGTAGGAGAGCTCGCGCCTCAATCCCCTCTCAGGCCTCAATCCAGCCGTGTTTGATATCATCTTTCCTTTTTATTTCATTTCTTATTTGTAGTCGGTTTTTACCTTTCAAATATTACAAATCATTTTCATGATAAACTTTTAACCATAAAACATTTTTACCCTAGGTTCCTCATACCATGACGGTTTAAATCCGTGTTTCGGTGATAATACTTGGTTAATCACATTTTAAAAGGTATTTTAAAACCTTTTATTTTATTTCTTTACATTTCTAAACAAACACATTAGTCACAAATACAATGTCATCCTTGGTTCCAAATACCATGTCGGTTTTAAACCCGAGTACAATGATAAACATTGACTAATTACAAACAAATGAACTTAAAACAATTAGTTCATAATCATTTTTCAAAAGCATTCATGTCAAGCTTACAAAACCGAACCCGACATCAAATATCATCAATATAATGGTGATTATTCAAACCCGTTCCTCACATTAACACAAAAGCGGTCTAAACGACCTTTTCTAACCAAGACGGGTTCAAACACCCTCTTTTCAAACCATTTTACAAACATTTTAAGTCAGAAGACGTCCCTTGGACAGTCTGCTGAGTCGCCTCTAAACAGGCCCACTGTTTTCCAGTTTTCAAACTAGGACATGCCTACTTCCATCGCCTGACGGCTCGCGCCTCAATAGGCTACCTGATGCAGACCCTGCTTCCTTTCCAGCACTTGTCTAGGACGATCTCGAATTTGGTTAACCCGAATATAGGACGGATCAGATGGCAAATCTGCCTCTTTTATATTGTATTTGCAAAATGCCTTTCTAAGACAAATGGATCACGTTATGCACCATGAACCTAACTCGGTAAATGGATGTTTAATTTCCGACTTGCATTCAAATCAACATTAAATCCAACTTGACATCAATTACTTGATATTTGGATAAATAACCGACATAGAAAGCTCACATGTTAGGTTCAAACTTGTGGATGCGCATTCATGCATTTACCCGTTTTATCAACTTTTGCATTTAACCAACCAAGATCGATCAGTAGAGGCCGCTACCACGGGCGGGATTGGGTGTCCGGTTAAAGGGCTTCCCAATACGTACCTTCACCTCTTACTCAGAAACTTGGGATAGTGGACGACCTTATCCAGGGCGTACGAGAGTCATTCTAGAGATAAGATGCTAAAGAGGGACGACTTCTTATCTTTAGTACCTATGTCGAACACCGCTTTTTGCCTTGGTTGGTAAAAAGTGGATTCGAATGGGTTCCAAGCATCCTACAAATGCTTGGTGGCGACTCCGAACATCTCTTGCATCGTTTCGAGACCCTTGCCGAGACGAAACCGACCGATCTAAAATGATCCGGTCGAAAGCATTTTTACGCCACCGAGCGTGGCTTTCAGACTGCTGCTACGTCCAGAGATTGACTGGGCGTCACAGGTGGCCCATGTCCACAACTATACAAATTACAAGTCGACTACCATCTATGTCATCTATGCTATGCTACTCGACTCAGATTCCAAGGCACGACCCAAATCCCGATCATGTCAATAAGAAAAACCTGTACTCAACCTGCTCCACATATGATCGAAAATATCATATAGATCGACACAGGCCACCTCGAAAATAGGTGACAATTACACAGACACACAAACGTCAGTTTCAATAAATAAATACAGAGTGACTTAACTCAAAGTGTATGAGTATGCAACATGACTAAAACATGAATGAGACGCTATCAAACAACAACCACTCTGGTACCGGAATACGCCCATACGTACCCACAACCACCACAGTACCGGGACACGCCCAGACATACCGACAACCACACTGGTACCGGGACACGCCCAGACATACCAACAACCACAAATAGGTACCGGGACACGCCCAGACGTACCAGGTTCGGAAGCCAACCGGATCCCCTACCAGCATCGTGACTCAACCACACGAGTCCCTCTGTAACTCAAGCCATTAATGTGCACATCCCTCTTGGAGTGGAAAGCTCTAAGAGGCGACTCAAGCGTAATACGGTCTCCCAATCTTCTTACGCCTCCTCAATAACCAAGTAACACCACAAATAATCTCCAACACAACATAACAATGACCATACATGGAAAATGCAACACAACACCAATTATATGACTCATCATGAACTCAGTCCTATACAAATCATGTAATAGTATACAAATCATGTAATACTATCATAAATACATCCTACACTATTATAAACTACAAAACCCCTTATTTATACCCACTAATTACCCATATTACATATGCTAATTATTAATTAATTACCCAACATAAAACCCCCAAAAGTTAGGGTTTAAACTAATTAAAGAAGAATAGATCTTAACTTACAAATGTTGAGGGATGAAGGAAAAGGATGAACAATCCGTGAATTAAGCTTGAATCCCATGTAAGGGTGTTTTTGAGGGTTTTAGAGAGAAGGTAGAGCATTTGAAGTGAGAAGGAAGAAGATAGAATGAATGAGGATAAGGGATAAGATTTCTTTATCCCGTGTTCTGATTCAGCGCCACTCGGTCGAGTGACGAGTCCACTCGGTCGAGTGTCACTCACTCGGTCGAGTGTCACTCACTCGATCGAGTGTCGAGTCCACTCGGTCGAGTGACCTTCACTCGATCGATTGCAACACAGTTCTCAACAATGACCAGTTTTTGTAAAAAAGTCATATCTCACTCGTTTCTTGAATATTTTTAGCGTGTGACCTACCGTTAAAATTGCAAGATACCTACCATTAAAATTGCAAGAAAACAAGCTATCACCTCCAATTAGAATCACATCAATACCATGTCTAGAGCTAAAGTTATGATAATTTTAAGACGATCCTTTTATAGGCGGTAATGTGGCTCTTAATTGCGCACACTTAATCCCCTAATTGAACCTAATTTTGCATACTAATATAGCATTTTATGGCCATTTTATCCGTCAAATCCTTTCTATTTTGCTTTCCTAGTGCATTTTATATGTTTAATAGGAAAGGAAATAATGAGGCGGAATTCCTGTCTCTCGCACATATTCGGAAGCTTGTTGACGACCTTGGATGGACTAGTATGAAGAGGAGGCAAGAATTATGACCAAGGATGTAGGAATAAAGAGTATATAGAAGGATCTTAGGCCTAAAAGCAAAAAAAAGGGAAACATCAGCTCAACCCGCTCGGGTCAAACTCAAGTAGAGCGAGTTACAGCTCAACCCGCTCGGGTCGTTTTCAACCCCCCCGAGTTAAAGCTCAGGGCGCGCGTTTTCAGCCCAGAACGAGCGAATTATTAGGTAGTCAAGAATGGAGGAAGAACTCTATCCAAGGATCCGGGCGTCCCGAGCTCAGGACGAGCGTCCAGGCCCAGGATCCGGGCGTCCCAAGGCTCAGCTCGAGCGGATTCTCTTACAGTCCCGAGCATATTCCAGGCCAGGACGCGCGTGTCCCTGAGGACTTGGTACTCAGCTCGCGCGTGTCCCTACGGGACTTGCAAATGGTCAAACTTCTCTTAGGGTCTTAATCGTCATTTGAGCCCTTTTTAACCCTAATTCTTGTACTTAATTTTTAGTATAAATACCCCATTGTACTACCTAGCTAATAACCAAGTTTTGTTAGATTAAATCAAGCTCTCCTAGATTAGATTAGGAGTAGATTAGAATAGATTATCCTTTAATCTTTCCACAAAATTACACATTAATCTTTCCTTAATTATTATTGAAGCTTTATTGGGTAATTGAAGATTATTGGGTTATTATTTGGAGATTTGACAACTCTTCATCAATTAAATAAGTTCTCTTCTATTATTCTTTCATTTCCATTTGTCCATCTTAATATTGGTATAATCTCTTTACTCTTTATTGCTTATTTCCTCACTCTTTAATCATGTTTATGCTTGTTAAGATAATTGACACCATTGATACATGTCTTCCATGTTAATAAGTGAGTAGTTACTTAACAAGGATTAGTGGGGGATTAGGGGCGTTGATCATGGGATAGATTTATGCTTAATGAGTTCATATGAATGCTTGCTTATTGCTCTTCAACTTATGCATATATCATGTTTGATGAAATGCTTGATTGACAACCTAGCATGTTTCTCTTATCCTTTCTACAAGGTTTGTAAGATATAAAACAACTCAAGCCTTGTTAGACCTTGCATATTGTTGAATAGGGAAAACCTAAGTCGACCTGTAGGTGTTGTAAAGTCTTAACCGACTCGGCGCCGAGACTTAAGTTTCTCTAAGAATTGGTTTATCATGCATGTAGTTTAATAGGAAGAACTAAGTCGACTTGTAGGTGTTGTAAAGTCACAAATGACTCGGCTCCGGGATCCAAATCTTCCTAGGAATTATAAGACATGAACTAACTTAATTCCAACAATAATAATTGCTTGAATCCACATAACTCTTTTATGCTATCTTACCATGATTCCCTTATGATCCCATGACATCCTAGTATCTTTGTTAATTGTTTACATCTCTTAATTTATTGCTTGTTTTACTTTATTTTTTCTATTAGTTTAGACTCACCAACTCCAACACAAATCAATTGTGACACTAGCATAAATTGAGATAGATAGACTTAGAACCCAAAGCACACCGTCCTGTAGATCGACCTCGACTTAACCACTGTCTAGTTGTTTGTTGAGATTATAAATGTGTTTTATGGAGTGAACAACAACTCGCTCACCATCAAAATGGCGCCGTTGCCAGGGATGGAGTTTTGTGATTAAGTTCTTGTTTGTTTGTCTATTTTAATTTTGGTCTAACCTTGAGGAACTTGTTCCTCAAGGTTGTTCTTACCGTTTTTTTGTAGTTTCCTTGGTTGTAGTTGTTTTCTTATCTTAGCTATGATGGCTCAAGACTTGACATATGGAGTATGTGGTGGATCTTTTGAGTGTGACTATGGGTATGGGGAGTTTGAGGAGCAACTCAACGCAAACCTACCTTACAAATCATACAACAAAAATCCTAACTACTACTCCAACTTTCCCCGCCAAAATCACCACACCCAATATCCACAACAACCACCCTCCCAATACCCACTTTACAACCAAGTCCAAATGCCACAAAATAACCACTTTCACACCCACACACAACAAGAATACGAGCCCAACTTTAACATTCAAAATGAGGTTCTCCAAATGATGCGAGATCAACAAAACTTCTTCAAACAAGTGCTAGAGGAGAACCCAAATAGGGACAATGTTCAAAGCATTGCTACCTATGGTGAGGAGTTGGCAATTCGAATTGCCCAAATGAAGGCAACCCAAGCAACCACTCCCCACCAATCCTTGAGCATTGACCATGAATGTGAATTTGAGGCAATGACCTTTGATGAAGAAGATGTGAAGTGGGAAGAGCCAATCTCCTTGAGCTCTTGTGAGTATGAAAGCGTGGTATTTGATAAATAAGTCATGAGGTTGAGTAAGCCAAATACTCTTAGCCTTTGTGAGTATGAGGGTGTGTCATTTGATGTGGACATTAAGGTGTTAGAGGAAGAGTTATTGAAGAGAAGTAAAGCGCCTATTTATGATTCATATGGAGAAAGCGATGATGACGTATCTATGGAAGAAGATGCTGAGGGAAAGATGGACTCAAATGATGAATGGAGTTGTGAGATCAACTTACTTGAAGAACCCATCCTTGAGAAGTTTGAAGATTGCTTCGATGAAGAGGAGGAATGCCTTCATAAGAACCTTTTCGAACCCACTATGGAGCTCATGATAGTTGAAGATGACATTATGGACCTTTTCACGAAAGTCAAATCGTCATACAAGAATTACTTAGTGGAGAAGCTCAAAGACAAAGCTAAGAAGGAGCCTACATCTGGAAATTTGGCACCCACTATCCCAATTCCTAGGACACCCCATCATCAATGCCATGAAAGTTCACCTTCTATCCTTGGAGGATTGACTAGTCCAAGTATTTTCGTCATCAACTTTGGAAGAAATAGGAGCAACCGGAAAACCCCCTATGACAAGAATCTCAAGTTTGCTAGTTTTAAGAGCCGGGAAGGCCATCATGATGAAGCAAAGGAGAAAAAGAAGGAGTTCAAAGGGAGGTCCCTCATGGATTGGCCCTACTCTATTTTGCAATGGTTCAAGACTTATTCATGCTTACTTGAGGACCATTCACAAACTTTTGACCAACTTTTGAGAGCATTAAGCTCCATGGATAGTGGAAATTATCACTTCAACTTAGTTTGGTAGAGTCCTATCTCAAACCACCGTTTGTAACATATTCCTTTCCAAAAACTTTGCATTGTACAATATCAAACATACTTTTTGATTAATTGCATTTTTCTTTACATGAGAGTTGTAAGGGAGAGTTCTTTATCTGTTCTTTGAGGAAATTTTCAGAAAATGGTGATAAGAAGGAATAACAAAGGGTGCAAAGGAAAAGATTAGCATGAAACGATTGAAAGTTTGACAAGGAGCAGATCAGGACGCTCGTCCCGATAGTAAAGCGCTCGACCCGAGCTGCGCTTCAGACAAATAATTTTCTGACATGAGATCTGCGCGATTTACAGTGAGGCCGCGCATCCCAGCTACTGATCCGCTCGTGCTAAATTTACGACGCTCGTCCTAAACGGTGCATTAAGCAAAAATTTTCCCTGGTTGAAAATCTGGGCAGATTATTCAGAGGACACCCGACCCCATTTCTGAGCCGCTCGAGCTGACCTCAAAACGCTCGACCTAAGCTGCATTCAAAACAAGGAGGATCTGCTGAAAGAGAATCCGCGCGATCCCTTAATAAGACGCCCATGCAACAACTTCAGGACACTCGTCCCGACGTCAAGATGCCCGGACAGCAGAGGATAAATGCTGGGCTGCATTTCTGTATGCCCGAACCCAACCCTAGCCCACTCGTCCCAACACATTTCTTTGATATAAATGCCTCCCCCACCATCCCTATTCCCTTATCCTATCAACATCACAACCACATCTCATCATCCTCCTTTCAATCGCCATCACAAAAACGCCATCACCATCGCCAAGGTTCTTTGAACAAATCCCTACCAACCACATCAAGCAAGAATGAATCTAAGGAGCAAAAGCAAGAAGGCCACCGAAACAGCGCCCAAGCATCTCAAGGGTGCTACTTCAACCACCTCACGGGAGGCAAGGGGCCAGGATAATGTAATGATACCAGATGTTGCACAACTTAAGTATTTTCCGTTGGTACACTTCACCAAAAATGAACACCGCTAACGATTTGAGCAATTGCTAGGTAAGGACTATGAACCTACTCAATTCATAGATCTTGATGTGTTAGAAATACTTGGCATTAGGCAACAAATGCAGGTATTCTTCAATGGCTTGGGTCTTGAGAAGATGTTCTATGCCCATGAGGACACTTACTTAAGTCTTACACTAGAGTTTTTGTGTAGTATCCGTGTTGTCACTAATCGGCGAAAAGATGTCGGTATGGAGTTCCGTCTTTGCAATAGAGACCATAGGTTGACTCTAGACCAATTTGCAAGTATCTTTGGTCTTGAAGTACCAAGGAATGACACCGATAAGCCCTTTGACTTTATTGTTAACCACCTTTGGAGGGACATTTCTGGGAGAGAACTCCATTCCTATAAACAATGTTATACTTTTGTTATCCAACATCCGGTGATTAGGATTAGTGAGCGGTTTGTGGCCGGAGCTATAAATGGAAGACTAGAGCAAGACAGGTGCACCCTTCTCGACTTGAAATTTCTAGAGTCTTACTTGAATATGCAAGGGACAAGGCCCTACAAATTCAACACGCCCCTTGAGATACTTACAAGATTCAATGACTTTGCAAAAGGGAATTCTCCAATCAAAACCTTTGTGATGGGAGGCCTACTTACAATTTTAGCCAATGAACTCTGCCCCGGATTCAACTTTGATGGAAGTTATGAAAAGCTCAAGGGAACCACCTTAATATATGAGGATGCTATCTTCAACCACAACCGTTGGTGTAGATACAATCAAGCCGGAAGTGTAGAGTGGTTCACCAAGGGATGCACACCTCTTATTCTCATGGAGTGGAACATACCACCCACCGAGCCCCGCTTGAGCCGGTACTCACCAAGACCAAGCTACCTCCTCCCCATTGAGATCCTTGACCACCCACCACCAAGAGAAGAAGCACCCCATCGACCTCGCGAGTTGCCGGAATGGGGTGACGCACCACCATCTTACGTACCCATTCCACCCTACCCAACACCACATGTACCATTCACTTCTCTAGATCCGAGAGCTCCATCCATGAGTGAATTGATAAAGCTCATGCAAAATGTTGATCTTCGAGTTCACGATGGGAGGGTTGACAGCTAGTTGGCCCAATACCCCTCCTACTACAACATGGCTCAACAAGGGTACATCAATTCTAGAGGCCCCCATCCATCTTGGGCTCAACCATATCTCTTATTCCCTAACTATGGTAACCAAGGAGGGAACTTTGGCGACCCAAGTGGGGGATTATATGGCCAAGGAGGATCAAGCGGACATGGAGGCCACAACAAAGATGATGATGACGAGTGAGATGGCTAGCCACACCACCTCCATTTGTATGATACTCTCCTCTCTCTCTCTCTCTCTCTCTCTCTCTCTCTCTTGTATAGTTGCATTGCATTTTAAATACTTTGCATTGTAATATATCTCACATGATTCATATAGTTAGTTGAATATAGACTTGAATTCATGCATAGTCACTAATGATCAAACCTATTCCTTTCTACACTAGAAATAGTGCTTAAATCGGTTTGGGGAGGTTTGATCATAGGTGACCATAGTTTAATAGAGAACATGCATCATCTAGTGTAGTTTAGATTGTATTCATTTGTTATATATATCATATAGAATTGCATTTAATTAAAGCATGCATTAATTCATATCATATCATTGCATTTGTACTTCAATTTTCAAAAAAAAAAAATCTTTAAAAATCAAAAAACATGTATTTCTTTTTCATTCCTACTCCTACATGTACATTGAGGACAATGTCCAAAATAAAGTGGGGGATGGGAATTTATATTCGAAAAATGCATAAAAATTCAAAAATTTCGAAAAATACCAAAATTATGTTCTTTAATTTCATAAAAATAAAATCCATAAAAATTTGAAAATTTAAAAATTCCAAAAATACGTTCTTTCCTTTGTAGTGTAGAATTGTATATATTGTATATATTTGTTTGTTTGTTTGTCACTCTTATCACATTGGGTTGACTACGCCACATTCGAGGCACGAAGAAAATAGAAGACCGCATTGTATGATCTTTCCAAATCTCCTTCCTCCTTTTTTATATGTTAATGACAATGTGGCTATCTTTTGATTGTTGTGGTATGAACCAATGTGTTGTTAAGAGTTTTCATCTATATTATATGGCATTTTAGTTGATAGAAGCATATTCATTAGAGTTGTATATATGTTAGTTGCATCATGGCATGTAGTTTGCATGGTTAGAAATTTTTTGTGAAAATGCCTATTTGGGAAGCTTGACAAGTGTATATAAGACCCTTATAGATAATTTTTCTCCTTGAGACTTTGTTTGCTAGAATATCCTCAAGACACCCTAGGATGTATCATACTAGTATCTTTTGACCCATGGACTAAGGCCTAGTCAAGAGTACCTTGTTGTGTGATAACTCCTTGGCTACCGTTTATTCTAAGGTGACTGTTGATGCCATGCAACCGTTCTTTCACTCCTATCATCAATATTTTGTCAACAAAAAGGGAATGGGCACAAAAATCTCCAAATTGAGTTCAAGTACCAAAATCAAAATAAAAAAGTTTGCAAATTGCATCAATGAAAAGAGGAGCAAAAATAGACTCCTATACTTCAATAAAATTACCCTTGCTACAAAATGGGGTTACTTTGAAAATGTTCAAAAAGAATGCAAAATTGAAAAGATTTGCCAAGTATCAAAATGCCAAACATCAAAAAATGGCAAAAAATGTTCTCAAATGTCAAAATGCCACAAGAAATTGGGGAGAAAAACAAATCAAAAAGCAAACTACAAATGTGAAACTCATACACTTTGAAACCCTTTATATCCTTTGATGATCCTTTCTTTGTTGCATGGTGGAGAGGGGACGACCCTTCCCCTTGTCTAGGCAAGAGGGGGAATTCCGCGATCCTACAGTGTTTCTAACACCATAAGGAGCCTACTCTTTACAAAATCATTTAGCGATTGAGGATAAAAGTACCCTAGTTTGACACAACTTGGAGGTGATTTGTTGGTATCCTTTTTGGCTTAGTAACTTGGAGAAATAATACCTATAATGGAATGTGTACCCTTGAATTGCTTCCCCTCTAGATGATTTCCGCCACTTAGATTAGGAAAGTGGCTATTCTTTTGTAGATGCATCCATTACTTATTTTGTGTGCTTAATGCTTGGATGTATCGCCATTTTGGCAAGCCCCACCTTGCCTTACAAGTAGGCATCTTACCTCATGGATGTCTTGTTGTGAGTTGAAGGGCGGAGTGAGACCCTCTAATTGTCTTACATCGGTTA
Source organism: Silene latifolia (assembly GCF_048544455.1). Taxonomy (NCBI): domain Eukaryota; kingdom Viridiplantae; phylum Streptophyta; class Magnoliopsida; order Caryophyllales; family Caryophyllaceae; genus Silene; species Silene latifolia. The sequence goes on from NC_133538.1 coordinate 53,048,803, forward strand.
TATTATTAAGACAGTTTAAATAAAGGTTTATTTCTAGTCACCTCTTTACTCGGGACGAGTAAAGGTTCGGTTTGGGGATGTTCGATGTGGCCCTTAATTGCGCACATTTAGTCCCCTAATTTAACCTAATTTTGCATACTAATTTTGCATTTTATGGCCATTTTATCCGTCAAGTCCTTTCTATTTTACTTTCCTAGTGCATTTTATATCTTTTATGGGAAAGGAGATAATGAGGCGGAATTCCCGTCTCTCGCACATATTCAGAAGCTTGTTGACGATCTTGGATGGACTAGTATGAAGAGGAGGCAAGAATGATGACTAAGGATGTAGGAATAAAGAGTATATAGAAGGATCATATGCCTAAAAGCAAGAAAAAGGGAAACAGCAGCTCAACCCGCTCGGGTCAGGCTCAAGTAGAGCGAGTTACAGCTCAACCCGCTCGGGTCGTTTTCAACCTGCTCGAGTTGAAGCTTAGGACGCGCGTTTTCAGCCCAGAACGAGCGGATTGTTAGGCAGTCATGAATGGAGGAGGAGCTATGTCCCAGGATCCGGGCGTCCTGAGCTCAGGACAAGCGTCCAGGCCCAGGATCCGGGCGTCCCAAGGCTCAGCTCGAGCGGATTCTCTTACAATCCCGAGCATATTCTAGGCCAGGACGCGCGTGTCCCTAAGGACTTGCTACTCAGCACGCATGTCCCTACGGGACTTGCAAATCGTCAAAATTCTCTTAGGGTCTTAATCGTCATATAAGCCCTTTTTAACCCTAATTCTTGTACTTAATTTTTAGTATAAATACCCCATTGTACTACCTAGCTAATAACCAAGTTTTCTTAGATTGAATCAAACTCTCTTAGATTAGATTAGGAGTAGATTAGAATAGATTATCCTTTAATATTTCCACAAAATTACACATTAATCTTTCCTTAATTATTGTTCAAGCTTTATTAGGTAATTGAAGATGATTGGGTTATTATTTGGAGATTTGACAACTCTTCATCAATTAATCAAGTTCGCTTCTATTATTCTTTCATTTCCATTTGTCCATCTTAATATTGGTATAATCTCTTTACTCTTTACTCTTTATTGCTTATTTCCTCACTCTTTAATCATGTTTATGATTGTTAAGATGAAAGACACCATTGATAACATGTCTTCCATGATAATAAGTGAGTAGTTACTTAACAAGAATTAGTGGGGGATTAGGGGAGTTAATCATGGGATAGATTTATGCCTAATGAGTTCATATGAATGGTTGCTTATTGTTCTTCAACTTATGCATATATCATGTTTGATGAAATGCTTGATTGACAACCTAGAATTTTTCTCTTATCCTTTCAACAAGGCTTGTAAGATATAAACCAACTCAAGCCTTGTTAGACCTTACCTATTGTTGAATAGGGAAAACCCAAGTCGACTTGTAGGTGTTCTAAAGTCTTAACCGACTCGGCCCCGAGACATAAGTTTCTCTAAGAATTGGTTTATGATGCATGTAGTTTAATAGGAATAATTAAGTCGACTTGTAAGTGTTGTAAAGTCACAAATGACTCGGCTCTGGGTCCCAAATCTTCCTAGGAATTATAAGACATGAACTAACTCAATTCCAACAATAATAATTGCTTGCATCCACATAACTCATTTATGCTATCTCACCATGATTCCCTTATGATGCCATGACATCCTGCTAGTATCTTTATTAATTGTTTACATCTCTTAATTTATTGCTTGTTTTACTTTATTGCTTTTATTAGTTTCGACTCACCAACTCCAACCCAAATCAATTGTGACACTAGAATAAATTGAGTTAGATAGACTTAGAACCCATAGCACACCGTCACGTGGATCGACCTCGACTTAATCACTATCTAGTTGTTTGTTGAGATTATAAATGTGTTTGATGGAGGGAAAAACGACTCGCTCACCATCAGGCGGACATTATAACAACTCCACTATGTCTAGTATATGTTATACTCGATTCACTCTTTAGTCATACTTCACTCCCGAGTAGACTCATCAAACCCGAGGCTCCTCTCACGCATCCCAATGTACCTTTGTGGGTCCCAAAATATCCAGGTTTTACAATCTTCCCTCCTTAAAATGAACTTCGTCCCCGAAGTTCGCCTCACTCTCTTTTTTCACAATTATTCCTCAATCTTCTCTCAAGTCTCATTATCGGTTCTCATGTACTCTCTCGCCATTTTATTCTATCATAAAGTCTGGCAAGATTCTTATTGTCATTATGACTCTTATTAATCACACATGTTTGTTGTACTTATCCCAAGGTTCTTTGCTCAATTCTCATTACTTCCTCATGTGTCGTACTCTTTCTTTCCTTAATTTTTGAATTATTACATTCACTCCCCCCTAAAAGAGTACTTTGTCCCGAAGTTCAACTGTCAACTCATAAGTGTTGGAGTAGTGTCCTGCACAATAATAAGTGCGTTTACATATTAAATCTCGTAAAAGGAATACCAGGAATTTATCTTTTTATTTGTCAGCTGGTCATCGTTAATCGGTAATGATTGGCTGACTAGTGTTTGACATTACTGTCGTGTGATGTCGGTGATCAGCTGATCTCTTTAGGTCACACCTATAGGATGTTGTCCAAATGAAAAAACTAATTATTTGTATGAGATACAAAATAATTAAATCCTTGTATTATTTGACTTTTAGTTAGTCACATAAATGTATTATTTGATGACGGGGTACGAACTCGGGACAAGGAGATTTATTATTTAATTATGTGATGTTTAAATAATAAATGATTAGAATTTATTAATTAATTGTTAATTAATTAATTTTATACGATATGTGTATATGTTTTGAGGTGGAATTAATAAGCTATTAAATTTTACAAGAGGTTGTAAAATTAGCTAAGTGGGTTAATATTGATAAATTGTATGTTGATAAAATGGTCTTATGATTACTTAATGGTTAAGTAGTCATTGGTAGTTAATTTGTATTATTTAAGTGTTAAATAATTAAATTAATATTTAATTATGTAAGATAATTAAATATAAGACTTATAAGCATTTGTGGGGCAAATGTCGAAAATCGAAATGGACCCATATAAGTCCATTTGGCTGATTTTTTAGAGGACACCAAGTGTCCTTTTAAGTGGCAATTTCCACTTAGATTTGTCTCCCATATTTGGCTATAAATACCCAACTATTCACATCATTTTACAAGTTGGAAAAATTTGAAGAAAATTGTGTCTTTGTTTGAGCACTTTATCAAGAGACCATGTTCTTCTCATTTGTTCATCTTGTTCATCTTAAAAACACATATATAAATTAACTAGTAATATTATCAAAGTAAAAATATTATTTAGTACATCAAATGTACAATAAACAAGGTTTACTACTACATATACCTAGTTAGTATTTTAGTTGTATTTTGGGTTGATTCTTGGGTGCTTCCTTAGGAGACCATATTTTTTGGTGATTTGTCGTCTTGGAGGATCATCCATTTTCATAGCTCAAGAACAACATCAAGGAAGGAGTCTTTGAGTTGTGCCCAAAACTTGCCTTATACAATGTAAAAAACTTTTGTCTTAAGATGGTTTAATACCATCTTTTATACTTTTATTTGCATGCATGTAGATTTAGACCACTTTAAATTAATTTGTAATTTTAATATCATAAGATTAGTATTAATATGGTCTAAATAACTAACAAGTGGTATCAGAGCTTTGTTAAATACATGCATGTTGTTTTAAGACGATTTTAGTAATTTATGAGATAAATTAATAAAATTGATATTATTTTACTAAAATTAGTTTTATCACATAATATAGTCTTGCATGTAAATAATCTGGTCTTAGGATTATATGGGACGAAAATTTGATTTTTGTTAATTTTTTCCACTTTTTACAACTTAAAATGACATAAAATTGAGTAAAAATGCATTAAAATTAATTAAGAGTTAATTAAATTTGGTTGCATGTTAATTTTATGCATATTTATTTAGAAATAATCACATGCTTGTTTTATTTATGAGATAAGTAGATATTTTAGATTAATGTGATTAATTTAGGTACTTTATTGATTTTTATTTGATAAAAAATGGTAAATAATAGTTATTTTGTAAATAAATATTGATTTAATTTTTGGGCTCGAAATTTTTGAATTTTTAGCTCTTGGAAATTTTTCCAAAATGTACAAAATTTTATTTTAAGTCATTTCAATTTTTATGGTTTGATTTAGAATTAACTCGTAAAAATTGTAGCTTTACAGATTAAATTGTGAAATCGTTTTAAATAAATTTTAAAAAACAAAAATTTTCACTTGCATGGCATTTTTGGTGTAAGACCAGAATGTTCATGGCTTTGAAATTTATTTTTCCATAAAATTTTAAATTAAATGGAATTTTTGTATGATAATTGTGAATTATTATATCATTTTTGTCATAATTGTGTTTTAATTCCCATATAAATTCAAGATAATTGTTGAGAATAATTATTTTGATATTAGACCAGATTAGTATGATGAGTAAGTCTTAAAATTATTTTAAGAATTGATTATGAATTTTTATTGGTAAAAATTCCGGCAAAGCAAGCTCAAATGATCATTGTTGGTAAGTTAGACGATTTGGCATGTCATTTTCCATAATGCATTTGATTATTCATTTGGATGAATGTTTTTTTTCTAGCATTATAATTATGTAATTTTTTTTCCTAATATGGCCATAGGTAGAAGTTGGTATTTCCCGTAATGTAAGGGAATATCGACTTGTTTTGTAATTAATTGCGATTTCGTATCGCCTAATTTGTAATTAATTTATAGTTTTTATTTTAATTTCATTAAAAATTGTATAATAGGGTATTGTTATGTAATTTAATTATTATTAATTAGATGAAGCATCTAAAGACGGAGTTTTCATGAAGACGGTGTTTTCGGAAAGGCGTTCTGAAATCCTAAAGAAGGAGGCCAATTTATGAAGACTCAAGGGACCAAGGAGTTGGTTTCCGATATGTAATAATTTTAGTTAATTAGATTAACTAGGTGGCCATATTAGGACTTAATTGTTTACATTTATGCATTCATGCCAAATCATCACTACATGTTTTATTTTTGTTGTTACCGATTTAATTGTCTAGCATTCACCAATTTAGTTCACTTAAAAGTGATAGACAATTAAATTGATAAGATCTCTCACATTTGTTTAAAATTAAGATTAAGCCTTAGCAAATAATAGCACCTATGAATCCCTTCTTCATTAGAGGTAGGTTCGGATCACCGAGGTACACTCTTTTTACGTTGGGTAAGTAGGGTAATAAAACTTATTACGCGTGAAAATTGGTTGGACTAAACGGAATAAATATGGGTTGAATCGGTCCACCGTGCCCATATTTATTCTGGGGCTAAAGGATAGATTTTAAGAAAATCCGTCAACCAAGAGTTCTAGTAGTAGAATCAGTCAAAATGTTGACTCACCAAATTTATATAAATATGGGTTGTATCGGTCCACCGTGCTCGTATTTATATAAAATTGGATCTTGGAATCATTTATATAATTCAGTGGGAGATCATTATATAAATGAGAACTTGTTAAATAGTTTCACAAGTTAAATATTTCTAGACGATAAATGTTAATCTTTCCTTTATTTCCTTTGTTGTAATCACGATGACTTCTACTAGTGAAACCGTCACCATAGCTAGAGATTCATGGCTATGTTCTTTTATGGACAAATATGTTTTAAAAGCCGACGGTAGTAATTTTAAAGATTGGGAGGAACAACTTCGATTAGCTGCCGCAGGTGATGGAAAATTACGCTACCTTGTCGATCCCTCTCCCCCTTCGCCTAGTACTAGGGCCATTGCCGATGTAAGGGAGGCCTTTTCAAATTATCAAAAGGAATCCGCCGCAATTAAAAAAGTTTTGATTTTTTCAATGGATCATGCTTTACAAAGGCAATTTGTCAAGTTTCGCGATGCACATGAAGTATTCTCGAGGCTTTCTACTATGTTTTCTCAAGCCCCGAGGATAATTCAGTATGACACTGCAGTTCGGTTCTTTGAGGCTAACCTCCAAGATGGACAACCCGTAAGATCACACGTACTTCAAATGATTGAGTACGTGGAAACTTTAGAGGGGTTGGGATGTAAGATCCCCGACGAACTAGTGGTGGACCGAGTGCTCCACTCTCTCTCTCACGTCAAAGGATTTACCCAATTTAGGGTAAATTATAATATGACAAACATGAGAAAGAGTTTACATGAGCTCCATTCTCTGCTTGTGCAAGTAGAGAAGGACATGGGATTGAGTGGGAGTACAAGGAAAGATGTTCTTGCGATTAACGTGAAGGGGAAGAAGTAGTTTAAGAGGAACGCAGGTAAGAAGCCCGTTCAGGTGGAGGGCAAAGGTAAAACAATTGCGAATTGCTCTACCAAGCCTAAACCTATAAAGGGTTATCCTCTTAAAGATAGTTGTAATTATTGTAATAACAAGGGACATTGGAGACGTAATTGTACAAAGTACCTGGATGACATAAAAGCTGGCATTGTGAAGCCGACATGTAATTTCTCAACCGAATCTTTTATGATAGACATAAATTATGCTTCAAATACAACTTGGGTATTAGATACTGATTGTGGTTCTCACTTGTGTAATCATTTCCAGGGCCTAAAAAGCATAAGAAAGTCAAACAAGGGTGATGTCAATCTCCGAATGGGAAACGGGTCTAAAGTAGCTGCCGTCTCAGTAGGAACTTATGTACTTAGTTTAGCTTCGGGTTGGAGTTGCATCTTAATAATTATTATTTTGTACCAACGCTATCTAGAAATATAATATCCGTATCTGTGTTAGACACAGAAGGGTTTTCCTTTGTAATTAAAGACAAGTGTTGTACTTTTTCCCTTAATGGGATTGTATATAGTCAAGCTATTTCAATCAATGGTATTTATATTCTAGACACTTGCAACGATGTTTATCATTTAGATAATAAAAGACTCAAAACAGGTGATCCCGATCAATCTTATTTATGGCATTGTCGATTAGGACACACTAACGAGAAACGCATTAAAAAACTAGTGTCGACTAGTATAATTAAACCTTTTGATTTCGAATCATTTGGTACAAGCGAATCTTGTCTTCTTGGCAAGATGACTCGTTCACCTTTTCTAGGAAAAGGATCTCGAGTGATACGTGCATTTTGTATAGTCTTTTTAGCCTATTTTAGCACGTATTTCTATGTATTTTCGTACTATTTATATTGCATTTTGCCCCCGAATTGGCTACTTTGGTTCGTTTTGCCCGTTTTGTAGAAATGAACGCGAAAGTAGTGGAATCGTACCATTTTCGTCCTTTTTGCATGCATTTTGAGGAGACGGGGTTTTCTAGAGTGAGGTCTTGCATTGGGATGCGTGAAGGAACGGTCTACGAGGCAGTCGGTAACGAGTTTGAGCTGATTTGAAGAAAGAATACTCGATCGAGCTGTTTTATCACTCGATCGAGTGGTTTCTATGGCTGGATTTAGTCGATCGAGAAGTTTTATGCTCGATCAAGAAGTGCTGGAAATTGAGGTTGCTCGATCAAGTAACAATTTTACTCGATCGAGTAGATTATCTGGAGAAATGCTCGATCGAGTGGTTTCAGACTACTCAATCGAGTGATTTTGGCTGGCGTGGGCTTTAATTAGCCCGTGAACTTGTTTTAGTTATTGGACTTAGTAGTTTTTCTATTTAAACACACGTTAAATAGGTCATTAGCTATCTATTATATTCTATCGAAGTTTTTATCTATTATTCATCTTTCACAGTAAAGACTGCGCTTCTCTTTTCCCTTCACTGTAACTTTGTTTTCGGGGTTATTTAGCTCGGATTTGTTTGTTCTTTACGCCGGATACTTGCAATTATAATCTCTTTCTCCCTTTTAATATTAATCATTCTTTTACTCATCTTAATTGTTTGTTTTGCTTCCTTTAATTTCTGCCCTAATTACTTTTTATGCAATTTAATTATTGTTTTATCATGTTGAATGTTGGTTTATTCTTTGTTATTAGTATCGACAGTATTATTAGCATGAGTAGCTAATCTGTTTCATGTTAGGATTAGGGGATCTACGGTAGAAATGTGACGATGTAGTGAATAGGTTAGATAAATTAATTGTGAGACTCTGTCCCCATAGCAATATAACTGTATTTACCGACTTAGTTGAGTGCACGCTTCTGAGTCACCCTTTTAATCTGGTTAAATTTAATCATGGATCGGAAGATTGGCCTAAATAGACCTCGCTATGAACAGAGACTACCCCGATGAGGACTAAGTTAAGTTAGTGGAAGTTTAGGATAGAAAGTGGACCTGAAGGACCTTTCCATATCCGTCTCGCAGTAATTTATCTAAGTTGTTTACAGTTGAGTCACTGGACTACCGTAGTGAACCGAAATGCTGACATGCCCCTTCTCTATTTGATAGTTTAATTCTATTTTTCTGCCTTAATTGCTCTTTCCTTATTTCTCTTGCCTTAAAGCTTTTAGTTTAGGAAATCAAATTATAAACCCCCCCATTTCTGATCAAATAGACGGACTCTTACAGATATCTTGCCTCCCTGAGGAGATCGACATGACTTCCCTAGCTATATAGTTAGTTTAGTTAGTTATTTTTGATAGGTACACGACAGCCCTGTCAAATTTTGGCGCCGTTGTCGGGGAGGCAATTGCCCTATCTGTCGTTGTTTCGTTTATTTTATCCGTCTCAGAGAATTTTTATTCCTTGAGGCAGTTCCTATTCATTTTCTTTCAGTGTTATGTATGCCCAGGTCTCACAGGTTTGAGTTAGTTTCAGCTGATTCTGAGCCAGAGTGACTGTTCAGGCATAGACTCCGTCTGCAAAGAGAATCACGAAAGGAAGACTTGAGTACTTTCAAACCAGAGCTTCAACATTTCCTTTTTACAGAAAATCCATCTTTTGAAGAAGATACTTCCATTCAGAAGCCAACCAGTAAAGATGCCGAACATTGCTAGTCATTCGGAGCCTAAAGCATCATCAATTCCAAAGGGTTTCAATCTCCAGACTGAGGATGGGAATACATTTGACATCCGTCCTTTCTATATCAATCTGGTGGAGAGGAATCCCTTTAGAGGTGTGGCAGGTGAAGACCCGAGGAAGCATATGGAGGTGTTTACGGACTACTATCCCCGCCACAAAGGGGGTAACTCAAGACAAGATTAAGGAGGTTATGTTTCCTTTTTCTTTGACTCGACTCACCAGGAGTGGTCGATCGATTTGGACCGCACGGCCGCGGGGGTCACAGACTGGGAGACCCTTGCTCTTGCTTTTTATAAGAGATATTTCCCTCCGCAGCGCACTAATCAGCTGAGGGCCAAGATTACCAGTTTTAAGCAAGCACCTGATGAAACTTTCTATGAAGCATGGTGCCGTTTTAAGAGGTTGGTGAGGTCTATTCCTCACCATGGTTTTAATCCGTGGTTCCTGTCAAATCAGTTCTACAATGGGCTATACGATGATCACAGAGCCATACTTGATGCATCATTCAACGAAAGATTTCAAAAGAACACCGACGATGATAAGGGATGGGCTCTTATTGAAGAGATGGTGACCCACTGTGCTGAGTACAGAAACCCGAGGGACAGTATTAGAACAGTTCATGCAGTCGATAAGCAAGTTGTGACTCAGCTGGAAGCCATGAATGCTAGGTTGGATAAGTTGGAACTGCATTCTACTGGGGAGCCTCGGACGGTCCATTTGCTTACTAGAGGGGAGACTGTCACATATGAGAGGTGTGGGAGCAACGACGGTCACACTGTTGTTGGCTGTCTTACGGAGAAGGAACAAGTCCTTTCTTTTCAACAATACAGGCAAGGAAGGGGTTCCTACTGTTGGAATATGTGTCCTCCGACAATAATGCGATCACGACTGTTGATCATGATGATCACATGTTTAAGTCTCATTAAAAATGAATACAATTGGGAAGTAATTTTATTATCACAATCGGTCAACATATATCGGTAATGATTGGGTCGACTAGAGTTTGACATTACACATCGTGATGACGGTGGTGATCAGTTGACCCCTAGGTCATACCTAAAGGGCAATACTCTTAATTGATTATTTAATTAATCGTATAATGTTACGAGTTAATTAAATTACTTGAAAATTGACTTGACGATTTTGAAGTAAAATTTACGTATCAAATTGAAATGTGATTAAATGAGATACGGTCTGAGTAATTGAATTGTGTCATTACTCGGATGAAATAATTGTTTAATGTAACAATTAAATTGAATGAATTGTTATAAATACAATCAGTTGTGATTTATAAATTGGTAAAATTTTTGGCACAAGTAAATATGAAATTACTAAGTCAATTTTTGTATGTGACGTATTTTTATTAATACGTTGATTTTTAATATGTTAAAAATACATAACAAATATATGTGACATGTGACATGTAACATATAGACAATTGACAAAAATAATATGGAATCCATATTATAGAATGGGCCGAAAATTAGAAGGGTTTATACTAATTATATGTTGCTTGTAATTAGTGGAAAACACAATGATTAAAAGGAAACCTAGCCATGCAAGCCTATTGTTCCTTGTGAAGAACAATTTCTCCATGCATTGGCTCACCCTAAAGCTCCTCTTACACGGTTTTGGGGAAGCAAATGTGATCATTGTTTTTCTTTAATTTTGCCTAATAATATACTAAAGGTAGTGTATTATTTCCATTCAATTCACTCATCCAAAAACACAAGTTCTAGTGAGAAGAAAAATCCTCTCTTCTTCTCTCTTAAAAACCGAAATTTATAAGAGTTTTATAAAAGTTTTTGGTTCAATTTTCTACTAAAATTAATATTATACTAGTATTGTAATATTAATTAGATTAAGTGTTAAGCCTTGGGTATAATACATAGGGAGAGATCTTACACTTAGATCTTTGTTCTTCCATTGAAAAGCTCAAGAACAAGAAGAGAAAGGTGATCTCTCTTGTGCCCTAATAGCCGAAATCTACTATGTAAGGACATGATTTCTCCTCTATTTATATTATTGTTTGCATGCATAAGATCCGTAATTAATTTTATGACAAATTATTTAGACATATAAGAGTATATTAACATGTATATGAATCTACATTTCCTTCAATCGGTATCAAGAGCCACGGTTGTTTGCATGCAAATTGGTTAAAAGTTTTTCCGAGTTATATGAATAACAAAATAAAACTTGTAAAATTTGTGTTATTATGATATATCACGAAATTATTACATGCATGTTAATATTTCTGGTCCTAAAGTGTTTTAGGATATTTTGGTTAATTTTTCGGATTTTTATTGTTCATAATTTACAATAATGGCATTTAAATGTGATTTTATGAGTAAAAATGTCATTTTTGGTCTAAAAATAGCTATACTTCGAATTTTCACTTGCTTTTTGGATATGTTGTTACATATATTATTTTGAGATAACCTGTAAATTTTCATAATTTTTGGACTTGTTATGCTCGAAAAATGAATTTTTCATCATTAAATTCGGATTTAAGAGAAAAATAGGTTAATATGAGTTAAATTTCGAATCTGGTCATAGAAAATTAATATGTTGTCACATGCAATTTTACAAGATGTGTGTAAAATAATTGGCTATAAAGAAGTCTTTTAGCATGATTTATGAATTTTTGAAGAAAAATAGCATAAATAGTGACATTATTAGTGAAAAATTAATAAAACATAATCTATGACTTAGGAAAAACGTCTAATGTTGCATTTTATTATATTTTTCAGATCTAAAATTGAAAAGTTAATGAATATAATTTTTCCATGTTTTTATGATTATTTTATTATAAATTGATAAACCGCAACATTGTTTTTCCTAAAAAATTTCAAATTTTTAACCTAAGATTTTGAACATTATGAGTGTCATGGAATTTTTCCAGAATGTTCATGAATTTAAATTTCAAATTTTGAATTTATTTGAAATTTTTAGATTTATTTGAAGTTTAATGGCTTATTTTTGTAATTTTTGGTCCATTTTTGAACAATTTTATAAATAAAGGTTAATTATGGTCAAATTATTAGTGAAGACTATATTTTGAGTCCTAAGAGGTTAGGGTAATTAACTTATGCATAAATATGAGTTTATGCATTTTTGTGATTATAAAATGTTGAAATCACGCAAATCCGTAAAAACCGAGTAATATACGATATTGGCTAATTAAAAGGCGATTTAGCATAAAAATCGAGCATGTTCATACATATTATAATGCTGCATTTTCTTTATGATTGTCATAATTTTAATTTATGTAATTTTTGAATTATGTAATTTTACTTAGTATGGCCTTAGATTTTAATTGGTATTTCCCGAAATGTATGGGAATATCGATTCGGTTGTAATTTTTATTGTGATCTCGTATCACCGTTTTGTAATTTAATAGATTTATTTTATTTTAGTTACAAATGTATAATAGGAAATTATGTAATTTATTATGTAATTTTATTCATTCCTGAGTTCCAAAAGACGGATTTCTTCAAGAATGGCGATACATAAAGACGGTGTTACCTCGAGATGTGTGCCACAACCGATGTTCAAGGGACCAATGGAGTTGGTTTCCGAATATGTAATAGATTAATAGTTTTTCTATTTTAGGAAAGGCCATACTAGGATTTTTATCTTTATGCTTGCATTTTATTTTATGTCACATGCATCGCTAAATCGCCATAACTAAACATGCATCCTTATTTTATCGAGTTTATCGACCGTGTCAATTAGAATTATCGTAGTTCACCGCTTTAGTTCACTTAAAACGTGATAGATAATAAATTGACATGACCTCTCGCTAAAACTATCAATTGAGACATAGCCTTACCAAATAGTAGAAACCATGAAAACCTATTTCGCGAGGGAGTGCACTCGGCTACCCCCGGGTACAAACCTTGTTACGTAGGGGAAGTGGGTGATAAATGTCTAATCCACCGAATTCATGTTGATGAGGGTTTCATCGGCTACCCCGTGCCTAAATTAATATGGGTTTGGATAATGGACACATTTATTCGAAATTTGGATTGAACTCAACAAAAGTAATTGATAAGGGTTTCATCGGCTACCCCGTGCCCTTGTTGATGTGTTTTGGGCTATAGATAAATATTAGAGTAATTTTATCGACCAAGAGTTCTAACAAGAGAATCGATTAAAAGGTTAATCCACCGAGTTATATTGATGAGGGTTTCATCTGGCCACCCCGTGCCTAAGTCGATATGAATTTGGGTCTTGGAATCATTTATTCTAGTTGGGTAGAGGTCACTAGAAAAATGCATATAACTTGTTTAAATCATACTTTTTACGAGTTTTAAAACGACAAATGTTTTACTCCTTATATTTTGTTTTGTAGACCACTTCTTATTCATAACAAATGGCAACACCAACTCCTAATGCTACACCACTCGCTACTTCATCTTGGCTCCGATTCTTTATGGATCGATGTAAACTTGAAAAGAATGGGTCAAATTTCTCCGAGTGGGATGCCCAACTCAAATTAGCCGCCGAGGGTGACGACAAGCTTCGTTACCTTACCGAGGCCTCTCCACCCGAACCCTCCGCTAGGTCCACCGCGGCCACTAGGGAAGCCTATGAGGCTTACCAAAAGGAGTCCGCCGCAATGAAAAATGTATTAATATTTGCGATGGAGGCGGAACTCCAAAGGAGAGCCTTCAAAATGGGCAATGCTAATGAGATTTACTCCAAACTTGTGACCATGTTTTCACAAACTCCGCGGATCGTCCAATATGAGGCGGCCGCGGCATTCTTTGATCTCGACTTCAAAGAGGGCCAAAAGGTTAGCCCTTATGTGCTCAAACTCATGGAGCTTGTCGAGACCTTGAAAATTCAAAAGGTTGAAATCCCCAAAGAACTCATCGTAGATAGGATTCTACACTCCTTGTCTAAAGTCAAGGCATATGTGCAATTCCGGGTGAATTTCAACATGCAAGACAAGGATGTGTCTCTTGAGGAGTTGCACAAGTTACTTGTGCAAGCCGATAGGGACATGGGGTTAAATGTGAACCCTCCCAAGGATGTGCTTAACATAAGCACAAAGAGTAAGGGGAAGTTCAAGAAGAGTGCAAGAAAGGGTAAAAAGCAAGCTCCCACATTCACCAAAGCTAAGTCTTGTGAAGATAGCACCTCCAAAGTCAAGAAGGGTCCTCTTGACAAATGCCATTATTGTAATGGCATGGGACATTGGAAGAGGAATTGTTCCAAATACCTTGGTGATATCAAAGCCGGAAAGATCACTCCGTAGGGTAAATGACTAACCTTCTTTTATGTTTCTAAATTCAACTATGGTATTATGATGCAAAGTTGTGATAATGTATCTCCCTTTTTATTGTAAATAGGGCCTCCACCAAGCAAAGACAAGGGAAAAGAAAAACAAGCATGAGAAACCATGGAGAAGCTAAGGATAGCTTTTATGGAGCTTTGTTTTTCATTGTCTTATTTTAAGTTATGTTTTGGATTCTAGAACTTTGAGTTTCCGTGTTCGACATGGAAAAGTATTTTGGATAATGAGTTGTATTTTGGATGATAGTGACTTGGTTTGCAACCCAAGTCACCCGTTTTATCATTTATCCTTTTAATGTTCTAAAATTCATCTTTAAATGCTTGCGTTTTGAAACATAAGATCATTCACTTAAAGGTGATCTAATAGACAATTATAATGACGGGTTTCATTATATGTCCACATGCTTAAGGCTTGTGTATGATTAATTATGAAGTGATTTTGAGTCTATGAACTCTCTTAAAGGTAAGTCAATCGCCAAGTACACACATGAAATCAATTACTATTAGTCTGTCTATGAGATAGTTCTCCTTATACTTCAACATCATTGATTAGTGTCTCATATGCTATCTTTGAATATATAGTGTATTTATTCTAAAGATAGAGTGGGAGAAAAATGAGGACACAACACACAAGGCAAGATAAAATTGTGTACTTGTGTAAATGTAGATCTACACAAGAGAAAATGATTTGAATAAAGGTATATCTATTTACATAGTATACCAAATAGATGAGATCTATGGTCTCAAGTTAGTTCTATATAACTAATGAGACCAAGTGTAGTAATCATAAGAGTAAATTCTCAAAATAACTACACGAGGAGACCAAAAGAAGTTTTGGATAAAAATGACTAATGTAAAGTCTTAACAAGTTTTGACTAAGTTCTATATGATAAATTTTGACCAAATAGTTTCAATCATGAGTTTTACTTAAGAGCCTAAATGAATCAAAGTAACATACTAGTTATGATCAAGATTAAGTTGCAAAGATTGATATTCCGATATCTTCAATAGCCAACGTTTTAACCACGCAAATGTCATTGCTTAACCTCGCTAGGAAATGGTTAATCCTCCTTCCGAAAGAGTATTCCGAAGGACGTATTCTAGATATTGTTTATATTTGAATAATGACATTACTACACATCATTATGACATGAGTGTGTTAGAGATTTAAAAATCTCTTTCCGTAAGGTTGAGATGAGACCACTTCAAAATAGGCTTTTTGAAAGGATAGGAGGGGAACATATATGGTTTTATCCTAGTAACTTGGCAAAGCAATTTATATTTATATCTTTGACAAATTTCGATTGAGAAGTCAATTTCGAAATATGTTGAATTGAGTGGGAGTTAGGAAATTCTCATGTGAAGACATGGAATTTAGTGGGAGCTATCATCTTTGAATGTATAAAACTCATTACGCATTAAAGAATGACGAGCTAATACCTTCTTTCATAAAGAAGCTTTTGAGTTTTCAATTCTGGATGAAAATGGACAATGATGAATCCAATTACATCATGGGATGTTGGATTAGTATTAAAGAGATACACATCGTATCAACATATACATAGGATATTCATATGAATGAAAATGGAATTACCATTAGCAGTCATGGTAGTTCATTGAACCTGAGAACGGTTGATCTCATGATTATCAATAACTAATGTTTCCGCCATTAGAATAATCATATACATGTCCAATTATGAATCATATGCATAAGAGCATGATGATTGATTGATAAGCCATAATAGAAACGTCATGAATTCTCAAGTAGAATCCGATGAGCGATTTCAGTGCTTGACGGAATGTTCCATTATGTGATAAGAGGTTGCACATTTTGTAGAAGATCCGAGCACATATAAGGATTTATGAGAATCCCAAATCTTTCAAACTTGGAAAGAGAAATGAGAAGTTTTGGAAAGATGGTTGGTTGAATAAGAAGTTATTCAAAGATAATCTTTCCTAGTTAAGCTAGGACTTGTGAGAAGTACTAAGCTAATAATCTTGTCAACTATTACAAGATTCTACAAAAACATATACCTAGTGCATTGTGTGTGGATGGAATACTTGATCGGTACAAGTTGTATTATTCATCGCAAATTCGTTCGTTATGAGATGATCGATAAGAAAGTTCTTTCAAGTTAAAGAACCAAAACCAAGGTCGAGAACCTTGATGTGTACTTGGTAAAATTCATGGTATAAGAACATGAATGTGAAGGAAATTGCAAGTGTAAGAAGTTTGAACACATGGACACATGAGATGTTAAACTTCTATTGCAATAAATAAGTGTTTACACTTATGATAAACATCACAAGGTTGTAATATGATATTGACTACCCGAGTGTGATGTCGACACTTGTCGTTTGAGTTGTTATTAACTCACCTTGAACATTGTTATATCCAAACGGGTTGTAGAGACAATTGAACCCCGTTAAAGTGAACATGGATTAACATTGTTTATGCCCATAGTTACTTATATGAGGTGACGTCTCGAAGTGACTAGCGTGTGAGGCGATTGATGGCAAGTTCAAGTGCCGTACAGTCATGTGAGATGACTAGTCGATCACATAGGCAGACTGTTAGGAACATTTTATCGGGCCTAATGACCGCTTATAGAGTTCTGGCAAATTTATATAGCCTGGTCGTGGCGAGAGCTACTATAGTATTCGAATGAGTCGATTCTTTTGACTAAAGACTATTCACCTAAGATGGCACAGTTTCAGATTAACTTTGATTTGTGTTACTACGACCTTCGTAAATGGGGTCAAATGGGCATATTTTGGGTTATGATGGCTGTGGCTAGTCGAAGGAATGAGTGCGATAGGAATTGTCCACCCCTAGTCGTGTTATAACAATATCTCGTGGCCACTCGAGGAGTAATGAATCGAAATGCGTGGCCACGCTGGATGGCATCCGCAGTGGATAAATCCGGTCAATCAGTTATTCTCCGGATCGAGGAAACCACTCTTGATATGATCACTTGCAAGTACGACCTGAAAGACACCTTGCATTGAGTGGGAGATAGTAATAGGACAAGAGAATTGGTGACGCACACTTTGTCGAGGACAAGTGGGAGATTGTTGGAATATGTGTCCTCCGACAATAATGCGATCACGATCGTTGATCATGATGATCACATGTTTAAGTCTCATTAAAAATGAATACAATTGGGAAGTAATTTTGTTACACAACTCGGTCAACATATATATCGGTAATGATTGGGTGACTAGAGTTTGACATTACTGTCGTGTGACGGTGGTGATCAGTTGATCCCCAGGTCATACCTAAAGGGCAATACTCTTAATTGATTATTTAATTAATCGTATAATGTTACGAGTTAATTAAATTACTTGAAAATTGACGGACGATTTTGAAGTAAAATTTACGTATCAAATTGAAATGTGATTAAATGAGATACGGTCTGAGTAATTGAATTGTGTCATTACTCGGATGAAATAATTGTTTAATGTAACAATTAAATTGAATGAATTGTTATAAATACAATCAGTTGTGATTTATAAATTGGTAAAATTTTTGGCACAAGTAAATATGAAATTACTAAGTCAATTTTTGTATGTGACGTATTTTTATTAATACGTTGATTTTTAATATGTTAAAAATACATAACAAATATATGTGACATGTGACATGTAACATATAGACAATTGACAAAAATAATATGGAATCCATATTATAGAATGGGCCGAAAATTAGAAGGGTTTATACTAATTATATGTTGCTTGTAATTAGTGGAAAACACAATGATTAAAAGGAAACCTAGCCATGCAAGCCTATTGTTCCTTGTGAAGAACAATTTCTCCATGCATTGGCTCACCCTAAAGCTCCTCTTACACGGTTTTGGGGAAGCAAATGTGATCATTGTTTTTCTTTAATTTTGCCTAATAATATACTAAAGGTAGTGTATTATTTCCATTCAATTCACTCATCCAAAAACACAAGTTCTAGTGAGAAGAAAAATCCTCTCTTCTTCTCTCTTAAAAACCGAAATTTATAAGAGTTTTATAAAAGTTTTTGGTTCAATTTTCTACTAAAATTAATATTATACTAGTATTGTAATATTAATTAGATTAAGTGTTAAGCCTTGGGTATAATACATAGGGAGAGATCTTACACTTAGATCTTTATTCTTCCATTGGAAAAGCTCAAGAACAAGAAGAGAAAGGTGATCTCTCTTGTGCCCTAATAGCCGAAATCTACTATGTAAGGACATGATTTCTCCTCTATTTATATTATTGTTTGCATGCATAAGATCCGTAATTAATTTTATGACAAATTATTTAGACATATAAGAGTATGTTAACATGTATATGAATCTACATTTCCTTCACCTACTATAACAAACAAGGGGCAGTCCATCCCAATTTGAGGTGGACAAGTCAAAATGTGCTCAATCCTACCCATCCTCCCCAGCAGCAGAAGCCATATGTCCCTCCTCATAAGGCTCAACAAGGCTTTTAGAAGCCTCCTTCCTTTCCTACACCTAATCAAGGTGCATCATCTTCTGGTGGAGTAAGTGAGCTAGGTGAGTTGAAGACGATGTTGCAGTCTTTGACAAAGCAGTGGCAGCTGAGTGATCAACAAAAAGATGCATCTATCAAGGCACTTGAAACTCAAGTTGCTCAGTTAGCCGCGAACCAGTCCACAAGGAAACCGGGTCATTTACCGTCACAAGCTGATAAGAATCCGCATCAGACGGTTAATTTAATTAATTTGAGGAGCGGTCGTTCATATGAGGGACCGGACATGTTGAAATCAGACCCGAGGAAGGTAATTACTGCTGATGAACAGTGTTCTGTCGAAGAAAAGGGGCTGACAACAAAGAAAGTACTCGATCAACTGATTAATGGGGGTCGATCAAGTGAAAGTGCTGAAGGAAGGACTCGATCGAGTAAAATTTCTACTCGATCGAGTGAACAGGAAAAAGATTTTACTCGATCGAATGAAATTTTTGGTCGATCGAGTGATTTTGTTGAAGAACTTGCTCGATCGAATGGTATTTTTGGTCGATCGAGTAGTGCTGATAAAGAACAACTCGATCGAGAGCCTGCTAGTGCTCGATCGAGTGAAATATCTCCTGAAAGACCTTGTTAGAGAGGAAAGAAGCGTTCAAAGGATTTAGAGCTTGATCTGGCTGATACATTGGAAGAGAGGAACAAAGGGCTCGAGATACCCATCACGGTGCCCTTCCCGAGGCGTCTGCAAAGTACTAAAGCTAATCAACAATTCGGAAAATTTTCCGAACTCCTGAAAAGCTTGCGAGTCACTGTGCCATTCGCCGAACTGCTGACACAAGTACCCTCTTACCTTAAATTTATCAAAGAAATTTTATCGCGTAAGAGGCACATTAACGACTATGAGACGGTAGCTTTGACCGAGGTCGGGACGACCCTAGTTCAGAATAAGTTACCTCCCAAAGAGTCAGAACCGGGTCGTTTTTCGATTCCGTGTCATATTGGTAACCATTTGATTGATAACGCGTTATGCGATCTTGGCGCTAGCGTGAGTGTCTTACCGCTTGCTCTGGCTAAGAGACTTGGTTTGACAAAGTTTAATTTCACAAATATGACTGTTCATATGGCCGACCGTAGCATATCACAGCCACTAGGTGTCATAGAAGACATACCGGTTAAGATCGGGAGGTTCTTTATTCCCGTTGACTTCGTTGTACTTGACATTCCCGAAGATGCCCATACCCCTATTATTTTATGGAGGCCATTTTTATTCACTGCCCGTGCAGTAATAGATGTCGGGGGCAAGACATTGACTTTTCAGGTTGGGGATGAGGAATTGATATTCCATCAGTCTAAGTTCCGAAGGGCTACCATGCAAGCTCAGAAGCCTTGCAATGCCCTCTCTTCTATTGACCCTCCTATTGACACTTCAAATGAAAATTTAGAATATTGTGCTGCTATTGTTACCCCTCCGCCTCAGGTTGGGAGAAAAAAGGAGGAAAGTTCGTCTGTTTTCCTTGCTATAGGTACAGATGAAAATAATGTAGGAGATGTCAAAGGGTATTGTGCAATCAATGTTTGTCAAAGTGGGAGTGACGATGTCAAAGCCGGTGTGAAAAGAGTAAGGATGAGAAAAGTTCGCGCGTACGTGGACGTCAACTATTCTCCTCCTAATGATTCAAATGCAAGCTCGTGGAAATTGATGAGGACGATTAATGTTGCTGAGATGACGTCCTCCAGTCAGGAGCCCTCCGAGGGGCTATTGAATTGCCTTGAGAAATAAGCGGGGAAATGCCCCGTGTAACAAATTGTAAAAACAACTTTTAAATTTTCCGTTGAATTTTATTTATTGCTTTTAATTAGGGCAATTAGGATTTAGACATTTTTAGCGTAAATTAGAGACTATAGACTGTTACTTTACGTATTTGGTATTTTGGGATATTTTTGCGAGTGTTTTTATGCAGGTTTGGGGAATTTTACGCAAACTCAAATGAACAATTGCAAATTCAAGAGCTTACACGAGGAAAAGAGCTCGATCGAGTACTTTTTGTACTCAATCGAGTGGAATTTGTTCGATCGAATGGTTTCCAATTACTCGATCGACTAAAGCTGAAAAGGGGAGTTCTCGATCGAGTAATTGTTTACTCGATCGAGAAGATGCATACAAGAAGCTCTCGATCGAGTAGTTTTAAACCACTCGATCGAGTGATTTTGGAAATGACACGCAGGGAGTTTCTTAAACTTCCTTCTTTTTCTTTGTTATTTGATTTCTTCTTCATTATTTCGATCCCCTTCCATATTTGCGATAAAAAAAACCCCAATTCCTCCATTTTTCTTGCCCATTTGCCAAATCCACCACCTACATTGTGTTTATTGTAAATTAATCGTCCATTGCCCTCTATTTTCTCCTTGATTATTTCTATTTTACACGGTCTATTAAGGGTATTAGGGTTTGCGATTTTTCGATCACAAAATCGCCTTTGTTGCTTGTTGATTGTCGATTAATTCTATTGTAGGTTCCTAATCATCAAGTAAGTAATTCCTACACTTCTTTGCATTATAATTTCATTAATTTTGCCTTTTATAAAGTGAATTAAGAATTAGGGTTTCGATTTTCCGTTTTGGGTCGAAATTTTCGACTATAACTTTCATTCAATGCTTCATTTGTCTTACTTGATGCTTAATTCCCTTGCCTCGTTGATATTTACTTGTTTAATTCGAATTTTGCGAGAATTTTGCGATTAGGGCTAATTACAGTCGAAATTTTCGACTGTAAACTGGGTTTTGCTGCTGCCATATGCTTAATGAACCAAAATCCTGACATGCCCCTTCTCTATTTGATAGTTTAATTCTATTTTTCTGCCTTAATTGCTCTTTCCTTATTTCTCTTGCCATAAAGCTTTTAGTTTAGGAAATCAAATTACAAACCCCCCTATTTCTGACCAAATAGACGGACTCTTACAGATATCTTGCCTCCCTGAGGAGATCGACCTAACTTCCCTAGCTATATAGTTAGTTTAGTTAGTTATTTTTGATAGGTACATGACAACTCTGTCATCGAGCTAGTGAGTTATTGGGTTTAATACATACCGATGTATGTGGTCCAATGACAGTCACTTCTAGAGGTAATTATGACTATTTCATTACTTTTACCGATGACATGAGTAGATATGGGTATATCTACTTAATGAGGTATTAAAGTGAAGCTTTTGATAAGTTCAAAGAGTTTCAGAATGAAGTAGAAAACCAATTAAATAAGAAGATTAAAGCATTACGATCAGATTGTGGTGGGGAGTATTTAAGCAATGACTTTAGAGATCACCTTAAAGACTGTGGTATTGTATCTCAGTTAACTCCTCCTGGCACACCACAATTAAATGGCGTGGCTGAAAGGAGGAATCGAACTTTATTAGATATGGTTCGATCGATGATGAGTCAAACAGAGTTACCTAAGTCATTCTGGGGTTTTGCCATTTTATCTGCTGTACAATCACTAAATAAAAGTCCCACTAAAGCAACTGACAAAACTCCATATGAGATATGGAAAGGGAACGTCCCAAATCTGCGAAACATGAAAGTATGGGGTTGTGATGCTTATGTCAACAGCAAGTCTGACGATAAGCTTGCACCTCGTTCTGAAAAATGTATTTTTGTAGGCTACCCTAAGGAAACTTGTGGATATTACTTCTACAATAGTAACAAGAATAAAGTGTTTGTTGCTCGTGAAGCTGTCCTTCTAGAAAAAGAGTTTATTTCTAGAAGACAGAGTGGGAGAAAATTTGAACTTGACGAAGTTCAAGAGCCACAAACTGATGTGACAGTACGGGAAGATGTTCCTTCTACGTCTGAATCAGTTATTTTTCCTTCAGAACCTAGGAGGTCAGAAAGGGTTAGTCGCCATCCTGGTAGATACCTTGGTGTTATCGGGGAAGATGGTGACTATGAGGTTTTACTTTTGAAAAGTGATGAACCCAAGACATACAAAGCAGCTATTACGAGTTCTGACTCTAAGCTATGGCTCGAGGCCATGCTATCCAAAATTGATTCCATGTACGATAATCAGGTATGGGACTTGGTTGACTTACCTAAAGATGTTCGACCTCTTCAGTGTAAGTGGATATTCAAGATTAAAATCGACATGGATGGACATAAGTATGTCTACAAAGCTAGACTGGTTGCAAAAGGTTTTACTCAGGTTTATGGTTTACACTATGATGAAACTTTTGCACCAGTTGCTATGCTTAGATCTGTTCGGATAATGTTAGCGATTGTTGCATTTCATGATTATGAGATATGGTAAATGGATGTCAAAACCGCTTTCCTGAACGGGTTTCTGGAAGAGGAAGTGTTCATGACACAACCTGAGGGTTTTGTGGATCCTAAAAATCCTAACAAAGTATGCAAACTTAAGAGATCCATTTATGGTCTTAAGCAAGCGTCAAGGAGTTGGAATCATCATTTTGATCATGTTATTAAACAGAATGGTTTTTCTCGAAGTGTTGAGGAACCATGTTTATACATGAAGTTTAGTGGGAGTAGGGTTGCTTTCTTACTTCTTTATGTGGACGACATATTACTCATTGGGAATAATGTTGATATGCTTGCTTCTGTTAAGAAGTGGTTGGGAAATCACTTCCAAATGAAAAATTTGGGAGAAGCTCAGCGCATCTTTGGTATCCGGATCTATAGGGATAGATCCAAAAGGATATTAGTATTGAGTCAAGAAGCCTATATCAATAAGATTCTTGATCGATTCAATATGAAAAACTCCAAGAGAGGTTTTCTACCTATGGGCAGTGGGATCACTTTGAGTAAGTCACAGTGTCCTACTGAGCCTAAAGATATTGAACGCATGAAATAGATTCCCTATGCTTCCGCTGTTAGATCGATCATGTATGCTATGATGTGTTCTTGTCCTGACGTCTCGTATGCTTTGAGTATGACGAGTCGTTTTCAGAAAACTCCAGGTGAGAGTCACTGGATAGCTGTCAAGAATATTCTAAAGTACTTGAGAAGGACTAAAGATTCATTCTTAGTGTTTGGAGGAGAATCTGAATTACGTATAAGAAGTTATACGAATGCCAGTTTCCAAACCGATAGGGATGATTTGAAATCCCAGGCTTGTTTTGTCTTTTTGTTGAATGGAGGGGCGGTTTGCTGGAGAAGTTTCAAGGAGTCTATGACTGCTGATTCTACAATGGAAGCTGAGTACATTGCAGCCTCTGAAGCTGCAAAGGACGCTGTTTAGATTAGGTAATTTTTAGAGGGACTGAAGGTAGTTCCTACCACCGAGGATCCTATCACTTTGTATTGTGATAACAGTGGGGCAATTTTTCAAGTAAAAGAGCCCAAGTCTAGTAACAAATCTAGACATGTACTTAGGAAATTCCATGTAATTAGAGATTTAATCGAAAGGAAAGAAATTACATTTTGTAAGGTTGGGACAGCTGACAACATCGCTGATCCTTTAACCAAGCCTTTGTCTCAAGCTAAACATGATAGTCATGTAGTTTCGATGGGGACGAGACGAAAGCCAGAACTGTTGTAAATTATATGATATGTAATAATCAAAATATTGTATTTATTATTTCATATAAGATAAGTTGCATTTATCGTTATATTCAGTTTTATGTCAGAATTTATATACTTTGTTTTCTCCAAATAGGTTGTAAAGACAATGTCGAACCCTATTAAGTGAACTGGATTAACATTGTATTTTGTCCCTAGTTACTTAATGAGGTGACGTCTCGGAGTGACTAAATTGTGAGGCGATAGACGACAGGTTCGACTGTCATATGGTCATAGTGATGACTGGTCGATTACATAGGCATATTGTGAGACAATTTGTCGGACAGTGACCGTTTATAGAGTCCTTTTGTTGCTAGGTCGTGGCAAGGATTTCTATTTATTCCTTTGAGTCAATTCTTTAGACTGGTGACTATTTGTCTGAGTTGGTACGGTTTTCCGGTGGCTTTGGTTTTTGTTCTAGGTCGCATCGTAAAAGGAGGCCGATGAGCATTTACTGGGTCATTGTGATCTGTATCGAATGAAGAAAATAGGTCAACGGGATTGTCCTTTAAAGTCATATTTTATCTCAAGGTCACTCGAGGAGTGATGACTGTGAATGCGTGGCCACGCTCAAAGACATCTATAGTAGATTATCCGGTCAGACAGTCATTCTCCTGATCGAGGAAACCACTTTATTATATGATCACGTGCAAGAACGACCTGAAAGACATCTTGCATTGAGTGGGAGATATTATTGGACAAGAGAATTGGTAACGCACACTTGTGGTGGACAAGTGGGAGATTGTTGGAGTAGTGTCCTCCACAATAAGTGCGTTTACATATTAAACCTCGTAAAAGGAATATCAGGGATGTATCTTTTTATTTGTCAGCTGGTCATCGTTAATTGGTAATGATTGGCTGACTAGAGTTTGACATTACTGTCGTGTGACGGCGGTGATCAGCTGATCCCTTTAGGTCACACCTATAGGATGATGCCCAAATGGAAAAACTAATTATTTGTATGAGATACAAAATAATTAAATCCTTTTATTATTTGACTTTTAGTTAGTCACATAAATATATTATTTGATGACGGTTTACGAACTCGGGACAAGGAAATTTATTATTTAATTATGTGATGTTTAAATAATAAATGATTAGAATTTATTAATTAATTATTAATTAATTAATTTTATATGATATGTGTATATGTTTTGAGGTGGAATTAATAAGTTATTAAATTTTACAAGAGGTTGTAAAATTAGCTAAGTGGGTTAATATTGATACATTCTATGTTGATAAAATGGTTTTATGATTACTTAATGGTTAAGTAGTCATTGGTAGTTAATTTGTATTATTTAAGTGTTAAATAATTAAATTAATATTTAATTATATAAGATAATTAAAGATAAGACTTATAAGCATTTGTGGGGCATATGTCGAAAACCGAAATGGACCCATATAAGTCCATTTGGCTGATTTTTTAGAGGACACCAAGTGTCCTTTTAAGTGGCAAATTCCACTTAGATTTGTCTCCCATATTTGGCTATAAATACCCAACTATTCACATCATTTTACAAGTTGGAAAAATTTGAAGAAAATTGTGTCTTTGTTTGAGCACTTTATCAAGAGAGCATTTTTCTTCTCATTTGTTCATCTTAAAAACACATATATAAATTAACTAGTAATATTATCAAAGTAATAATATTATTTAGTACATCAAATATACAATAAACAAGGTTTAATACTACATATACCTAGTTAGTATTTTAGTAGTATTTTGGGTTGATTCTTGGGTGCTTCCTTAGGAGACCATCTTTTTTGGTGGTTTGTTGTCTTGGAGGATCATCCATTTTCATAGCTCAAGAACAACATCAAGGAAGGAGTCCTTGAGTTGTGCCCAAAACTTGCCTTATACAATGTAAGGAACTTTTGTCTTAAGATGGTTTAATACCATCCTTTATACTTTTACTTGCATGCATGTAGATTTAGACCACTTTAAATTAATTTGTAATTTTAATATCATAAGATGAGTATTAATATGGTCTAAATAACTAACAATAAGGTGCTCTCATATGCCCATTACCAAATTCCACAAATGACTATGTTCCAGGTTCAACACTCTATCTTACTTATTGAACATCGGTAATCAAATCACATATAATCATAATTCTATCGATATAATTCCACCCTACAAGCCTCCTAAAAGGTCAAGCACAAGGTCAAACCCACGGCTCCAATTTATAATCCCATAAATAACTCCCAACTCATTTTGGTTATATGTATACATATCTATCACACGGTATGTCTCGATTAGTGTTACATATATATATCGTCAAATTTCATACACTCACATGTATGCACATCAAATCACGAATATGCGAACTCTATGAAACAATCATAAAATGCCAAAATTTCTCGTTATGTGACTTAACCATGTTCAACATTCCCATTTCCGGACATCATGCCACGCATATACCGCGTCAAATCCACTACATGATCATATATGTGTTTCCACATCTGTTTCCGTCCATCATCAATACTTCCGTTATTAGCATCATAAGACTCTGATTATACATTCAAGATTACTATGCGGCACACACATCATGACAAAGCTTCACATAATATAGACGTTGTTATCATACCAAAATGAATTCACGACAATATCACATCATTTTTATCATCCAATCACACATGTCAATTAACAACTTTCATTTTAATTTCACTTTTAAATAGCGAAACCCACATAATATGGTCAAACGTAAACAATTCACAAGGTCTCATCCATATGGGGTCAACATGTTCATCCGACACAAACCAACCATTATAAATCGTGAAATAAGGGTATACACCAAATATTAGGTCGAGTATTGACAAAATAAGGGTCAAAGCATACCACTCGGTTGAGTGTAGGGGGCCACTCGGCCGAGTAGGCGGCCACTCGGTCGAGTTCACGGCACACTCGGTCGAGTTTCGCCTGGGAAGAATATTTTCGTTCTCAAACTCGTTTTCAAGCTTTCCTATTTCATCACTCAAATGCTAATAAATTCCGATGGTGATTAATACACCATCAAACAACCAAATTTAAAACTACTATTGGCCTATGGCACTACACAATTAAAATAAAATATCCGAGACATACTACTGTCACAAACATAATATTTCATTGTTCTTCTCGCAACCGTTCTACCTCCTCCCCCCACACCCTGCGACGGTATCACCATACCATCACCAACAACCGCAATAGTCACATCGATATCCACCACACCTACACTATCTCATGGACACGGGCTAACCACTCATTATTCTCAAGGAATAATACAACATCATTACTCAATTACGCACTACAACATGATCATGATGTATACCGTGGGCATTCCACTTGACGATTGAGAGGCAACTTTACAAACAACATCTATACTACCGCTCATAGGCCGGAACTCGCCCAACTAATTTCACACTTCATGCATACACACTTAGCTTAAGTGGCCATACTATATAACACAAGTGATTAAATCTCTTAACAACATGATTAAACTCACATGCATTATATATCACACTCTTACTCTCATAACCGCGAAAACCAATCTTGGTATTACTAAATTCACCATCATATATCTCAACTATTAAAACTCAAACCCATCGCTCATATGTCATGGCCGTCAACGCGACCTCCTCACACGGGTTCACTCGAAACCTATAACAAATTCCTTATTTAATGTCGGATTACAAAACTTGCAAAATCTCCAACTCATTTCTCGTTCTAGTGTTCTCTTATATTCTGGTTTCATAAACCCTTGGGTCATCCTTTATTCGATTCATACCATTCCTCAAGTCTAATATCACACCCTCTAAAACTTTTTATCAACTCATGTCATCACTCTCTTTTACTCTCGGTTCCTCACTATTCTCTCATCATTCCATAAATCCCAACTCAAATATATGCTATCCTAAAATACCCGAGTCATACTCAATAAAGTCACTCTCACTTGTCCTTTAAATTCCGTTTGCTAACTATGAGTCTGAACAACCGCTAAATATCCAACCTTGGTCGCACTCCAATCATCATTTATAGGTTGTCTTTCATGATCAACTCACTCAACTCAAAGCTTTGTATAGGGCACATACCTTCCTATTGTTCCCAATTCCCAAACTTGATGACTATACCCAATTTCATGCATCTTGCGGGAGATATATGCCTAAGGGTTACGGTGAGAAAAATCATTCTATTGGGCTCACACACAAACTCTATACCCGGAAATCATGGGGGTTAAATCGCTGGAGGTACCACCGGCTCTTGGTGAGCATCTCTTGCATGATTGCTCCTCGCCTTCCGGGATAGCCTTGATACGCCACGAAATCCATTTCACATGTCAAATTCCAGATAGGAGTGGTGAGAATTAAGACAATTCGGAATGGATACGGAAGCGGTAAGAATCGAATGTCTTGGGACGGATAGAAAATTTCTTTAGTGCTTTAAATCAACGACCAACACTTGAAAATAAACTCTTGACACGAGCTTGTCATAGAGAAGAAGTTTACTTAACCCGAAAATGGAAATTAAGAAATTACGGCATGACTTCCTTTGTATTTTAATCAAATCACAAATTGTCTTAATAACACACTTGAAATATCATGAACTTTGTAAAACGATGCAACTTCAAACCTCAACTCTAGCAACTTTGCTAACTTTGTAAAATGTTATTCCTTATTATGCAATTTTACTCAAACTTGACTCAAATGCGAATTGCTATATTAAAAATTTAACATAAAGGTTATTTGTCTCAAATTTCTCGAAAACTCTAATACGGAATAATCCGTAATAGGATTGTACGATGCAACTTCAAACCTCAACTCTAGCAACTTTGCTAACTTTGTAAAATGTTATTCCTTATTATGCAATTTTACTCAAACTTGACTCAAATGCGAATTGCTATATTAAAAATTTAACATAAAGGTTATTTGTCTCAAATTTCTCGAAAACTCTAATACGGAATAATCCGTAATAGGATTGTACATGTCACTATAGGCCAAGTTCAAAGCATTACTAATCGATTAGGATAAAACCTAACTTGGAAAAGTCAAAATCCGGGTAGGTATACCACCCATCTTCGAAAAATTTAAGGCGGGTAAATCTCTTTTGTACGACTTCACAAAGCATTATAATCAAAGACTAGGATAATAAGGAGTAAATGAATTACATCACGAGCGTAAAATCAAAGCTTATGTATACTTGTCACAACATTTTCGGGAAAGTTGTCAACCTTTAAGAAGGAAAAAAAATCGACGTAAAGCTCCCCCAAATATTATTATTATTTGAGATTTAAGGTAACCATGAGTAAGTAAAACATATAGTGAGCATAAAATTCAAAATTTTGACATGGTTAGTACCAAATGTTTGAGAAGTTGGTCATATTTTAAGGATGAAAACTCCTTAGTTTACACCATGTTATAACAACAATCATTAATTTATAGCCTAGCAACATACTTGAATCATATTTAAGACATAATTTAGAATTTGTTCATGGGTACTTAGGAAAACTCGAAAATTTTCTCAATTTTAAGACGAAATTTGTTTTGTTTTAAGACAATATACAACATTACCACCAAAGATGGTAGTCTTATAAGGCAAATAAACCAATGTTTTACTCAAGAAAAATCAAAATTTGGGCATGACCTCCCTATATTTCGAAAATTAAAGACGAAGTTTTAAGACAATTTTTTTCACATAACAAACAAGATTCATCAATAACAACAAAGGTTAAGCCTTTGTTATTCAATTAAACCCAACAACAAGCATCAAAAATCAATTTATAAGCTCAAGAACACCATTTTCGTGTTCCACCATTTATGTGGAAAAATTGACATAAAAATTTGATTTCTAGCAACAACAATGGAGTAGAAAGCTATTTACTACTATGAATCAAGCAAAAATATGTAAATAATTGACAAATCTTGGAAAAATAATGTAGATCTAAATAAATTAAGATGGAGAAAATAAGGGGAAAGATGGTCTAGTTACATTGCTAATTAAGAAGAGATTTGAGACGGAAAATGAAGTAGAAAGCTTAACCCAAGTAACAAATTACAAAAATGGAGTTTTGCAATTAATTTTGGATAAATTTTGATGTTGAAGTTGTGGGGTGAAAAGAAGATAAGAAGAAGATAAGAATTGAGTAGAGGGTTAAACCCGTGTAAAAATCCCAGCTACAGCACCCACTCGGTTGAGTGAAATTCCACTCGGTCGAGTGTCCGGGTTTACTCGATCGAGTGCCCCATTTTCCAGAATGTTTCCAGAAACCGGTCCACTCAGTCGAGTGCCAAGGGCCACTCGGTCGAGTGCACTGTACTCGGCCGAGTGTGGACTCGTACTCGGTAGAGTGGTTGCTTATGGTTGAAATTTCGAGTCGAAATAGAATGATGAAATCCCTGCAACACAAAGAGAAGGTTCGGAAGTCCACCGGCTATCGGTGACTCACCCGAGTTAGTCCATACGTCATCCTACTTACCATATTTGGTACACTAATGTAGTACTAGTAGTCACTCTACCAACATCCATTACTAATCATACACCATCAATAACACTAGTAGGCATTTAATTAACACGCGTTGCAATTTCAAAGAGCGGAATCATTATTCGTATACCAACGCATATTAACCATTTCTAAACTTGCTACACATAACAATCTAGCATTCAACTTCCTTACACTTTCACAGATCATGGAACTATATCATACATGAACTTAATATAAATTACATATTCATGCAACCATACAACTTTCCATATAACGTTCACCCATAATCTTAACCACCCACGTAGTGACCAACAGAGACAATAGGCACTAGTTTTGATATGAGGGCGCCTACTCATCCAAAACCGATATCCTATTGTATTCATGTCGGGTTCATTTTATTAGACACACCTAGATTCATTTTGGTTCATTGGGCTAGGTTCCAAAATCGTCGCTCGGATACCACTTTGTAACACCCCCTTCTTTCCCGGCCAAGGTAATTGGGAGATGTTACCATCTCGGTTTCCCGAGGCAGTGAAATTGGAATTAAAATTTAGAAACTTCATTAAATAAATAACAAGTTTAGTGATTACATAAATTTAACCAATTGAATAAGGTGAATTATACAAATTACAAGTCGACTACCATCTATGTCATCTATGCTATGCTACTCGACTCCGAGTCCAAGGCGCGGCCCAAATCCCGATCACATCAATAAGCAAAGCCTTATTTGCACGCATTTATATTTATTTTACGTAGTATTATGCTACAAATGTCCTCCGAGTCGTATACTTTGGTTTGTTTTGTCTTATTTGCAGGAATGTACCAAAGAGGACGGAATTGAGCCTTTTAATGTCTCCCAAGCGTGCATATACGAGAAGAGTAGATTTGGAGCGGAAATACTTCTGCCTTGGGATGCGTGAAGACGCTTTGGAAGCTAAATCAACGAGCTATATGCTGATTCAGTAGCAGTTAACTCGATCGAGAGCTTTTGCTGGCTTAGTTGCTCGATCGAGACCTTCTTGATGGTGAAGACCACTCGATCGAACTGCTGCTATGTTCGATCGAGAAGTGGCATTTTGGTGTTCCTCGATCGAGTAGTTTTTGTACTCGATCGAGAGGTTTTAGGCTGGAGATTAATCGATCGAGAAGTTTATAAGTGCTCGATCGAACACTTGGATATCTGACGCAAGATTTTATTGCGTAAACCTTATGTACTTAATATCTTAATTATCGTTTTTAGGTTAATAAATATCTCTTCTATAAATAGGAGAGATTTCATTAAGTTTAGGATATCTTCATTAATCTTTTAATCAGTCTTTAGTTTTTAGACTCTTGTTCGACGTTTGCGGCGCTATTTCTTGGATCTTCAACTGTGTAATTCCTTTCTCTCTTTAATTCATAGTTTTATTTCCTTTTGCAAATATTTAATTCTGTTGTCTGTTATTTCATCTTTATACCATGTTTAGTATAGTTTTATCTATCGTTGTTAGTTTTATCGTCGTTATGAGTAGCTAAATTCCTTTGTGCTAGGACATAGGGGAGCCATGGTAATTAGGGAGACTAGGATTAGGTGATTAGGCTAGGCTGAATTAGGTTTGTGTTGTTAATCACCGTGTTTAACATTAATTAGCTGCTTGAGTCGACGCTTTTAGCTAGTTGATTTGGTACACCTTGACCTGGATCGGAAGATTGGGAGGGGGTAAGACCTGCAGTGAACATTAGGGCATTCTAATGAGGGCAGAAGCTAATTTAGTAATGTTTTAGGGCGAATAGCGAACCGGAAGGACCTTTTCACTACCCTGCAGACCTAGTGTATGCCAACCTTTGACCCTAGATTGGATACCTAGAAAACCATGGTGAACCAACAATGCTAGCATTTCTCTCCTTTATTTGATCACATCTTACTTTTACAGCGAGTTTAGTTTATTTATTGTTTATACTTTTTATTTAGTTTAGTACTTCAAACAAACAAACAACCCAGTATAATGCCACTCGAATTTTTAAACTGGTTTTATATTTCTAAATTTAAACTTCGGGGACGAAGTTTTTTATAAGAGAGGAAGATTGTAATACCTAAAAATTTTAATATTTTATTTGAATAATTTAGTTTATACTTTGGATTTAAAAAAAATAAAATAAAAAAAACTTGAACTGAGCTTATTTAGTTAATGTGTTTAACCGTTCTATTGTTTCCTTAACAAATTAGTGTTCTGAGCCGCCTAACTCCTAATTTTTGTTCCATTGTTATTTGCTAGCTGTCACCAAGTTTCCTTCCCACTTTCTTAATTGCCCTTGTCACTATTTTCTTGATTTTAATCAATTTATATAAACCTCTATCATCATCGTTACTCCATATGGTTTTTTTCTTTTACTTGGAACACGTTCATACATTCTTCAAGCTATTTAAGATGGTTTCCATTATATTTAAAGGTAACACGATTTTATCGATCCTATTATTCTTAATATTGTTCGGGGTTGTATGTTTAATAATTGTCGTCTTTTTATATGAGTTGTGTGGTGCAAATTTAATGTGGGTATATTATATTTTTTTTTATATAAGTCTATTTATAATCGCTTGATTTTATTACATTGTTTGTGAGACGGGTTGAATTATGAGAGGAATATAGACTTGTCAATTGTCTTATATTAAAGATGGGCTCATGTTGACTATTTGGTAATGATGAAAGGCATTAGAGGAGTTTTACGTATATGATGATGGTGAAGGCTTCAGTATGATGGTGCGTTTTATGATACGGATATTGTTAGTTTAGCAGGTTGTTGCTCTTGGTTTAAGAATAGAGAGATAATGGGCATATGAGTATTAGGATGGTTTTATTTTGTATCGTATTTGATTTATCGTTTTCTTTGACCTTGACTCGCGGGTGAGTAGCTTAAAGTTTTGTACTTTAAGTGTTGAGCAATTCCTTTAATGGAATATTTGACAATATCGATATTGAAATTGAGATGGAAATTGGTTACTGGTATTTAGTTATGAGTTATGGGGCCTTTGAGCCGAGTTATTTTTAGGTCCAGTGCGACCATGATTATTGAGTTATTTGAGTTTGAAATCGATATTGAGATGGAAATATTGTTTCGCGGTCTTATCCGCCAGTTCACTCAACCCTTGTCCTTGGCTTAAGAGCGACGATGAGAATACGATACGTGGTTACATTGGATTATTATATTATGAGACGGAGTAATGAGTGAGACGGAGTATTGAGTTGAGATTGAGTTAATTATTAGGACGAGAGAGTGTGGTATATTAAGGAATTATAAGGGAGTTAGTTTGAGGTTGAGATTAGTTTATGGGAAGTGTTTTTATAATTCTCTGTGTTTATTTTTATTTTTTACGTGTTTATGTTTCTACACCATGACCAAAAACTATTCTGCTTATATTGAGGTATTATCTGTTACTCAGCTTTTCGGCTGACGTGTTTTCTCCCTTTTGGGCTACTCGTCATGGGGGTAGTTCCTTTCTGTCGTCTGGTTTTGCTTTCAGGTCTTCCGCTGCTGTTTAAAAGGATTTTATTTCGAGTGAAGATTTTATTTAAAGTTTTATAAAAGTTTGTTTACATTTTGTATTATTTTATATTTAAAAGGATTTGTAATAAGAGACTTTGTATATTAATTATGATATCCTTGTATTTCGGCCAGCTTTGTATGTAAAAGTAAGTTTTAATTTAGCCGAAAATCAGGGGTGTTACACCCAGTGACACCGACAGACCTAGTTAGACAAATAGACTACAAGCAGCCTCCCTGTGGAATACGATACCCGACTTACCTATGCTATATTAGTTAGAGACGGTTAGGTTTATTTTTGATAGGGTTGCGATAGCCGTGTCACCAGACGTACCCACAGCCACAACGGTACCAGGACACTCCCAGACATACCGACAACCACACTGGTACCGGGACACGCCCAGACATGCCAACAACCACAAATAGGTACCGGCAAACGCCCAGACGTATCGGGTCCGGAAGCCAACCGGATCCCCTGCCAGACGTCATGATTCAACCACACGAGTCCCTCCGTAACACAAGCCATTAATGTGCACATCCCTCTTGGAGTGGGAAGCTCCAAGATGCGACTCAAGCGTAATACGGTCTCCCAACCATCTTACGTCTCCTAAATAACCAAGTAACACCACCAATAATCTCCAACATAGCACAACAATGACTATACATGGAAAATGCAACACAACACCAATTATATGACTCATCATGAACTCAATCCCAACATATCATGGATAAAACTTCCTCAAATACCCACATGTTATCCCAATCGACTCCTACATAAAAATGATGATGCAAGACACAAAAATTGTGCACACAAAAATATTGAAACAGAGTAGGATAAACCTACCTTTAGCATTCTTCACAAGCAACTCGAATCCCACATGATTCAAATCATGTAATACTATTGAAGAGTCTATTGATCCAAAATACTCGAGAGGGGGAGGGGGGTGAATTGAGTATTAAAACTTTAGCCCACTTTTTCGAATGTCCGTATGAACGTCCCTTAATAACTAATTACTTAAAGTTTATTAATTAAACTTTACCTAATTAACTAAACAAAGTTAAAACGTAAAGAAACAAAGAACAAAAAACGAGTGACACACGTGATTTTGAAGTGGTTCAGTTTCACAAGTCGAAACCTACGTCCACTATTCTAAATTAATAATTTAGTACCTTTCTACGGATTACAAAATTACTAACCCACTCGTGCAAGTAACTTTAGTTGTAACTCAATTGAGTACCGTTAAATACTCGATTTTTGTCTAACTTACGTTAATAAGAAATCACTTGATTGTTCTTCTAAGTATTCACACGATTGAAGGAGTAA
Source organism: Silene latifolia (assembly GCF_048544455.1). NCBI lineage: Eukaryota > Viridiplantae > Streptophyta > Magnoliopsida > Caryophyllales > Caryophyllaceae > Silene > Silene latifolia. The sequence goes on from NC_133538.1 coordinate 53,084,422, forward strand.
GAAATAATATTTAAGTACTATTATCTAATAACTTAATCTTACGGAATAATAAGCAAATTGAAGCACAACTTTTCGTAAAGATTTTCGAATTGCAAAAACAAATAAATAACTTGATTAAGAATTTGACTCGATTTGTTTGCAAAGAAATTTTAATATTGCGAAAAGTTAATTTGAAATAATGAAGCACATGTTTATATATAGCAGAGGAGACAGGTAGGGCTTGATCATAACCCCAATAGTGCCGTGAGGCATGATGAATTGTTTCATAAGAAACAAATCTTATCTTCCCTTAATTTAATCCATAAAATATCTCAATTAAGTAAATAGGATAAATCTAAATAATTGTTTAAGATATAAAAATATCTTATGACAATCTATTCTAGATTTAACCTAGTAGATTACTTGTGCAAAGAGTATACTCGATATGAGAGACGGCTCATAAGCCCAACTCACTCGAAACCCATAGCCGAAATAAAGAATATGGGTTAGGGTTTATGTTTAGATAATTTAGGAAACCCTAGGTAGCATGACGACCTATAAGTCGTTTTACTAACAAATAGGATAGATGTAAATTATTCAACCTAATTAAACCCGTATCTCATCTCAATCATATACACACATATTTTTGAAAATATATAAAGGATTTGAGCTTTCGAAAGTTGATTTTAAAATCCTAAAATCGTGCCTTCAAAATGCAACCTAAAGTTATAGAGCAAATGACTATAACATAAACCTTGGTATGTAAAGTTATAGGTGAAATAGCTATAACTTTACCTTCCTAATATTACTTCCAAAGATACCGTTATTAGTTGATGTCCTATACTCGTTAATCTTCCTAGAGATCTTCAGTAGTAGGATCATCTCTTTATCTTGATCATAAGCTCTTCATCTTGAGCTTCTTATAGACTTGATCATGTCTTTTGCTTAAGTGTTCATCATACTTGTGATTGAAGTAGTCACAGTGATGCTTTGAGAATCATCAATGTTATAGCTCAAGCAGCTTCAACATTACTTCAATGATGCTTCACAAATCGTCAAAGTTATAGCCATGGATGCTATAACATTGCTTGCTATTATTGTAACATTTATTAAATCTAATAAATACTAACAAACGATTACGAGCAAAGAGTATATACATTCTAAAGCATACTTGTCATTATCAAAACATATCATATAACTATATGGTCCAACAAATTCCCCCTTTTTGATGATGATAAGTCTCTTACGATTTGTGACTAAGTACGAGTTCCCCCAAAACAAAATACTACAAACATTATAGTCAGTCGAACGCAAGAAAAAGCTACTTATATTCAAAGTTATAGTATCTAAGGACCTTAAGAGATTAAAGGTTCTGACAAGAAGCAAGCTTAGGCAAATACTTAAGTCACGGTCATTTCTTCCCCCTCTTGACATCATCGAAAAGACGACAACAAGACATAAAACAATTAGAATAATATAGACCGAGGAATGAAACAAACATGCAAACACATATTATAGAACGAAAAGAAAATCTACGATAAGCAAGCATAATATAAAATGTCTAATACAAACCGAAAGTGTGAAATCCTATGGGCCGAATAAAGAAAATATGACAATGGGCCGAATAGAGTACAAAGTGCCAAAATGGGCCGAATTAGACAAATAGCAAAATATAAGTCCAACAAAAACAAAATGAAATGGACTAAGGAGTTGGGTTAGAACGGGTTTAAGGAATGTCGTGTTTCACAACATTGGGGTTCACATAACCGGGAAGAGTCCTAAACTCAAGGGAATCAAGATGATCAAAGCAAGACCGCATATGATTTGCTTGTGTCGTGAGACACGTCTCAAAATTAAGCACTTTCAACAACAAGGCTTTTGTTGCCTAAAAAATGAGCCCCCTTTCCGCATGCATAGCTTTCCGTTCTCTCCAAATAGCCCCTCCTTGACTTGCTAAGTTTGCCAACAAGTGAGATTGACGGACACACTCACGAGCCGCTCTATCCGCATCTCGAGCCATAGTCTCAACACATCCTTCTAACCCACGCAAGTAGGCTAGGACCTCGGCATTCCCCACATCATTAGAAACCGGAGCCACAACCTTATCCTTTGCCATAACCGCTACCAACTTCACAATCAACTTATTTTTAACATCCAATTATTCACAAATACTCGTTATAAACGAGTCCAACTTTTGTTCCACGGCCACCAACACATCTGACGACTGTTCCACCACACTTCCTTTTGATAAAAAGATTAACACGGGTCCAACCACGACCACTTTCATCAACTTAAGATGCGTATCACACATCTTGTCTTTAACCATTACCCCATAGATATTTGGAATAACAACTCCCTTATGTTCCAACAAACGAGAAATCCACATACCAAAGAGCAAATCCAAAGTAGTATAGAATTTGTCCTCGGTTACGGAAATATTCGTTTGTATAATACGATGAAAAACGAGTCGGGGAAGACTAACCTTAACACCTTTAAGCCACTTAAAAACCAACACATTCTCATAACTTGACAATTTGTCACGGTCCCCTCGCCTTGAAACCACTGTGTTGCATAGAAAATTTAAAAAGAATTTCAATTTAGGCAAAAACGATCCCGCTAACATATTACTTGACCCCGTAACACTATCATCAAAAGAACGCTTAATTTGAAGCTTCTCTTCCTCTGTCACATCTCCTCATTCCTCACTCGGGTTGATTTTCACCCCAGCATCAGGGACGGAAAACAAAGTGCAAAAATGCTCAATGGAGATTGTGACTTCGGAATTATTAACAATTGCATGAAACACATTTTTCTTAATCGAAACAAAAGCATAAAATTGGATTACCTCAATGGGATAAACCGGACCGGTCATAGAGCAAATCTTGGTATATTCTTGGAAATTCAAGAAGTCGGTGAAGAATTGCAAAGCTTCAATCTTTGTATACCATTTTTCGGGATAAGACCATCCTCCATGGATACCATATCGCAAAACACAATTCACTCGAGTCCTTTCCTCCTTTGTAAAACGGACTTTATCAAGACCCATCATCGTAGCATTTGGCATATGTTCTCGAAACAATATTCTTTGATGACCATCATGGCTAACCACAATTTTTTTTTCTTCAACCGAGTCCTCAACAACAATAGCCTTCTTTTTACCTTTATTGAGCTTACGACGCTTTCCCTCGATGCTAAGCTCAACCCGGTTATGATCGGGATTGGTGGGTTTTGGATTTGGTTGAGGTGAGGAGGTGGTTGCGGTTTGGGTGGGTTTATTGTATGGTGGTTTGGATGACCCGGTCTTAGTAGAAGATCGAGTTGAGGGTGAGTTGAGTCAAGTTGTGGGTGGAGACATGATGATGATAGATGGTGAGGTTGAGTGTAGGAGAGTTTTAAGAAATTGAAAGTTTTGAGAGTTGTGAGGGTGATGGAGACGTGAGGGAGGTGGAGAATAAATAGGGTTGAAGGTAATTGAGTTTAGGTAGGTATAGGGAAGTTATTTTGGGCGGCTAGAATCTTAGCAAGATTTACTTCCTTTTTTTTTTTACAAATATAAGGAAGTATATAATTAGGGCAAATCTTTTGAAAAGATAAGATAATTATATGGTGATAGATATTAGTTAAGTCAGAGGGGATAGAATATGGTAAAATAGGGTAGAGAAATATGACAGGAGTTTCGGCCAAAAACAATGTGACGGAGAAATTTGGTTTGTAAATAAACATAAAATATATATGACTAGCAGACGGAATTTTCTCGTAAAATAATATAATATTTAACAAGTGTATGCTTGCAACGGAAAATACGGACACAATCATACAATCTCGTCTATTTCTAGTCAGTCATAAGGATCGTAAATATTTGTGACAAGTTTAGTTGACACCAATTAAACCAATTTCCAACCGTAAACTCTCAAAACGTTCTCTATCCAAAGCCTTTATCAAAACATCTGCCAATTGTTTTTATGTACTACAAAATTCAAATTTTATATTCCCCTTATCAACATGGTCACGTAGAAAATGGTGTCGAATATCAATATGCGTAGTACGAGAGTGCTATGCTGGGTTTTTGGAAATAATTATAGCACTCGTATTATCACATAAAATAGGAATACATCCTACATCTATACCAGAATCACATAGTCATTGCTTAAGCCATAAAAGTTGAGAACATACCAAAGCGGTAGCAATATATTCAGCTTCAGCAGTAGATAAGGCAACTGAATTTTGCTTCTTTGACCCCCACGTTATAATACAAGGTCCAACAAATGTAGCGATGCCTGAAGTACTTTTTCTATCAAGCGAGCAACCTGCATAGTCTGTATTTGAATACCCTAAGAGATCAAAGTTGCACCCAATAAGATACCACAGATATACTTTGGACGTACCAATTAAATACCTCAAGATTCTCTTAACTGCTATCATATGCGATTCTTTGGGGGCACGATTGAAATCGATCACACACGCATACACTAAACATAATATCTGGATGGCTAGCAGTTAAATAAAGGAGTGAACCAATCATACCTCGGTAAGTTGCTTCATCGACAGACTTACCATCTTCGTGTAATGTTAATTTCTTATCTGTGACCATAGGAGTGGATATAGAATGAGAATTTTCCATTCCAAATTTTTTGATTAGTTCCTTGATGTATTTTTGCTAGTGGATCATAATGCCTTCACTAGTTTGTTGAATTTGAAGTCCAAGGAAGAATTTGAGTTCTCCCATCATGCTCATTTCAAATTCTGAGGTCATCAGATCTGAAAAATACTTGCACAATTTATCATTAGTTGAACAAAAAATGAAATCATCAACATAGATTTGCACAACTAATAATTCAGAATCCTCAGATTTTAGGAACAAGGACTTGTCAACAGATCCTCTCTTAAAATTGATTTCAAGCAGAAATTTTGATAATATGTCGTACCAAGCCCGAGGATCTTGTTTCAAACCATATAACGCTTTATCTAATTTATAAACATAGTTTTGAAACTTGTTATCTAGAAATCCAGGGGGTTGCTCTACAAAGACTTCGTCATTCAAATAACCGTTAAGGAATGCAGTCTTAACGTCCATTTGATATAGTTTCATTCCTTTGTGAGCTGCAAAGGCTATTAATAATTCGATAGCCTCTAGACGAGCAGCGAGAGCGAAGGTTTCGTCATATCCCTTCTTGTTGATTGTACCCTTGTACAACTAATCTGGCTTTGTTTCGTACAATAACTCCCGTATCGTCCAGCTTGTTTCTAAATACCCATCTTGTCCCAATAACAGATCTATCTCTAGGCATAGGAACCAAATGCCACACTTTATATTGGTTGGTTCAATGCTGGAGAGAAAGGAGTAGAAAGAATAAAAGTTGTTCAATCCTCGACGAATTTGAACACCTCTCCTTAAGTTTCCAAGAATGTTCTCCATGGGATGAGAGTCTTTATATCTCCATTGCTTAGAGACTGAAGACGCATAAATGTCATTTGAACTGGGCTCACCTTCTTCAAATGATTGGGATCCAAGAAATGTTCCCCCTAAATTTAATCCTGGGGTTATAGTAGAACCAGGTATAACACTGGATTCTATACCTTGGTTTGGATTTGAAGTTATAGCTTCATCAGGTATAACTTCAGTTTCCAAGTTCTTGTTTTGAGAGGAAGTTATAGTTTTATCAACTATAACCTCAGCTCTCTTTCCCTTTTCATTTGTAGGATTTTCACGTTCATCATTTGTGCCTTCAATTTCTTTATCTTCCTCATCCAGCTCTGGGGGATCACCTTTAGATAGACGAAAATCAGGTTCGTTCATATCTTATTCCTCATCTTGTTCAGCTTTATCAAACGCATTATTTTCATCAAAAATAACATGAACACTTTCCTCGATACATAAATTTTTTTTTAAAAAACTTTGAATGCTTTACTATGATTAGAGTATCCAACGAAAACAGCTTCATTACTTCTGGGATCAAATTTGCTTAAACGGTTTTTGCCATTGTTATGGATGAAGCATTTGCTCCTGAAGCAACGAAGATGAGATATATTAGGTTTTCGTCCTCTTAGAAGCTTATATAAAGTCTTCTTAATGAAAGGCCTAATCAAACCTCCATTATGAGCATAAGATGCAGTACTAGTAGCTTCAGCCCAAAAATTACGAGGTAGACCACTACACAATAATATAGTGCGTGTCATATCCTCCAGTGTTCTATTCATACGTTCAACAATACCGTTTTGTTGTGGGGTTCGTGGTGCAGAAAATTTATGTCCTACACTATTTTCCCAACAAAATTCTATAAAGGCATGATTATCAAATTCGGTTCCGTGATCCGTGTGTATAGGAACTAACTTTGATTTATACTTGTTTTGGGCAAGTTTCATTAGAACTACAAATTCATCGAAAGTTTCATCCTTTGAACTTAGAAAGAGAGGCCAAACAAACCTGGAATAGTCATCTACAAGAACGAAAACATACCTGGATCCGCCTCTACTTCTTACCTTCATTGGGCCACATAGATCCATATGCACTAGTTCTAGTGGTTCTTTGCTGCTTACCACTCTCTTAGGTTTGAATGACGATCTCACATGTTTGCAACGAGCACACGAGTCACATAGTGTTTCTTGGTCAAATTTGATTGATGGAAACCCTTCAACCAAATCCCATTTCTTGAGTTTATTTAGTATGGCAGAGCTAATGTGAGCAAACTTCTTATGCCATAAACACGGATCATCTATAGTAGCTTTCATGCATGTAAACGACTTAGTAGGAATTACATTTATATCAATCATATAAATATTCCTTTTACGATGACTTTCAAGAATAACACTACTTGTTCCTTCAATTATTATACGATCAATATCTAAATGAAAAACAACTTTATTTCCCTTGTCACATAGTTGAGAAATACTGAGTAGATTATGCTTGAGTCCTCTAACAAGATAAACATCACTAATAGCATGAGAAGCAGAAATACCGACCTTACCAACACTAACAACCTTACCTTTCTTGTTATCTCCGAAGGTAACTTTACCTCCATCAAATGGTTCACGTCAAAGAAACAAATTTATATCTCCAGTCATATGCCTTGAGCAACTGCTATCAAGGTACCAGAGATTATTTTCTTTCACCACAACCTGCAAAACAATTAGATATAGTTTTTAGGTACCCAAGCAAGGTTGGGTCCTTTAATGTTAGTCACCCAAAAGATATTATCTTTTCTAACCCAAACTTGTCTAATGGTTTTTCGTTTGATAGACGAATTAGTTTATCTTGGAGGTGTCCTAATCTTAGGGTGAGCTCTAGGTGTTTCACGTGATTGCTTTTCAGGTTGTTTAGGGGGAGCCTTAGTCTTATCAGACTCTTTAGGCTTTTGTGGTTGTCTAAATTCATTGGTCTTTTTCTTGTAGTCAAAACTCATATCATAGAACCAACGAAAATTATTATTTCTTTCTTCATTCATGTTAGATTCATCCGTGGGAACATCCTCTTCTTCAACAACTGTGTTAGATGCTTTAACAAATTGAATGTCTTTGTGTAAATCTTGCACGCGTTTAACACAGTTGTCTTGAATATGTCCTGTATGACCACAATAATTGCAAATCAAGTATTAAGGTAAATTAACATATTTTCTCTTCCTGGAATCTCGTTTAGAAGGATTTGATTTGCAATTTAGAGTGCTCTCTACGACCATAGCACTCATGTCCTAAACCCATTTTCATATTATTATCTGATTGCTAAGTTAGGAAATTTAGGACTTTCGTGCTACCTTCCCATTTGTCAAGAACCTTTCTAGCATGTAAGAGCAAATCTTTTAACGATTGAATTTCTTTTAAACATTTGAAATGATCTAGTTCAACATCTTTAGAGAGATTATTCTCTTTATAATTTTCATGGAAGTCCTGGAATCTTTTATTAAGAACTCGTACCATTTCCAAATGTAATTTCTTAGTATCGGATAATAGAGCTTTAGATTCTTTCAATTGCTGATTTAGAGAATTAATTTTCTTCTTTTGATCTGAAATTATAGCTTCTCTAGATGTAGCTTCAGATTTAAGAAGATATTTGACTTTTCTCAATTCTAAGGTTATAGCTTTATTAGCTATAACCTTGGCTTGAAAATGGTTAATGTTGAGTTTTAGTTCTGAGGTTATAGCTTCATTAGCAATAACTTTAGAATCAAGAACCTTTTTCTCAGCATTTGTCGAATCTAAAATTGTAGCTATATTAGCCGTAACTTTAGATTTAAGCTTCTTGGCTTTAGCCTTTAGAAGATGATTCTCCTCAGCAATATCTAGAATTTGTTCTTTCAAATCTTTTAATTCCAGATCTTATTCGTGACACTTATCAAGAGATTGCTCGAAGTATTCTATTAACGCACTCTTAAGTAACTTTTTGACTTGTTTTTTAAGTTCAAGATAACTTACCTCTTCTTCTTCATTTTCTGAGTCAGATTCACATAGAAGACAATACTCTGACTTTGAACTGATGTTGTCATCGTCATTGTCCGAAATCAACTCAAGAATGATGTTGCTTAGGCATAGATTGACAACTTCTTCATCTTCAGACTCTTCGTCATCTTCTGTGTCGAGGTCTCCCCAACACGAGACTAAAATGACTTGTTTAAATTCATTTTTGATCTTTTCACGTTTAGTCTTGTCCTTGATTTTCTCCCATGTGGGATAGTCCTTGATCATATGACCAAACTCTCCACACTTGAAGCATCCTCTATTGATGAATGATGTTTTTGACTCGGTTACTTTCTTATTGAAGGATTTATTATTATAGGAAGGCTTTGTTTGCTTATTTCTAAATATTTTCTTTCTGAAACGTTTGGCAAACAAAACCGTCTCATCCTCAATGTCAGATTCAACCTTTTTCACTTTCTGATGCTTGAAGAGCCATGCTCTTATTTTTACTTGGCTTGGCATTGTCGTTATCTAGGACAATCTCGTGAGCCATGAGAGCTCCAATGAGTTCCTGATAAGACAAGGAAGTAAGATCTCTTGATTACCTCATTGGTGTCACCTTAGGACGCCACTTTTTGGTCAGACTCCTAAGGACTTTTCTAGCAATGTCCTCAGGCTCAAACTTCCTACCAAGATTTTTCAATTCATTTATAATGCAAGAAAATCGTGCAGAAATGCTATCAAGAGATTCGTTTGGCTCCATTGTAAAGAGCTCATATTTTTGAATCAACAAGTCAATACGATATTTCTTAACGATTATCATTCCCTCATAAGCTAATTCAAGACCATCCCATATTTTCTTGGTCAAGGTAAAAGAAGAAAAACGATCGAATTCATTAGATGTCATTCCGTTTTGCAACAGGTTTATCGCTTTCGAGTGTTTCTCAGCTTTCTTGTAATCAGCCTCCACATAGTCTTCTTCCTTTTTCTCATAGGTAGTGCCTTCAGTAGATCAGACCAGAATTTTATTCGGTCCATTTTGTATGATCTTCCAGCACTCCCAATCGTATCCTTTCACATAGTGTGTCATCATGTTTTTCCAAAGTCCATAATTCTTCACATCAAAGACGGGACACTTAAGATACTTGGAGTCCATTTCACACGTGTAAGGCAGCGGAATAAATAAAAAATAAAAACAAAAAAGATAGACGGATCAGCCTCTTTGCGGTTAGGCAATCAAAAGCACGAGGCTCTGATACCAATTGAAGAGTATCGATCCAAAATACTCAAGAAGGGGGGGGGGGGGGGGTGAATTGAGTATTAAAACTTTAGCCCACTTTTTCGAAAGTCCGTATGAACGTGACTTAATAACTAATTACTTAAAGTTTATTAATTAAACTTTAAATAATTAACTAAACAAAGTTAAAACATAAAGAAACGAACAATAGAAAACGAGTGACACACGTGATTTTGAAGTGGTTCAGTTTCACAAGTCGAAACCTACGTCCACTATTCTCGATTAATAATATTAGTACCTTTCTACGGATTACAAAATTACTAACCCACTCGTACAACTAACTCTAGTTGTAACTCAATTGAGTACCGTTAAATACTCGGTTTTTATCTAACTTACGTTAATAAGAAAGCACTTGATTGTTCTTTTAAGTGTTCACACGATTGAACGAGTAAGAAATAATATTTAAGTACTATTATCTAATAACGTAATCTTACGGAATAATAAGCAAATTGAAGCATGACTTTTCGTAAAGATTTTCGAATTGCAAAAACAAATAAATAACTTGATTAAGAATTTGACTCTATTTGTTTGCAAAGGAATTTTAATATAGCAAAAAGTAAATTTGAAATAATGAAGCACATGTGTATATATAGAAAAGGAGATAACTAGGGTTTGATCGAAACCCTAATAGTGCCGTGAGGCATGATGAATTGTTTCATAAGAAACAAATCTTATCTTCCCTTATTTTAATCCATAAAATATCTCAATTAAGTAAATAGGATAAATCTAAATAATTGTTTATGATATAAAAATAACTTATAACAATCTATTCTAGATTTAACCTAGTAGATTACTTGTGCAAGGAATATACTCGATATGAGAGAAGGCTCATAAGCCTAACTCACTCGAAACCCCTAGCCGAAATAAAGAATATGGGTTAGGGTTTATGTTTAGATAATTTAGCAAACCCTAGGTAGCAGGACGACCCATAAGTCGTTTTATTAACCAATAGGATAGATGTAAATTATTCAACCTAATTAAAGCCGTATCTCATCTCAATCATATAAACACATATTTTCGAAATATATAAATGATTTGAGCTTTCGAAAATTGATTTTAAAATCCTAAAATCGTGCCTTCAAAATGCAACCTAAAGTTATAGAGTAAATGACTATAACATTAAGCTTGGTAAGTAAAGTTTTAGGTGAAATAGCTATAACTTTACCTTCCTAATATTACTTCCAAAGATACCGTTATTAGATGATGTCCTATACTAGTTAATCTTCCTGGAGATCTTCAGTAGTAGGATCATCTTTTCATCTTGATCATAAACTCTTTATCTTGAGCTTCTTATAAACTTGATCATGTCTTTTGCTTGAGTGATCATCATACTTGTGATTGAAGTAGTCACAGTGATGCTTTGAGAATCTTCAATGTTATAGCTCAAGCAGCTATAATATTACTTCAATGATGCTTCACAAATCGTCAAAGTTATAACCATGGATGCTATAACATTGCTTGCTATTATTGTAACCCTTATTAAAACTAATAAAGACTAACAAACGATTAGGAGCAAAGAGTATATACATTATAAAGCATACTTGTCATTATCAAAACATATCATATAACTATATGGTCCAACAACTATCATAAATACATCCTACACTATTATAAACTACAAAACCCGTTATTTCTACCCACTAATTACCCATATTACATATGCTAATTACTAATTAATTACCCAACACAAAACCCCCAAAATTTAGGGTTTTAACTAATTAAAGAAGGGTAGATCTTAACTTACAAATGTTGAGGGAGGAAGGAAAAGGATGAACAATCTTTGAAATTAAGCTTGAATCCCATGTAAGAGTGTTTTTGAGGGTTTTAGAGAGAAGAGAGAGCATTTGGAGTGAAAAAGGAAGAAGATAGAATGAATGTGGATAAGGGATAAGATTTCCTTATCCCGTGTTCTGATTCAGCGCCACTCGATCGAGTGACGAGTCCTCTCGGTCGAGTGTCACTCACTCGGTCAAGTGTCACGGTCGAGTGTCACTCACTCGGTCAAATGTCACTCACTCGATCGAGTGTCGAGTCCACTCGGTTGAGTGACCTTCACTCGGTCGAGTGCAACGCAGTTCTCAACAATGACCAGTTTTTGTAAAACAAACATATCTCACTCGTTTCTTGATCATTTTGGGCGTGTGACCTACCATTAAAATCGTAAGAGAACAAGCTATCACCTCCAATTTAAATCATATCAATACAATGTCTGGAGCTAAAGTTATGACAGTTTTAAGACGACCCTTCTATAGGCGGACATTATAACAACTCCACTAAGTCTAGTATAGGTTATACAGGGTCCACTCTATAGTCATACTTCACTCATGAGTAGACTCATCAAACCCGAGGGTCTTCTCACGCATCCCAATGTATCTTTGTGGGTCCCAAAATATCCAGGTATTACAAAAACCATATCAAAAGTAACGAAGGGGAGGCATGTAAATGTATATAAATATAACTTACAGTTTCTTACCTTTACGATCTCTACCTAAAGGATCAAAAGGACAAGCGACAATTTTTCCATTGGAATTCAGAAGCAGGCATTCAGTGACGCAGCTGAGTTCACTAGCAACGTCCTTATTTTTTGGGTCAATTTTCAAGGCATGCTCTAAATCATCTATGACCTCCACAAGGAGATTCAATTTCTTTAATGCGCATCCACTACGATACAAGGCTTTCACATTGTAGGGATCAAAGTTTAAGACCAAATTGCAGAAACATCGGGCCTCATTATAGTGAAAGAGCTTCAAGTGACAAGCGGCTAAATTAAGGACAAGGGATGGGGTAAGTGAAGTTGCCGCAGGTTGATCTTGTATCGGCGGAACGACAATAAAAAAAGAAAAATTCTAGAGCCAATTTATAGAGACTACCAACAAGGTATAAATTACCATCTTTGAAAAGAGAATTTTCGCGATCTTTTATCATATAGATAGCGTAAAAAGATAGCTCCCCATACTCATAATCCACTTACCCAACTCATCGCCATCCACACCATTATCATCAAAAACCAAAAAATCACCAAGACTAAGAAGCAGTGACGTATATTCCATTGTAAAAGAGCTAAACCAAAAAGGGATGAAACTGGAACTGGAAGCAACTTGAAAACCAAAAACCAGATCAAAATTAAGGTACCCACAAATCGAAAACCTAAATTGAATTAAAGATCTTACAGAGAGGAGTATTCCGTGTAACAACACCGTCTTCCTCCAACTTATACAAAGATAAAGTGAACCGTCGTAGCACATCCACCAAATCGTAAGACACGAAACGAACTCGACCCGTTAGGAAAGAGCATAAATTTCGAAAAGAGTATAAGAAACTCAGATTAAAGAGGAGGCCGGAGAATGATACTCTTGCTGACGACTTAAAGGGGTGTGTTAAGGTCGCCGGCGAGAAAGGTGAAGATTTGAAGGAAGACGGTGGGACGGTGGTGCTGATTTTTGGGGGTTTATTTTTGGGGAATTGATAAGAGAAATGGAATGAAAAAAGAAAAGCAAAAGACTGAAAATCAACCACCTTAAACGCTACATAGAAACCCACTCAAACCCAAAGCCACCGTCACCAACACCTAATTAATGTCAAATCGTCGTTAACATCCCCGCCGTCATCGATGACTCACGTCCCAACCCAACCCATCGTTGTCCACGCTCTCCTCTTTGAAAACCTCACACTACCCCCAATAAACACAACACCAACTACACACCAAAAAAAATCCTACCACCCGAAATCCTCTAACCCATCCCTATAAACACCATATGATGGTGTTGGAGCTTGTGTCCTCCAGTTAGTGCGGATAACGTCATTGCACATGCACTTGTACGGACAAGTGGGAGCTTGTTGGGGTTGGTGTCCTTAACAGTTAGTGCAAGGACTTATAAACCTCTAAAAGGATAAAAGGGCATACTTTTGGTATTATTATCAGTTGATCCACGTTTATCAATAACGGTTGGCTTGCTAGATAAGTTTGACGTTATTGTCATACAGATGGCGGTGGTCAATGGTCCCTAAAAGTCACACCTATAGGATACGTTCGAGAGATGTGACAAGATGAAAATACATCATGTAGATGCCAAAATTGACTAACCGGTTAGTCCGAGTTATTTGACTAGTAATTAGTCAAAATGTGATGTTGAGATATTATATTTAATACGGATTAAATATCATGGGCTAAGGCGAATTAACCAGTTAATTCGTAAAATTAAATATAAGCGTTTTATATTTAATTAATGTATATTGAATTAATTATACAATATCGTCTTTGTCGGACACGTTTTAATACTTCAACTAACCCGTGTTATTAGTTGATGTTTTAATAGCCGATAACCGATGACGATTTATAATAAACCGCGTCATATACATTTAGTCTTTTGGGCACGGACTACGAGTTAAAATGAAGAGGAAATGGAAAAGTCCATTTCCTCCCCATGGACTCGGTTTGGCCGAGATTAGGAGATCAAAAGGGAGAGCTTCTCCTCCCTTCTGACCTAATCGTCATTAGTGAAAATAATTAGGGTTTTAGAGATTAATTTTCTCTGAAATCGAGATCTCACATCTCGAGAAAACCTCACATCAGTTCTCCCAATATTGCAAGGCAATCGGAGAACACCCTCTAGCCAAGGGCATATCTCGGACAAGTCTTGGGTGCAACAATTAGGAGGGAATCTCGTTTGATTTCTGTTCTTTACGCCGCACTATAAAGGACTCGAGGTTAATTCTTTACCTTTATCGTTTCTCTATTGTATTTATGTTTTATGACGATAATCGCATGTTAAATTTACGTTATAGTCCTAAATTTAGAGGGTCTTATACGGATGTATACCCACAAGTGGTATCAGAGCGAGGCCACGTAAATTTTCTATGTGTTTTTCATAAAACGATTTTGAAACGATTGTTTTTGTCTTAAAAACCGTGCGGCATCAGCCAATTTTTCTCACGGCAGAAATTTTTTTGATTTGGCTGTTGCGTTTTTATGAAACCATGACATGTTTTACACGGTTATTTCATGTTGTTTTCGTTGATTTTTGCATATTGTTGTTTTATACGGAGATTATAACAATATGTCATGTTTTTGTCAATTGTTAAAATTGAGTTTATGCGTTTTTGATCAAAATTGTTGTGGTTTTATATCATAAAACTTGTTTCACGAGGGTTTGGAGTTTTTCAGAAAGTTTTGTACTCGATCGAACAAGTTTTTAATCGATCGAGTGTTTTTTCTGTCTTGTTTTTGCTCGATCGAGTCCCTGTTGTATTCGATCGACCCCTTTCTAAACCCTCTTGCTTCGATCGAGTTGTCCTCGTACTCGATCGAGTAGATTTGTTTGATATAGGTACTCGATCGACCACCAGTTTAGTCGATCGAGCACTTCCTGTTTGGCAACCCTCTCGATCGACTTGCAGTTCAGTCGATCGAGCCCTTTTGTCCCTCGATCGAGCACTTATGTCCCTGGATCGAAGGATTTCCGTTTTAACAGCTTTGAAAATTTGTTTCTTTTGATTTAAATTTTCTTTTGGCTCCAATATGTACTTTATACGGATATTGTACACTCGCTATGATTGTGACACGGTTCACACACGTACCATTAAGTTATTTTAAAGCGTATTTAAAGTAACGGACTGTATTAGATTAAAATTAAATTGATAGAAGCAGTTTTATCACATGAATTTTAATCATTAAAAGGTGGTTTGGATAAATTTAACATAATTACGGAATTATGTCACGAATGAATTTGTTTTTAGTTGATGCATTTTTATTTATCGTTAATTTTGAATGTTTGTGAATGCCTTTTATTACGTATTTATTTATTTATTTTGCAATCAGTTGTAACTTAGTGTGGCCTTAGTAGAACGTGTTACCGTAATGATGGAACACGGTCTTGGTTGTATTTTGAGATCTAGTATCTCCGTTTTGGTTTTTTCACTTGTAATTATAGTTTTTAATTAGAATGTAAATAGGTTTATATTTGTAATTTTAAATTGTAATTTTTGAGAAGACCAAAGATGGAGACCGGATGCTCACTCCCGCTACATGGATCAAGATGGAACATCAAGACAAGCTTCTCGGGTCCAACGGTGGATTCGAAAGTTGTTTTATGTTTTGTTTTACTAGGATAGGCCACACTAGGAAATTTTATTTACGTATTGCATTCTTTTATTTATTTTTCGTAACGATAATATGCATCATATTCCGCCTAAAAACCAAACCACCTAATTATTGCATGAAAACTGACACATATAGAGGTCACGAGTTAGTTTTCATTGACATTCTCATGTCACACGTTTTAAAGCCATCTTCCAAATAAATTCATTCACGACAGACGCTAGTTATTCGTTCACTTAAAATGAATTATAATTTTGTTGATGGGATCTTCCTCGTATAAACTAAAATTGAGAACGGTCTTTATAGGTCAAACTCCAATGAGTCCCTTCTTCGTCGGTAGGCATAATATGACCCCTTCTACGTCAGGTAAGTTGGAACCGATTGACCTATTTTATCTCAACACTATGGTCACTCGTACGATCCTGTGACTATGGTGGACTATAGATAGGATTTACGGAAATCTATCGACCAAGAGTTCTTCCGGAAGAATTAGCTAAACAGTTGGCTTATCAATTTACAGAAATTGAGTCTTGGGATCACTTGTATCATTCTTGAGGGAGATCAATTATGCAAGTGCGAGAGTCTACATGTTTAAAATGAATTTTAAAATAGACTTAAATCACCTCGATGAGTTGCTTATTTCGTTTTGTTTTTCTTCCTTTTTCAGTGTAGATCACGTTTTTTAAACTGCAAATAACAAATGGCTGGTTCTACTGATAACCCAATGCCAAGTGCCACATTGGACCGTGAGTCCTGGCTTAGGATCTTCATGAATCGGATGAATCGGTCTACTCGATCAAGAATGATGGATCCAACTTCGCGGACCGGGAGGCGGCATTACGGAATGTCTGCTGCTGACTGACGGAAGCTCAAATATCTATTAGAGCCCATCCCGGCAAACCCAGGTCCCACGGCTAGAGCTGCTGAAATCACCAAGTTTAATGATTTCTGTATGGAAGCGGGTGCGATTAAAAACGTACTCATTTTTGCAATGGAACCCAATTTGCAAAAACGCTTCATAGCCCATGGTGCAAACAAGATTTTCACCACGCTCACCAAGGAATTCTCGAAAGCACCGAGAATCGTGACTTATGAGCATACCACTCGCTTCTTTGATGCGAGACTCCAGAAGGGCCAACCGGTTAGCCCACACATTCTCAGCATGATTGAGAATGTCGAGAAACCGAGACCTTTAACTGTAACATCAGCGAGAACATTGTTATCGACCGCATACTTCACTCACTCCACGATGGTTATTCGCAATTTAGAGCGAATTACTATATGAATGATTTGAAGAAAACTCCCCATGAACTGCACTCCCTTCTCGTACAGACCGAGAAGGACATGAAGTCCAGTGGGAGCATGAAACAGGATGTTCTCGTTGTGTCAAATAAAGGAAAGGGTAAGGGCAAAGCTCGGCAAACCTAGCGAGGGTAAGGCGAAGTTCAAGAAGTCGGGCTCAGGTAAGAGTGGTCCTGGTGAGTCGAGTAACTCATCAGGCGCGACAAAGAGCAAGAAAGATAACATGGAATGCCATCACTGCCACATGACTGGGCATTGGAGACGCACATGTCCTGTTTATCATGAGGACTTAAAGGCAGGTCGTGTTAAACCTGTTGGTATGTCTTCTTCTTCTACTTTTATTCATATGATTGAGATTAACCACGCAAGTTACGGAACTTGGGTACTTGATACTTGGTTGTGGTTCTCATCTGTGTAATCATCATGTGCGGGGGCTCCGTAACATCGAACCCCTCGTAAAGGGTGAGGTGGACCTGCGTGTTGGGAATGGAGCAAGAGTGGCTGCCATCTCAAAGGGGACATATGTGATCCAGCTTCCTAGCGGATTTGAGTTGTCATTATATGACTGCTATTATGTACCTAGTCTTTCCAAAAACATTATTTCAGTTTCTGCACTTGATAAACTTGGTTTTTCATTTGTAATAGAAAATAATGCTTGCATTTTCTCATTACACGATATGATTTACGGCAAGGCAGTCTCTATGAATGGAATTTATGTTTTAGATCAGACCACGGAAATATTACACGTAATGAATAAAAAGTTAAAGGTCGGTGACAAAGATCAAACGTATCTATGGCACTGCCGTATGGGACACATTAATGAGAAACGCGTAAAACAGCTCATCAAACATGGAGCTATCTCGGCCTTTGATTTTCAATCATTTGGCACGTGTGAATCATGTCTCATCGGTAAGATGACTCGGATTTCCTTCAAAGGTGTTGGAATGCGCGCTGCTGACCTATTAGGACTCATACACATGGATGTATGTGGTCCTATGTCAATCACCGCACGAGAAGGCTATAGGTATTTCATCACTTTCACGGACGATTTAAGTAGATATGGCTATGTCTACTTAATGAAGCACAAAAGTGAATCCTTTGAGAAATTCAAAGAATACCGAGAATAGGGTGCGTAACCTATTGGGTAGAAAGATTAAAACACTGCGTTCGGATCGTGGTGGCGAGTATCTTTCTCACGAGTTTGATCATCACCTCAAAGACTGTGGGATTGCCCTACGCTTAACTCCACCGGAACACCTCAGTTGAATGGTGTGTCCGAACGGAGAAATCGAACACTACTTGATATGGTTCGATCCATGATGAGTCACACGGTTTTACCTGATTCATTATGGGGTTATGCTCTTATGTCAGCCGCTCTAATACTTAACCGAAGTCCGTCTAAAGCTGTTGACAAGACTCCATATGAACTATGGAAGGGAACGGTCCCCAACTTGTCCTTTATACGGGTTTGGGGCTGCGAGGCTTATGTCAAGTGGAGACACGAGGATAAGCTCGGCCCGCGATCGGTCAAGACATACTTTATAGGTTATCCTAAAGGAACACTTGGTCATTACTTCTATTCGCCAACCGAACAACGCGTTTTTGTTGCGGCTAGTGCGACATTCTTAGAGAAGGAATTTCTTGAGAATGCAAAGAGTGATAGAACCTTCGAACTGTCGGAGATTCCAGAACCAAATACCGAGCAACTATTGGAGGAACCTATTCCTTCAATCCCGGCTGCGGTTAACATTCCTGAGGAACCTAGGAGGTCGGGAAGAGTCTCTATTCCTCCGGACAGATACATCGGTATGGTCGAGGAACATGACATAGATGACGTTCTACTCTTAACGAGTAGTGAACCCGCAACCTATAAAGGTGCCATGACCAGATTCGACTCAAAGGTATGGCTTGAGGCCATGCAATCCGAGATGGACTCCATGTATGAGAACAACGTGGGGGATCTTGTTGACTTACCTGCTAAGGTTCGTCCCCTTCAATGCAAATGGCTTTACAAGATAAAGCATTCTGTGGAAGGTCAACAAGATATCTACAAAGCACGACTAGTTGATAAAGGTTTCACCCAAGTGCCAGGTTTGCACTACGATGAGATTTTTGCACCCGTAGTCATGCTGCGTTCCATTCGGATTATCTTAGCGATTGCCGCTTTTCATGACTATGAAATTTGGCAAATGGACGTGAAAACCGCCTTCTTAAACGGCTTTTTGGAGGAAGAGTTGTACATGGTACAACCCGAAGGTTTCATCGATCCAGTACATCCTAAGAAAGTGTGCAAGCTTAAGCGTTCCATTTATGGACTTAAGCAAGCATCAAGGAGTTGGAATCATCGCTTCGACCAAGTGATTAAAGAAAATGGATTTACTCGATCGGTCGAGGAACCATGTCTATACATCAAGTCGAGTGGGAGCAAGATTGTCTTCCTAATATTGTATGTTGACGACATACTCCTGATTGGGAATGACATACCTCTCTTAACTTCGGTGAAAGTATGGTTGAAAAACCATTTCCAGATGAAAGATCCGGGAGAGGCACAAAGAATTCTAGGCATCCGTATCTATCGAGATAGATCACGACGGATGCTATCTCTCGATCAGAGTCTTACATAGACAAAATCCTAGAGAGATTCAGCATGACTAACTCCAAGAAGGGGTTCCTTCCTATGGCTCCAGGGGGTGCATTTGAGCAACTCTCGTGCACCAGAGACACCGGAAGAGAAAGAGCGCATGACACGGATTCCATATGCTTCGGCAATAGGATCAATCATGTATGCCATGATATGCACACGTCCGGACGTGGCATATGCATTGAGTATGACAAGTCGATTCCAACAAAGATCCAGGTGAACCACATTGGTTGTCTGTCAAGAACATTCTTAAGTACCTACGGAGGACTAAAGATTGGGCATTGACTTATGGAGGCGAACAAAAGCTATGCGCAACCTATTCGCAGATGCTAGCTTCCAAACGGATCGTGATGACTCGAAATCTCGGTCGGATTCGTTTTTACTCTTAATGGCGCTGCAGTCACCGGAAGAGTTCGAAACAAACTGTTACAGCATGAGATTCTACGACGAGTCCGAGTACTATGCCGCGTCTGAAGCTACAAAGGAAGCGATATGGATGCGTCAATTCTTACATGGGCTCTCTGTAGTGCCTAGTTCGAATGACCCGATCACCATCTATTGCGACAATAGTGGTGCCATCTTCCAGGCTAAGGAGCCAAAGTCTAGCAACAAGTCTAGACATGTACAACGGAAAGCTCATCTAATCCGGGATTACGTGGAGCAAAAGGAAGTAGTGATAGAAAAGATTGCTACAGATGATAACATAGCAGATCCTCTCACTAAAGCATTACGACAAGATAAGCATGAAGGGCATGTTAATTCCATGGGAATTAAACGTGTTCCTAAGTTGTAGTACTCTTTTATGGATCAGATTCATTCTCTCTTGTACTCTATACGACATCATCGTTTTGATATTTTATACATATTTTGTTTGTCATGTGGATTTGTACGACAAATTTTGAACACCACAAAGTGAACTGAACGAACATTATATCTTTTCAGTCCTTAATTGCCCACATGAGCCGATAACTCTGGCAATTATTTTGTGACGTTGGTTGATGGTGGGTTCAACGAGCCATAAGTCAACCGGTTGACTGACCAATCACAGAGGCGATTTATACGGATATTTCGTAGGACACACTTGTGACATCGACGTGGAGTCCTAAATGTTTTATAACATTCGATGCCCGGTCGTGGATAGGACCTCCATGGTGATCCTAAGAGTCGATTCTTTTGACTATCGACTGTCTCTTGAGACTAAGGCAGATTTTGGGTGACTTTGGTTTCTTTCTCACGGTCATCCGTAACAGGGGCCAAGTAGATTTTTTTCCGGTCATTTCATGCGTGCTTAGATCGGAAGGAGTCGAGTTGAAGGAAATATTCAGCCTTTATCAGTACTCGATATTTCTCGGGGCCACTCGAGGAGTCAGAATCGAAATGCATGGCCATGCTCGGATACGGATTCGTTTTATCAGTTAAGTTACTCTCTAGTCGGGGAAACCACTCTAGATACAGATCGATTGTAAAATACGACCTTTGTGGATCCAGATCTGCAAATTGTTTTACATTGAGTGGGAGAAATTTTAAATGAATATGAGAATCGGTTATCGCACATACACTTGTACGGACAAGTGGGAGTTTGTTGGAGCTTGTGTCCTCCAGTTAGTGCGGATAACGTCATTGCACATGCACTTGTACGGACAAGTGGGAGCTTGTTGGGGTTGGTGTCCTTAACAGTTAGTGCAAGGACTTATAAACCTCTAAAAGGATCAAAGGGCATACTTTTGGTATTATTATCAGTTGATCCACGTTTATCAATAACGGTTGGCTTGCTAGATAAGTTTGACGTTATTGTCATACAGATGGCGGTGGTCAATCGGTCCCTAAAAGTCACACCTATAGGATACGTTCGAGAGATGTGACAAGATGAAAATACAAATGTAGATGCCAAATTTGACTAACCAGTTAGTCCGAGTTATTTGACTAGTAATTAGTCAAAATGTGATGTTGAGATATTATATTTAATACGGATTAAATATCATGGGCTAAGGCGAATTAACCAGTTAATTCGTAAAATTAAATATAAGCGTTTTATATTTAATTAATGTATATTGAATTAATTATACAATATCGTCTTTGTCGGACACGTTTTAATACTTCAACTAACCCGTGTTATTAGTTGATGTTTTAATAGCCGATAACCGATGACGATTTATAATAAACCGCGTCATATACATTTAGTCTTTTGGGCACGGACTACGAGTTAAAATGAAGAGGAAATGAAAAAGCCCATTTCCTCCCCATGGACTCGGTTTGGCCGAGATTAGGAGATCAAAAGGGAGAGCTTCTCCTCCCTTCTGACCTAATCGTCATTAGTGAAAATAATTAGGGTTTTAGAGATTAATTTTCTCTCTGAAACTGAGATCTCACATCTCGAGAAAACCTCACATCAGTTCTCCCAATATTGCAAGGCAATCGGAGAACACCCTCTAGCCAAGGGCATATCTCGGACAAGTCTTGGGTGCAACAATTAGGAGGGAATCTCGTTTGATTTCTGTTCTTTACGCCGCACTATAAAGGACTCGAGGTTAATTCTTTACCTTTATCGTTTCTCTATTGTATTTATGTTTTATGACGATAATCGCATGTTAAATTTACGTTATAGTCCTAAATTTAGAGGGTCTTATACGGATATTACCCCACAGATGGAGGTGGGAGAGAGGGTTTTGGGTGATGGAGAGTGTTTTTTTTTGTGGTTTACGGTGTTTGTTGGTGTAGGGTAAGGTTGGGTCAGAATCGTCGGCGAAGTGCTTGAGTAGGAGTGCCGACAACAATAGCGGTGTAGGCATGAGTGGTGTTGGCGGTGTGTGTGGGTGGTTAGAGGTGGTTGAGGGGTGGGTGATGATTGATGAAAGAGGTAATAAGGAAAGGGTGTGAGATACCCTTTTGGCGATGAGGAAATGGATTTGGCATATGACAATATGAGAGGTAAATCTGTTCCCAAAAGTGGGTAAAGGGAATAATTGTTCCCATCAAATAAACATCAATAAAGGAAATTGACACATTTCATTCATTTCCCCTTTCCTAAAACCCCTCAACCAAACACCCCATCAGCAAATTAAGATTAAATAGATTATTATATTATTTTTCTTTGTAAAATGAATTAAATTTTTCTATTTAAAATATGCAAAAAAATATGATGGTGGTAAAGTAGCATGTTAGTATAAAATTGTTTGACCCCAATATGCTGTTTTAATATGTTTTTCAGCATACACCCAAATTTACATATTGATTGGTCAACAAAACAGGTCCTGAATGTGCTAAAAACCTGTAACATGCCGTTTATTAAACATTCATACTACTTAAAAAAAACTCGAAAAATTCACGCGGTATCCCTGAAGTTTGACATTTTGAACGAATACTCAATTTTTTAAACCGGAAAACTTTAAAAGGCCATAACTCGTGTTTACGAGCTCAGAAAGTGGACATTTTTTTTTCAAATAAATCTATCTTTCCGAGTACTACGATTTGAAAAGAAAAAATGTCGAGTTTGGAATTCGTAGCGAAGGGATATATGGTCACTCAACGTTTGTTCGGTCAAACAAACTTTGACATACAAAAACCCATAACCACGGTATCAAAATACGACCATTTTTTTTTCATATCGTAGTTCTCGGAAAGATGCTCGATTTGGAAAAATCGTCACTTTCGGAACTCCTAAACACGAGTTATGGCATCTTGAAGTTTTCCGGAAAAAAATTTGGGTATTTCGTACAAAATGTCAAACTCGTGAATTTCCGTATAAAAAAAGGAATATTTTATAAGTAGGTTATTGATAACATACATTACTTTCTTTACTCTTTCTGCTTTAATGATGTTTAATACACATGATAATAAAACTTATAAAAAAAATTAATTCGGTGGTTGAAATTTGGGCCGTTTGGTTCGATAGCATGGAATAGAATGGATTGGAATATGAGTCCATAGAGGTATGAGGTTCTAAATCCATTCCCTCGTATACTTGTAAAATTGTAGAAGGGAGGAATGGAGTATGATACCAAATGGGGAAGGTGGGTATGATATTCCATGAGTTTGAAATGAAGTTAGAATTCATTGGGTATCAAACTCCATTGTAAATGGAGCAAATTCATACCAATCCAGTCCAAAAGAGCCAACCAAACATAAGTAAAATTTGTCACTGATCTTGTATAGAAGGACCCGAAAAGATCGTTGATCTTGTATCTTTGGATTTTGTATCCGCGTTTGAGAATTAATAAAAATTCTTGACCTTTTCCTAACAAAAAATACTTGTCACTCAAATAAAAATTGTAACGGATAGGGTTATGGAATTCATTAACATTCAAAACATGAACAAATGAAGAATTGATAAGGACACTAAAATTAAGCTCTCGTGATAGCCATAGACCATAGTCCTGGTTAGGAAAGCAAACTAACACTCTCCAATAGTAGTTCCCAATAAATGGTACCACACCACATTCCACAACACATTAATTGGTTCTCATGCAAGTCACACCAAAATGATCATTTCTTTCAAACGCACCACCGGCCACTATCCTTGTGATTTGGTCGTACATATGTAACCTCTTGAAATACGAATACCTTTCAACCTTGTTAGACTGTTTATAGTATGAATGTAATCCTTATTCCCTTGTACTTTTCAAACCGTATCTATCATGGTCCATTACAGTATCCAAATTCCTAACCCTTAAACCTTATCCCGGACTGCTATTTGGCTTTAAATGACAGACAACACCAATGGATTGGTTTTTCTTATGAGGGTATTTTTAGGTTTTATAAGACTTGTGGCCAGGTTGGCCATTGTGTTTCTTTCTGTCCGTCCAGCAAGTCGGTCGGAGCTCGCTCTATTTGCATCCGTATGGATGAGCTTGCTACTCGTGGTTTGACTGTTCTTCATGGTCCACCTGGTTCTTCTTTTTATTCTACGGAAATTATGGGTCTACCATCCCGCTTTAAGTATCTTAATTCGGCAGTTGATCTTATTGTCAACACTGATGCGGTTGCTATGGATTCGGGGGGTGCATCTCCAGTCTTCTCTTTTTCAAGCTCAAGTTCGGATGATGACACTGATAATGGTCACTCTACAGCGGCTCCACCTGAATTTCAGGTCCATGAAGATCTCTCGCGTGAAGTCCTCTTGGAATCCTTCCCTGTGGTACGTGGCTCTGTTTCTGCTCCACCTTCTTCTTCTGGTTGTGCAGCCCCTTCTGCTTCACTCCCTCCTCCAGCGCCATCTTTTCACATACATGTCCCTGAGGAGTCTATGGAGGAGTCTTTAAATTTGGGTCTGGATGCTCCTCTAATTCCTCTGCAAACCTTTGATATTAGTTGTCTTTTTCGTGACTCCGTTGCTTCTACTTCTGGTGCTTTTGTGGCTCCTTTGGCTCCAGTTTCTAAGGAGCTGACTCTGGTTTTTAAAAGAAAGGTAACGGTTGGTATTAACTCTTGTAGTAAAGTGCATTTTAAGAGCTCGAAACGAGCGTCGTTTTTGCATTTAATTTTTCAGAATGAACTAATCTCAACTTCATCCGAGTTGAGTTTAGCTCCTTCTTTTATCCCCCTTTTTTCCTATGTTCGTCCGAAAGCTCCTAACATTTTTGCTGCGTCCATGAGGACCACTGCCAAGAGGCCTTTCTGTTCGCTGGAAACACCATCTTTGGAGCGTCTGCCTCCGAAGCGTTTTCGTTCAGATGAGTTCTTCCTTTTCGGCTTTGCTTTTCAACCTCTAACTTTCTCTTTTTTATCGTGTTACAGAGATGAAGATTATAATACTAGAGGTCTGCTGGCGGACCTTAATTCGCCACCCGTTTATGAATGACAACTTTTTGCTGGAATTGTAGGGGATTAGGAGAGACGGATGATCCTACAATTCCTTATCTGTTTTGGTATATCCATCAATATCATCCGTCAATTTTGTTTTTGTAAGAAACTATGACTACTGTATCTTCTGCTGCATCTAAGACATCTCATCTTGAGCTACCTCACTTATGTGGAGTCGGCTCTAACGTGCGTAGTTGTGACGCCTCCATACTCTAAGTGCCTTACCAAGACCACTTAAGGTATGAGAACGTTACCATCTCGGTTACCCGAGGCAATGATACTCAAATAGACAATAACGAAACGTATTTAAATGATAATAAAGTTTAGGTGATACAACAAAGTTCCAAAAACTGTCAAAAGGAATATAACTGTTCTCCAAAAACCAAAGTACTCAAATAACTAAATAAAACACAGCGGAAGACTCTAAGACTGGTGGTGACTCCATCCCAGCTATCCCTCGCATAAGCCATCATACATGCTCAACAACTGCTCACCATCCCTGAAGGGATCACCACAGTTTTTAAAATAATTAACGGGGTCAGTACTGATTACATAAAAACAATAATCACAATGAAACAGAAACACAAACAGCTCAAACCAATCTCCAGTCTCCATCTCCAATCTCCCCACAATTAACTACACACTAAAGTGTGTAGCCCTGCCAGAGTACCCTTCGCAACAAGTACTCCTCGCCGACAGTGGGGGACCGCAGCCGTTCCCACCTAAGCCCCGCTCATCTCCATCGAGCGATAAACCCATGTTCATTAATGTGCACATCCCTTCTGTGGCGGGTTCCACAGAAGGCAAATTAAGGGCTTGAAGCCACTCCCGCAAGTGAGTCCACTCATCCAGGGAGACACCCCGAAGATTACAGACAGATACACAACCAATCAACAATATACAACCAACAACCATCAAAATCAAACCAACAATATAATTAACCAACAATCACCATCACAAACACCACACATTATGTAGCCAATACTGAGTAGGGAAACCCTACCTGGAAAGCAAACACCAACAGTCAATCAAGCAGCTAAATCAGAATCTTTCCTCAACGAAACCTCCTCCTATAACATACATACATGGAATTACTACCACATTCATATAAATCACCCAAAACCCCCAATATCACCCAATTAGGGTTTAACCAATCTTAACAAAACATTATAAAAATTATATAAAAAGCTTACCCTCGACACAAGGATCACAACGGCGTGAAGAAAAATGCAATCCGACACTTCTAGCCTTGGGATTTTCTAATAATGCGGCGAGAACAATCAACGTAACTTCTAATCTTCTCTTTGAATGGTTTTAGAGTATAAAAGTGTTTTAAGAAAAGTGACGAAAGCTTTATATACTAATCCCGCATTATTAACAAAACCCGTCAAACATCACCAGTAAAATCACTTACTCGATCGAATAAGTGACATACTCGATCGAGTGCCTCTTACTCGATCGAGTCCCCAGCTTACTCGATCGAGTACCCTACAGGCAGTCTACTGTTTTGCGTAAAAAGCTACTTAATCGACAGAGTAAGCCCCACTCGATAGAGTACCATAAGACGTATAAAACCGTAGTATTACAGTCTTCCCTCCTTAAAAAGAACTTCGTCCCCGACGTTCAGACCACAACCAAAACAAAACGCACTAACATCACCCCGACACAACAACATAACCAAAACTCAACACAAAATTCAAAACATACCTCCCAAAACAAAACTCAACCCGACTCAAGATAACTACTAATTGTACTAAAACCAACATAAAACATGCCAAAACTTGTAAAAACTCTATGCGACCATCTCGTACCCCCCTAAAACAAAAAAGGTTACGTCCTCGTAACCACACATACCTGATAAAAAAGAGACGGATACCGCTCCCTCATAGCCTCCTCCGCCTCCCAAGTATCCTCCTCAACCTCATGGTTAGACCAAAGAACCTTAAGCAACACTGTCTCACCGTGTCTGGTTTTCCTAACCATGCAAAGAATCTGTTTGGGCACCTCAAGATAAGAGAAGGACTCATCCAGCTCGATGTTCTCTACCTCTAACACATGTGATGGATCACTAACATACTTCCGCAGCTGAGACACATGAAACACATTGTGCACTCTATCCAAAGCAGCTGGTAAAGCTAACCGATAAGCAACCTCACCCACACGATCCAAAATCTCATAAAGTCCGATAAACTTTTGACTCAGCTTCCCTTTCTTACCAAATCTCATGACCCCACGCATAGGAGACACTTTCAAAAGAACCTTGTCCCCAACCTGAAACTCTATGGCACGACGATGTAGATCTTTATAACTCTTTTATTGATCCAGGGCCGCTTTCATCCTTTGTCTAATCAGCTTAACCTGTTCAACCATCTCCTGTACCATCTGTGGTCCCAAAACAACTGCCTCAGCACTATCATCCCAGCAAATCGGACTCCTACATCTCCTCCCATACAATGCCTCAAATGGTGCCATGCCAATACTCGTGTGATAGCTATAGTTGTAAGAAAACTCAATCAAATCTAATCTCTTCTCCCAGCTACCACCAAAATCCATAACACAAGCTCGCAACATGTCCTCTAAAGTCTTAATGGTCCTCTCTGTCTGGCCATCTGTCGCAGGATGAAATGCAGTACTCATCTTCAAAGTGGTCCCCATCATCTCCTGCAACTCTTTCCAAAACCGTGATATGAACCTCGCATCTCTATCAGACACTATATCCTTAGGCACCTCATGCAAATGAATAACATGCTTCCTATAAGCCAAAGCCAACTGTATCTTGGTCCAGTTATCTTTCATTGGTACAAAGTGAGCTGACTTAGTCAGTCGGTCAACTATAACCCATATCATGTTATTACCTTGTTGACTCCTCGACAATGTAACACCCCCGCACACCAGGACGCCTTACCAAGGACCATCCCCGTGTATGAAGGTGTTACCATCTCGGTCACCCGAGGTAGTAGATCAAATAGACCATAAAAGAACATTTATAATTAATTACTTTAACACTTTACAACCACGGTACAAAACTAAATACAAGTAATAACTATGACAGCTAAAGAACTCATGCGTCTTACACCTATGCCGGTAGCGTGGTGACTCGGTTCCCTCCATGCCCAACAGCAACAACCAACTGTACCTGCTAAGCTAACTGCTCACCATCCCCGAATGGATCTCCACAGTTTTGAAAACATAACACGGGGTCAGTTACTGAGAAATTAAGATAAGACAAGTACGATAAATAACCAGCTGATCATCCACCAACCCCGGTCTCCCGATCTAACACAGTAACCGACTACACACCGAGGTGTGCAGCCCTACCAGACTACCCATCGCAACAGGTAGTCCATGCCGCCAGTGGGGGAGCGCAACCCATCCCCACCAAGTCCAGCTCCTCAACGAGCGACTAACAATCCCTGTTCCTTAATGTGCACATCCCCTCCCGTGACGAGTTCCACGGAGGGCGAACTAGGGTGTGAAGCCACTCCCGCAAGTGACTCCACCAGAATCACACACACCACAGCAACACAACTATCACAACACCACAACCGTCACAACACAACCACATCATCACCGTCACTACAACACTCATACTCCAATGATCGGCAGATAACAATAATTACGAACAAATACAATCTTAAATCAATTAACAGTAACCGAGTAGGGAAACCCTACCTCGTCGCAAGCCATGAAAAGCATCCATACACAGCCAAGCAAGACTCCAATATGCATCCTAAAACGATAGCCATCCCCTATTATACAACTATCTTAATAACCTACAAGAAGACACAAGGCAGAGACTTACCTATCGATGTGAATCAACGATGACACAGACGACGACCACGAACGCAACCTTCCTAAGCGAATCCCGTCTTTCCCATGGCGGAGATGTAGGCTATATATATGAGGGTGTATGGAGGTAGGGGTGATAGGAGAGAGGGGCAGGTTTGTAACACCCCCATACTCCAAGTGCCTTACCAGGACCACTCAGGTATAAGGATGCCACCATCTCGGTTACCCGAGGCATGATAATCATAAGACAATGAAGAAACATACTTAATTAAATAAGTTTAAGTGATTACATTACAAAACCAACTGTAAGCAAAATACAACTGTTCTCAAACTATAAACCAACTGAAAGGAACTGTCCTAACAAACACAGCGGAAGACTAAAGACTCTGATATGTGATGACTCCATCCCCAGCTAGATCCCACGCGTATCCAAGATATACCGCTGCAATCGCTCACCACCCCCGAATGGATCACCACGTTTTTTAAAACATTTAAACGGGTCAAGACTAATCACACAACTCAATATACATCAACAATAAGATAAACAGACAAATTGAATCACACACACACACACACACCACCAACCAATTCCCGTCATCTCAATACGATCGTCCACCGGACCCGCCACGCGTGGGGACCGCAGCCGTTCCCACCTAAGCCCCGCTCATCATACCGAGCGATAACCCCGTCCCATTAATGTGCACATCCCCTTCCGTGGCGGGTTCCACGAAGGGCAAAACTAGGCGTGAAGTCACCGCCGCAAGTGACCCCACTCAACCGAGAACGCATCTCGAGAACCATCAACAACAATCACAACCACAAACACAATACAATCATCATATCAAACAACTAACTACAAAGACATCACCAATATCCCATTATGGGACTAATACCGAGTAGGAAATCCTACCCGAAAGCACAACAAGCGCACGGTATCTATCTACAAATGTATCAAAACGCCTCTTTTACGAATCCTCCTCCTATCATATAACACATATAGGCCATACATCACATACTACACACTAAAACCCCCAATCCCTAAATTAGGGTTTAACCAAACTTAGCAAAACATTATAAAAATTATATTAAAAGCTTACCCTCGACGCAAGGAATCCAACGACACGAACTACGATACGAACTGACCGTCGAACTCCGGAATTGTCAAGAACGCGATTAGGAAGAAGAACTAGTTGCTTTCTCTCTTAAACAGGTTTTAGGTTTTGTAAAAAGTGATTTAAAACAATGACGAATATGTTTAAATACCTTAATCGCATAATTAACAAAACCCGAGAAAACTCCCCGTAAAACCGGACACTCGATCGAGTACCCAAGGTACTCGATCGAGTCAGTACCCCTACTCGATCGAGTGCCCCACTACTCGATCGAGTACCCAACAGTCGAAACTATTTTATTTCGCAACTTACCCTTACTCGACAGAGTAAGGCCTACTCGATAGAGTACCCAAAGACTTATAAATACGGAATATTACAGTCTTCCCTCCTTAAAAGAACTTCGTCCCCGAAGTTCAACCCATACATAAAAACAACCATACTGACTCGACCAAGACACAACAACTTAGCTAAGGACTCAAGAACTCGACCGAACATAGAACATGAACTCTTAACCCCCATTCTACTAACTATGTTTACTTCCACAACATGACTCACTATATCGTATCTACCACATATATATCTCTCACGACACCAACTCCATACATAATCAACTACCATCCTCTAATGCTGCTAGCTCCATAATATCATCAACTATCAAACCCAATACTAAGACACTCATAGACATCAAACGGAATGTTACATTCTACCACCCTTAAAAGGAACTTCGTCCTCGAAGTTTACTCAGACTCATAACATCATCCTCCAACTGTCAACACTATATAAACTATTCTCATACTCCGAAGCATCACCCTTCTACAAGCACGGCCATGGCCTTTTATAAGTATTATCCACAAAACAAATCTCTCCTTTACGCTACGCTAAAACTCTACTTCCAATTATATTACCCATGCACCACCATGAAAAATGTTACGTCCTCGTAACTCACTAATACTAAATCCTTAGCTATATTTCATTACCCTCTTTACTACTACATGTCAAAGATAACCGTTTATAAACCAAACACTCACTATTCTTATATCCAAGGCTCCCGTACATAAACATTTCTCATTCCTCAACTCATTCGGCATAGCACCTAACCTATACCATAAACTCGTAGCAAATCGCCATACCTACTCTTCATTATTACTGCCAAACCAACATACCTCGCTATGTAAAGCACTTATCTTCCAGAAGCATAACTCCCGATCCACACTCGTTACGTATACTCACACTAGATCCTCAAGTTCTTTCCTTCATTACCGCAAAACTCATACACAACTTAACATGACACTAATTCCCAATACCCTACACTCATTGTCTCAACAAAAGATTATGAACCACCTGCATCTTTCGGGTCATTACCACACATGTTCTACGACTCACTTGCCATTACCATGTCTACTGAAACCTTAACTAGAACAAGATCATAATTATTGTAACAACCTCTCACAACCGTGTCCCATTAACAGAATGTCACTATACCATGACAACAACGAAAACATATACAACTCTCTTTATATTAAACTCTACCCTCCTTCTCAAACTGAAACTTGTAAGAAACATTAGCAAACAAAACAATAGTCTATTTGTCCAAACTGAAACTCACAGAAAACAACAACAAATAAAACAACAATCTATGTATGACTGGTATGTATTTTCGAAACTCGAATCATAATCATCCCGCCTACTCCACCACAACCGGTGACGGCATCACAACACCGCCACCAACAGCCACACCGTAGTGCGAAAATACCCGTATCACAGCACTATGTACCGTGCCCGGATCACCACCCGAAGCACCACAACCACACCGATAGACATCACAACTGCATACAATTCCCATAAACACCGACTCAAAGATAACTTCTCGTACAAGAAAAACTTACTCAAATCCACTTTATTAAGTCACCACGCAACATATTATATGGATACACAGGTAAGCATCTCATGAACATCATCTCTACCATTTCATGGAATACACATGTGTTATTAATACACATAAAATTATAACTAGCCATGTCAATTAATCAAATTATTACCCTTTTGGATATCATTCAATTAAATTACCGTGTCCAACATATATATTACAGAACATTCATAAAACAACTTTATAATTATCACACCATACCACTTCTTGTGAGGTCAGAACCTCACACAAACATTTACACATATCCTAGACCCGTAATCACAACCAACTAGTCAATCCTGACCACGTAAGTTACCACTCGATAAAGGTTACACATCGCCCGAGTTTAACTCATATGCCCCTCATAACATATTCCCCCATTCGCACAACCATCACTTCCTGCCAAATATAACCATACCTTTACTATTCAACTATTAGCATCCGCCTCATCTAACCACATCTTATACCCTCTCACAATCATACACAACAATCAGGTCCCTACCAAATCAGCCTCTTTAGAATTGCTACCTTTCTAATATACCATCATTCTTAAGCACTAGTGATAACACCACAATGCCACCACTGCTCGTATATCAAACCTCTTACACTCATATCAAAATAACATGGTTTTTCTCCTATTTTTGGTTAACATTCCAAATAACGAACAAAGAAACCCATCCACAAAATTACCTCAAAATTATTCCCAATACTATCTTATTTGTATTGTCATCCAACTCTCCACCAAATATCTCGTATTGTGCCAATACTCCACCAACTTCCTACTCCCTTAATTCCTCGAAACTCATTATCGATCATGTTGTCCTGAAGCTCCAATATAACCTTCAGCTAACATCCTCGTGATACTATCACACATTTCGATGATTCCTTACCTTTATATCACATAACTCCGGTGAACATTTTCCTCAGCTTACTTTTATCCTTCTTTTCTCTTTACACTCAATAATACCAATTTAATAGCTCAACTCCTTATTACTTCTATCTAACCCTTTAGTGCACCAATTACCTTCTCATCGCTCCAAAACTCAAATCCCATTATTTTATATCGATATCATCTCCCTCTTTCTTACCACAAATATTCTCTTATTATGTCATCAATCACCCTTGCCACTAATCCATCCATAGAATCAACGTTTCTTGTTCAACAATTGCATCTTCCTTCTTACATCTCTAGAAATCAAAATTCCTTTCATACCGCTAATTGCCCAAGGAAAACCCACAATAGTTTCATCTCTTAAAAAGCCAAATCTCCACCCCGCGACATGTCTCCACAAAGTTCACTATATACCACTCTTCTCAACCCCTTTAAAACGAACTTTCATTATGTATATTCTTAACCCACACGGCTCTTAACTACCTCCATAATTCTTTACACATCTCAAGTTGTCACTATCCATATCCTTACTCTCAATCCTTTCATTCTCACGTTCCTTAGACTCACATCATCCATTGCCCACATTCACTTACTTTTACGTTACTCAACACACACTCATATCACTCATCTCATTTCATCTCGTAAAAACATGCTCTATGTCTCAATTAAGCCATAACAATCTTCCTTTTCTTTTTCCACTATCTATTACAACCACGTATAACTCATGTCCTCCCACCGAACTCATACTCACCACAAAATCACTCACTACACCACAAGATTGGGTAACTTACGCGTCAAGACCAACATACATGTAAAACAATGCATAAAGAAGCAAAATAATAACTTTGAATTAAACATAATATGCAACGAAGTCAAAAGATAAGCATATGACCTAAAACAAGGGTCACTAGATCGAGTACAGGCCACTCGATCGAGTAAGGGACTTACTCGATCGAGTAGGTCAAGATCAGAAGCACGTAAAACAAATCACCAGGGCTACTCGATCGAGTAACTAACGTACTCGATCGAGTGCCCCTTACTCGATCGAGTACCCCAATTCTTAAAGACTGTCCAGTTTTCGTAAAACAGTATAACTCACTCATTTCTTGGTCGTTTTGGGCGTGTGACCTATCGTTAGAATCGTAAAAGGACAAGCTATCACCTCCAATTGGAATCACATCAAAATCATTTATGAATCTCAAGTTATAACAGTTTAAAGACAACCTCTTTATAATCGAAAAACACAACTACTTGATTTTACTTCCAAACAACTTAAACAACAACCAAGCAAACAAAACCAGTCCAAAACTCATAAAACCAGTATTCATAATCATATGTTACTATTTTCAAAAGCCAAACAACAACATTCATCATGCACATAACTTATCTAACTTGCCAATTATGACTTACCCACATGTTTTTATTCTATCACTTTTCGTAAACAAAATCACAAATACATGACATCAAGTCCCCTATTCACATGTTACTACCACGATGATTCATCTTTTCCACTAATTCATCCATCATGCCACATATTTATCCACCATATTCGTTCAACATATTCACTCAGCACATGTTCAATTCACACTCCCAACCTTCTGTACTTTTACTCAACACGACAACAACAACATGTAGACTTACACATCGCTTTATATATATATAGACAAAACACTTTTCCCTTACATAACTATAACATGCCAAATTACATGTATCAATCATTATACTTTCATGCTTTACAATCCACCAACATATAATTCACGTTATCATCATCAATTCATGCAACATACTACTACATAGATACACACATCACATAATATGCACATAACGATCCCGACACTTATCCCATGGTGACCGGTTCAAAATTGTAGGGCGAGTTCGCGACTTTAGGATGTCTCCCCAGTCTTTGCATTAGCTCCTACAACCTTTACCCCGGGTTCATTTTAATTGACTCCCTATGTTCATTAAGTTCATTGGTTACAGTTTCAGGGATCGTCTCTCGATACCATTTGTAACACCCCCATACTCCAAGTGCCTTACCAGGACCACTCAGGTATAAGGATGCCACCATCTCGGTTACCCGAGGCATGATAATCATAAGACAATGAAGAAACATACTTAATTAAATAAGTTTAAGTGATTACATTACAAAACCAACTGTAAGCAAAATACAACTGTTCTCAAACTATAAACCAACCGAAAGGAACTGTCCCTAACAAACACAAATGGAAGACTAAAGACTCGATATGTGATGACTCCATCCCCACTAGATCCCACGCGTATCAAGATATACCCGCTTAAGCAAATGCTCACCACCCCGAATGGATCACCACAGTTTTTTAAAACATTTAAACGGGGTCAATACTAATCACACAACTCAATATACATCAACAATAAGATAAACAGATAAAATGAATCACACACACACACACACACACACACCACCAACCAATTCCCATCATCTCAATACCGACCGTCCACTTGGACCCAGCCGCCAGGGGGACCGCAGCCGTTCCCACCTAAGCCCCGCTCATCATACCGAGCGATAACCCTGTCCCATTAATGTGCACATCCCTTCCGTGGCGGGTTCCACGAAGGGCGAAACTAGGGCGTGAAGTCACTCCCGCAAGTGACCCCACTCAACCGAGAACGCATCTCGAGAACCATCAACAACAATCACAACCACAAACACAATACAATCATCATATCAAACAACTAACTACAAAGACATCACCAATATCCCATTATGGGACTAATACTGAGTAGGAAATCCTACCTGGAAAGCACAACAAGCAGACGGTATCTACAGCTGTATCAAAACGCCTCTTTTACGAATCCTCCTCCTATCATATAACACATATAGGCCATACATCACATACTACACACTAAAACCCCCAATCCCTAAATTAGGGTTTAACCAAACTTAGCAAAACATTATAAAAATTATATTAAAAGCTTACCCTCGACGCAAGTAATCCAACGACACGAACTACGATACGAACTGACCGTCTGAACTCCGGGAATTGTCAAGAACGCGATTAGGAAGAAGAACTAGTTGCTTTCTCTCTTAAACAGGTTTTAGGTTTTGTAAAAAGTGATTTAAAACAATGACGAATATGTTTAAATACCTTAATCGCATAATTAACAAAACCCGAGAAAACTCCCCGTAAAACCGGACACTCGATCGAGTACCCAAGGTACTCGATCGAGTACCCCCCTACTCGATCGAGTGCCCCAGCTACTCGATCGAGTACCCAACAGGTCAGAAACTATTTTATTTCGCAACATACCCTTACTCGACAGAGTAAGGCCTACTCGATAGAGTACCCAAAGACTTATAAATACGGATTATTACAAGGTTAGGGTTAGAGAAGGAGGAACTGTCGAGAAAATGAAATGAATCTCGCGAACTTGCGTTTTATATTAACACGTCAACAGCAGCCATACTCGGTCGAGTACTGGAGTACTCGGTCGAGTACTGGAGTACTCGGTCGAGTATAGGCGATACTCGGCCGAGTAGCCTCTGCTAGGTCGAGTAATCAATCATATAAGGTTCATGTTCCAAACTTAGTCCCTCACCCATTCCTCCCCAAACTAATGGAGCGGTGGAGGCAGCAAACAAAACTCTTGTTACCATTATCAAGAAAAATGCAAGACAACTCCCGCGATTGGCCGAGCAAGCTCCCATTCGCACTCTGGGGATACCGAACCTCCATTCGAACACCGACAGGCGCCACACCCTTCTGCCTAGCATACGGCATTGAGGCGGTTCAACCGGTAGAGTTAGAGGTCCCTTCTCTACGCATCCTATAGGAGAGTCGAGTCCCCGAGGCGGAATGGACCCGTCGAAGGTATGAACAAATCACTTTTCTAGACGAACGACGGCTCAACACCTTGCACAACGTCCAGCTATACCAACGACGTATACAACGGGCATTCAACAAGAGGGTCAAACCCAAGAACATTAAGAAAGGCGACTTGGTCCTCAAGTCGGTCCGAGCACCGTTACCCGTCGATCCGAGGGGAAAGTTCAAACCCAACTGGGTCGGGCCATACCTGGTCAAGAAGATACTTTCGGGGGGCGCAGTGAGACTGAGTAACCTAGATGGGGAGGACTTTACAAACCCGACCAACCTAGACCAACTAAAGAAATATTATCCTTGAACCATAGCAACCAACGATCCAAGCCTAGTTTTACAACTAGCGTCCACCTTAACCCTTTTCAAGTCAAGTGACAGGGTTGTCGTATACCTATCAAAAATAACTAACTAAACTAACTATATAGCTAGGGAAGTCAGGTCGATCTCCTCAGGGAGGCAAGATATCTGTAAGAGTCCGTATATTTGGTCACAAATGGGGGGGGGGGGGTGTTTACAATTTGATTTCTACACTAAAAAGGTTTAAAGGAAGAGAAATAAAGAAAGAACAATTAAGGCATAAAATAGGATTAAACTATCAATAGAGAAGGGACATGTCAGGATTTCGGTTCACTACGGTAGTGCAGTGACTCAACTGTAAACAACTTAGATAAATTACTACAAGACGGATATGGAAAGGTCCTTCCGGTCCACTTTCTATCCTAAAATTCCACTAACTTAACTTCCGTCCTCGTCAGGGTAGTCTACTATTCATAGCAGGTCTATTTAGTCCAATCTTCCGATCCAGGATTAAATTTAACCAGATTAAAAAGGTGACTCAGAAGCGTGCACTCAACTAAGTCGATAAATACAGTTATATTGATATGGGGGCAGAATCTCACAATTAATTCATCTAACCTATTTACTACATCGTCACATTTCTACCGTAGATCCCCTAATCCTAACATGAAACAGATTAGCTACTCATGCTATTAATATTATCAAAACTAATAACGATGAATGGACTAACAATAAACATAATGAAACGATAATTAAATTGCATAAAAGTAATTGGGGCAGAAAGTAAAAGGAACAAAACAAACAATTAAAATAAATGAAAGAGAGATTAATATTAAAAAAGGAGAAAGAGATTACAATCGCAAGAATTCGGCGTAAAGAACAAACAAATCCGAGCTAAGTAACCCCGAAAGCATAAGTTACAGTAAAAAGAAAAAGCGACGCTGTCTTTATTGTGAAGATGAGTGATAGATGAAACTAGATAGAATAGAATATGATACTAATGACCTAGCTAATGTACGTTTAAATAGAAAATATGCCAAGTCCAAAAACTAAAACAAGTTCACGGGCTAATTAAAGCCCACGCCAGCCAAAATCACTCGATCGAGTAGTCTGAAATCACTCGATCGAGCATTTCTCCAGAAAATCTACTCGATCGAGTAGAATTGTTACTCGATCGAGTAACCTCAATTTCCAGCACTTTTTGATCGAGTATAAAACTACTCGATCGACCAACCAATGCCATAGAAACCACTCGATCGAGTAATAAAACCACTCGATCGAGTATTTTTCCTCCAAAACAGCTCAAACATCGTGACTGACTGCTCCGTAGACCGTGCCTTCACGCATCCCAATGCAATATCTCGCTCTAGAAAATACCGTCTCCTCAAAATGCATGCAGAAAGGACGAAAATGGTACGATTCCACTACTTTCGCGTTCATTTCTACAAAACGGACAAAACGAACCAAAGTAGCCAATTCAGGGGCAAAATGCAATATAAACAGTACGAAAGTACATAGAAATACGTGCTAAAATAGGCTAAAAAGACTATACAAAATGCACTTATCAAATCTCCCCAAACCGAACCTTTACTCGCCCTCGAGTAAACTAAAATGAAACTAATGGAATGGAAATGAAAACTCAGAGCTAGCTTAACTTGTCTACTTGAACCAATTTAATGCAACAAAAATTAATAGTCAAAGCTAAGCAGTTAATACGCAAACGAGTTTTAAGCTGTTCAGAAATATAGCCAACCTATCGACCTTGCAAGACCAACAAAATCGGACTCTCTCGTGGTCGCTCTTCTCTCATGAAGCAAAGGGTGAATGTTATATGTAAAAGAGAGAAGGAAAGACAGTCACACACTCTAACCAATAATGTCCGTCACAGCCGAGGGCTTACAAATGATATGGGAATAGTGAGGTTCAGGTGAGAAAAGGCAAAGCAAGTTATGGAAATGTGGAGGTAAAAGCGTTAAGCTAGTTCCTAACAGAACCATATAAGACCGTTCAATTCTCAACTAACTGGAAAATAAAGTACAAGTGCCCTTCGTTTGGCACACAACTCACTAATCTCATACACAATCTCCTCAAAAATATGGAATAAGAATGAAGGAGTTAGACAGTCACAAGATAGAGATGAAAACAGACGGACTCAAATGAATAACCAGCTCAAAATTTTTCATTTTCCTTCTCTGGTTCCCAACGTGATTCTCTTTTTTTTTTTCATTTTTTTTCTTTCACGTGAATTACACACTTTTTTTTCATTTTTTTTCTCTTTCATTTTTCACGTTTTTCTCCTTTTTTTTTTTCAATTCTTTTATTTTTATTTGTCTCCTTCCATTATTTTCACCAACTCCAATCAAATGATACGAACCAAACTGCAGACGGAAAATCATACCACAAAAGGACATACTAAACTAGCTTGACTAGGCAGGCTCAGTTTAGGATGGAGCTAATGGGTGAAAAAGGCAAGTTTTGGCTTAAGTGGAGCTAAATGGGTGAAAAATATAAGAAAAGGGAAAAATTTGCAGGCACCTCCCTGCATGTGCCACCGACCACAAACCCGAATGTGTGCATTTGACAAGAAATGGAATTTCATAAAAGTGCAAAAATGATGAACATGTTATGCAAGGAGTACTACTCTCAATTCTTAATGAACTGGTCATGAATGTCACCAGTTATGGGCTCTAAACCTCAGAAATTGTAAAGTAGATTGCCAATTTATCAGGTCAAGTCTAAACAGTCAACTATATTTGGCAAAAACTCGTACACTATGCGTATGACAAAGCTACTAACCATCAATAGAAGTGCAAGGCTCAAGTAAAATGACAAGTTATAGTGCAAGATCATCACGGAAATCAACCGTTCCGACTCAACCTATATGCAAAAATAAACGTGAATATTTTTGAATTTTTGAAATTTTCTAATTTTTTTGAATTTTTTTGGATATTTGATGAAATAAATAAACAATGCAACCTGAAATAAATAAACGTGAATGCAAAACAAATGCAAATGCAGACTCAAAAGGATGCAATACCCTCCCCAAACCAAAACTGACAACGCCCTCGTTGTCCTCCAGCATGCACCAACAGATATATACAGGGAAACGGGAATATACAACCGGTAAAGAATGAAAAAATAATAAAATAAAAAGGAGACAAAATAAATAAAAGAGCAAGAATAACCATACAAAACACGAACTTCCCCAAACCAGCCAGAAAATTGGGGAAGTGAGTAGACCAGCAGCTACTCGTCGGCCTCCTCGTCACTGTCACGCACGTCCTCCACCGTCGTCGTGAAGTCCGGGTCTACCTCATGCTCTCTCCTCCTCCTCTGCTCAGCTCGAGCTCTCTCCGCCACCGCCGGGTCCTCGTCCTCCTCCTATTCACTAGGAGACTCCGGGTACCCCTCACACTACAAAAAAAGGTTTCGATGCGACGGACACATTGCGACGGAAGACTAACCCGTAGCAAATTTAAACCTGCGACGGGCCTCAAAATATGCGACGGACTTGCAACGGACTTTTCGTTGCAGCCTATTTTCCCAGACCGCCAAATTTTCTAACATGGCGGGAAGGTCTGCGACGGAATTTCCGTCGCTATATTAAAATAATAATAAATTCTGCGACGGAAATTCCGTCGCTGCATTAAAATAATATTTTTCCTGCGACGGAATTTCCGTCGCAGACATTTTTTAGTGTCCACCTGTACACCTCTTAACACGCTGGAAAAATAATATTATTTTATGCCTGCGACGAAAATTCCGTCGCAAGATTTATTATTATTTTATTTTTGCGTCGGAAAGTCCGTCGCAGGTTTTCTTTATACGGGCAGCAGCGGATCCCTTCTCCTTCATTACCACTCTTCAATTATTTACCCAAAAATTCCCTAAAACCCGTCTCCCTCAATCCCACCACCACCACTCCCACCACCACTACTCCTACCACCGCCCTACTCCCCAAATCACTCCTCCTATTTCTCCTTTCTCCTTCCCCTTTTCCCCTTTCTTCTTCTTTCCCCTTTCTTCTCCTTTCCCCTTTCCCTTTTTTTTCTGCCGCCGCCGCTCCCTCCTTTTGTCTCCTTCTCTTAATTAATATAAGGTTTGTTTAATTTATTTTACTATTTTGATTAATTAGGGTTTATGGTTATTGTTTTGATTAATTATGATTAGTTTAGGATGCTTAGTATTATTAGGATTGTTTAGTTTAGTTAAAAGCCTATTTAGGATGTTTAGGATTGTTTAGTTTAGTTGAAAGCCAATTCAGGATGTTTAGTATTATTAGTATAGTGAATTTTATTTAAAAGCCAATTTAGGTTGTTTAAATCAATTTTATAATACTTAGTTTAATTAAGTTTAGGATTGTTAAAATAAATTAGTTTAATTAATATTCAATTTAGAATGTTTAGGATTATTAGGGTAGTTTAATTTAGTTAAAAGTCAATTTAGGATGTTTAAATCAATTTTATATTGCTTAGTTTAATTAAGTTTAGGATTATTAAAATGATTTAGTTTAATTAAAAGACAATTAGGATATTTAGGATTATTAGGTTAGTTAATTTAGTTTAGTTAAACCAATTTATGATGTTTAAACCAATTTTAGGATGCTTACTCTAATTTTGCTTAGTTTTATAAGGTTTATTAGTAATTATTAAGTTTGTTTTGATAAGTTGTGTACATTTGTGTGTATTTTTTTATAAATATTAATTCATCTTATGCTTGTGTTGTGATTGTTAATATATTTTTGACCTAGTACCCGTTCAAGGATTACACATTAGGTGTAATTCTTGAATAGTCCCCGTTTTGGGACTGTCTTTGAATCTTTTATGCCATTTAGGTGGTAAATACTCAATTTTTTTCTTGATTGTTATGAGACAAAATTTGGTTGACATTTCCTTTAATGTTCTCTGAATACATATGTAGAATGAGAATTCATTCTAAATAATGTATTTGGAGAACTGTAAAAGTCTTTGCTTAGAATTTTTGTCTCATTATAATCAAGAAAAAAAATTGGGTATTTACTAATGGTATGAAAGATTCAAAGATGGGTTTAGGTTGGAGAGATAAGGACCCCAATACTGAAAGTATTTATTTGCAGGTTGTGGTTGTGGTTGTTGTTGTTGTTGTTGTTGTTGTTGTTGTTGTTGTTGTTGTTGTTGTTGTTGTTGTTGTTGTTGTTGTTGTTGTTGTTGTTGTTGTTGTATGAAAGATTCAAAGATGAGTTTATGAATGCTCTTGCCATTTTTATTAATAATTTTTATTTACTAATATATATGTAGATTTGCAATGAAGAGATAAGAACGAAACAGGATGTATGAAAGGTTGGATTCCAATAAAAAATTAAGGAAGGAATTCGTAATAGGGGTTAATAAATTCATTGATTATGTTAAGCAACAAGACGAATTCATTAGAAATAAAGAAATTAGGTGTCCATGTAGTAAGTGCAAAAATAAAATGTTTTTAGTTGAACAATAAGTACGAAAACACCTTGGTCTAAAGGGTTTTTGTGACAACTATTTTGATTAGGTGTGTCACGGAGAGAAATTCCCCATTGAGGAAGATGAAATGGCAATGCCCTCTGAAAATCCTTATAGGGATATGGTAGAGGATGCGTTGCGCAATAGAATTGATCAAATTAGGGAAGAAGCTCTTAATGCCGAGGTGGTTGATGAATCTCCAAATCCCAATGTATTAGCCTTTTTTCAAATGTCAAAACGTGCCGAGCAACCTGTCTACGAGGGATGTCGACTCTCATTGCTACAAATGATCGGTAAGGCTTGTCACTCTGAAATGTGAATTCAACTTAGCCCATAAATGTGTAGATGGTTTCACGTCACTCATGGGAGACCTTCTTCCTCAAGATCGTATTTTGATGCGAAACTTCTATGAAACCAAAAATGTTCTCAAAGCTCTTCAACCTCCTCATGAAAAGATAGATGCATATTTTAATGGATGTATGCTTTTTTGGATGGACGACGCTCTTCTTGACAAGTGTAGAAAATGTGGTAGAGCTAGGTACAAAAGTGCAAAGAATACAAATGGCAAAAGGGTCCCCAAAAATTTCTTAAATTATTTCCCAATAGGGCCACGTTTGCAACGAATTTATGCCACAAAAAACCTCGCGGAACAAATGCGTTGGCATTATGAAAACCCCCGAGTTAGTGGGACAATGTCTCATCCAAGTGACAGTGAGGCGTGGAAACATTTTGATCATCTTCATCCTTCTTTTGCATCTGAGCCTCGGAATGTTAGACTTGGACTTTGCACCGATGGTTTCTCGGCTTTTGGGCCATTCGGGAACTTGTATTCATGCTGGTCGGTGATGCTTACACCTTACAATTTACCACCCTGGTAAGGCATGAAAAGACAATTTATGTTCTTAACATTAATTATTCTTGGACCAAAGAGTCCCAAACAAAACCTTGACGTCTATTTACAGCCTGTAATTCACGAGTTGAAGCAATTGTGGGACACGGGATTGTTTACATATGACGTGTCTAGGAAACAAAACTTCGACTTAAGAGCCGCACTCCAATGGACGATCAACGACTTTCCTGCTTATGGCATGTTATCTGGTTGGTCAATTGTTGGTGAGAATGCATGTCCATGTTGTACGAAAAAAGAGACTAAATCGACTTGGCTTCAGCATAGCAGAAAATGGAGTTGGTTTGATTGTCATAGACAATATTTAGACACTGATCATACTTTTCGCAAGGATAAGGTCCACTTTCTAAAAGGAAAAATAGAGAACGATGTTGTAACACCCCCATATTCAGAGGAGCCTTAACTAGGCCTTCCTTAGCATATAAGGGCGTTACCATCTCGGTTGCCCGAGGATAGTAATTATCAAATGTCGATAAGAGAACAATTATGTTATATTACAAGTGATTTAAACCAACAAATGATATAAAAGATACAACTCAAAGACTACTCGCTATGACTATCGTATCTCGTGAAGACTCATCCCTGCTCGGACTCCAGCTATCAACAACATCAACACCTGCTAAGACCGACTGCTCACCATAAGGGATCACGGCAGACACATAACAAACAAACAACCACACAAGGTCAGTACTGAGATAAGATACGTCAACAGCAACTACAATTATCAACACATTACCATGCTATCAATCTCAAACACAATCACGATAACCCAACAAACTCTATCACCGACTGTCCACTGGACCAGCCCTGCAAGTGGGGGACCGCAGCCGTTCCCACCTAAGCCCCGCTCATCATATCGAGTGATAACCCTGTCCATTAATGTGCACATCCCCTCCCGTGGCGGGTTCCACGGAGGGCGAAACTAGGGCGTGAAGCCACTCCCGCAAGTGACCCCACTCAGCCGAGAACGCATCTCGAGAACCAGATACAACAACCACAACCACAACCACAATAACAACCGTCACGATACAACTACGATACTAAGCAATCACAATACAATCACAGCGACCGACATACTAGACCATCTACAGAAACTGAGTAGGCGAACCTACCTTTAAGCAACCGCAACCAATCCATGCCGACATACAACATATCCAGCAATCAAGCAAAGCCTATAACCACAATAAAATTATCTATTACTAACAAGCAAACCCTAACTATAAGGAACAAGGACACGGATGATGATTATGACATACCT
This sequence comes from Silene latifolia, assembly GCF_048544455.1. Classification (NCBI taxonomy): domain Eukaryota; kingdom Viridiplantae; phylum Streptophyta; class Magnoliopsida; order Caryophyllales; family Caryophyllaceae; genus Silene; species Silene latifolia. The sequence goes on from NC_133538.1 coordinate 53,129,417, forward strand.
ATGAGGAGAAACTCGGCAAAAGATCGCTACCCGACTCAAGAAATGCTCTCTTAAGGCACAAGGGACTTCAAAAGGCTTCCATGGAGGTTTTGAGGTGAAGGGAAGGGAAAGAGGCGACTGAAGGATAGGAGGAAAGTGGCGGAAGTGATTTGCGGATTTAACAAAACGCGATAAAAACCCTCGGCAAAACTCGGTACTCGATCGAGTACCCAACATACTCGATCGAGTGGCCCCCTACTCGATCGAGTAACCTAGCTACTCGATCGAGTAGCCTCTACTCTATCGAGTACCACTCTTAACACGGAACCCAAGATGGTTTTGGCACTCACTTCTAAGACTATTCCCGCTCTCAAGGTCAGTCAACGCTGGTCAAAAGATCTCTAAAAGGGCGGGTATTACAGTCTTCCCCCCTTAAAAGAACTTCGTCCCCGAAGTTCAACTCACATATCCCCCACACAAGACACGGAAACAACACGACCTCACCAAACTTCCTACTCAAACCATTACTCCCTGGAAATACCATCCCCCATGTCATCATCATCACCGTATAACGCTCTATTCATACATATATATATATATATATATATATATATATATATATATATATATATATATATATATATCGACTCTTGCAACTATCATACAAACATTATCATCATCTACTGTCACTCTCTATGTATGCATCAACTCTTACAAACTATTATATATCAAGCATCGACCTCGCAATACGAACCAACATAAACGACCATCACTCATCATATGACAACAACTATCAACTCGAAACGTATCTCATATCAACCTCATACCGCACAACTAACACCACTGTGAACTAACACCACTGTGTTACTCACTAATTCATTCTATTACGACGCATCGCGCCACAACTAGCTCTTTATGACGGTCCTTTACAACATACTATCATATTCATTTCAATGAACTAAAGTAACCACTTACACTTCATATAAGCAATGTGACCAAAGTACTACAATGACAACATAACATTGTAACGAGTAACAACATAACACAACAAAACATTGTAAACGTATAACCATATAACTTCAAATTCAGCCTTTTTATTTTGCGACATTACTCTTCCCCTCTAAAAGGAACTTCGTCCCCGAAGTTCACCACCGAAATTACAACGCATATTACTTATTACTTGATTCCTAACATGTATTAGAAACATATTATTTATTATGGACATTACTCGCTAAGCATAAACTCGTTAAATTATAAATCATATACATACATCGGGATAACTCGTCGCTGTCGATAAAGTACGTTAATATCGTATGCACAAACGTATGAAGAAATGTAACTTCAATGAATTAATGGTAATATGGCATATGTAATATTAAACAATCAAGAAACCGTCACCACTTCACTAATTGTTACAAATATGCATATAAAACCGAAACTTGACTTCCAACATATGAAATTAACGGTTCAAAGGTGTTACTACGCACTAACAACTACATTAAACATCAAACTTGCAATTATAAAACAATTGAACATCCACCACCGCCATAAGTACCCGCTCCTGATGACCACCACCGCCATAAGTACCCGCTCCTGATGACCCAATCCCCGCATCCACTCCTGCTCCTGCTCCTGGGCTCACGTACCATGGGGTCAAGCCACCGTAGGAAAATGACTGAGATGTCCCCCACGTCGACTGATCCACCCCGTAGGAATGGAAAACCCCTGTGTAGTCCCCAACTCCACTCCACCAAACCGGATGTGGTCCCTCGGTCCCTATCCCCTGAGCGTACACCATCTCGTGCATGTTCCGGAGTGTCGAGGTAGATGACACTCTCTCCGCTAAGTAGCTGGATCGCGTCTCCGGGGTGTCGAGGTAAGGGTAGCACAGAAAAGGATGCTGCTGCTGCTGTGGTGCCACCGGCCGTGGCCTAGTCTCCGAGGTCCTCTCCCTCACTCGACGGGGTCCTCTCCCCAACCTAGGTCTCTCCACTACCACAACCGACGCATTCTCACCCTTCTTCAGCTCTGGCATCACCTCGAGAATCGTGTCGTCGATGAGGTAGGTCTGCAGATGGCGGGGTCTATCAACATCCTCTTCCTCCTCCTCCTCATCATCAGAGTCCACAGTCACTACTGCCGACTCTAAGGGATCCGTTGGTGGGAGTTGCTCAGGAGCTGGAATTTTCATCCAACTCATGCCCCACAGCCTCCAAGCTAGGCTACCGTCAGCCAAGGTCCTCAACCATTTCAGGTCGAGATAGTAGTCACGGTCCATAGTGCGCACTGGGGTAGCTAGAGGCACGTACTCCGAAGAAGCCTCAAAGGAGGTTAGCTTTTCAGCTAACCGAGTGGCGATAGCGCCACAACTCAGGTACCGGGAAGAGGCAGTAGCCATCAAGGCAAGGTCCGCACAAATCATGGAAGGAGCATTAAAGACCACTTTCCTGGTCCGCTCCGGGTTCAAGTAAGACAGCAGAAGTAACACCTCATGGTTGTTCAGCTTACTGATATCCGGTCGATCATAAAGGAGGTTCGAGAGGGAACGAAGAAAGATCCTCAATGTGACATGCTGAACATCATTAATCGGCATGTTACTTGAGGTGGGGGCTGGTTTCCCGGTCAGACAAGGCATTAGGCGGCAGACACCGCACTCAGCAGGGATATCAGTGATGGAGTCCTTGGGAGGCTTGGCCAACCCAATGTGAGAATCAAATTGGTCCATAGAAAGCAAGAAACTAGTGTTCATCAACCGGAACTCAACGGTCTGGGCAGCGGGGTCATAGATAAAGGAGCTCATAAACTCCAAGGTAAGAAAAGGATAAGAGTGTTTCCTCAGCATATACAAACCCATAAGGCCTAAAGTCTCAAATATGTGACGGACATCCGTCTCTATCTCCAATTCCTCCAACAGTGTAGTATCTATACACCTCGTTGGTCTTATCTTGCGTTTTTGTAAAACCACAAAACGCTCTCGCTGTTTGAAATCAACAAAAACAACAGAAGGGTACTCCGGAACTGCGGGTACCACAGGTCCACTCCCTTCCCCAACCTCATTCGGATTACCCCTCCCCTGTTTACTTTGACGAGTTCCTATGTTCAGTCTCGGCATCTGTTTCAGCATATGACTTAAGCAACTTGCATAAACACGTAAAGCATATACTTCATGTAATTTGGACTTTACATACTCAGTTAGGCACTCAAATTCACCAACAAATTCGACATGTGAAGCACATAATTCATGCCATTAACTTTGATTACTCAGCTAGGTACACATATTCACCACCAGTCTCCCAAATTTGATATATATAAACTCAGTTTACTACTACTCATAAGCCATAGTTGTGAAAAATTTATCATAGTGATTGCACAAGCTCAACAAATTCGGATATCCTAACATGATTCTAAGGTTGTTCCATACACATCCTAATCACATGTGAGGCATTCCTACTAACTCATGAAAAACTAACTTAGAACATATCATCATCATCTTCCATATTAGAAACAACAACTTAATTAAATTTTTCAGACGGTCTTTACAGCTGTAACAATTTTGGCATATTTTCATCAATTATCATCACTACAATCATATTTGAAGTTCAACTTACACTTAAACAGTCATACACAACACCAAATTCCAATTATAAATCACGAATTTCCATTTGAGGCACTTTTAAGACGGAGTTTTAAGGCAACTTTCTAATGTAGAAATCATCAAAATCCATCCTTCAACATGATATAAACAATGTAGGATACTCAACTCCATCATCTAATCAAAGTAAAACAATCAAAAATCAATTTCAATTTTGTAAACCCTAGAAATTTCGGTTTCAACTTTGCAATTTCTAGTCTAAATTACAGCAATTAATCACCAACAAACATGGAATGAAGGCATGTGAATCATATTGCAACTATTAAAAGCAACAATCTATCCATATGAATCGAAAATTTCGGATTGCATCATTATTCTAACACATTCAAATCAATAAATCATGTAAATTAGGAAGAAAAGCATACCTTGATTGAGTAGCAAAGTAAAGAAACGAAATTATACAAAGAAATCAACCCCAAGAATCACCACTAACCCAAGAGTATGAGAGATTTTGAGGATTTTGAGAGGAAACAAGCTTTAGGGCTCGAAATATAGAGGAAGAATGAGAAGAAATAGAAAGAATAGGGGTTTTAAGAAACCCGTAGGATTCTCTGTACAGTAACCTACTTGATCGAGTGTCTAGGGTACTCGATCGAGTACCACCCTACTCGATCGAGTAGGAGCTATTTCGTCGAGTATCTGTAGGAAATCTTTCCACATCCCGACGTCATAGCTTCCTAACTAGATCGAGTGAGGTCTACTCGGTCTAGTAAACACTCGCACTCGGTCGGAAGTACAAAGTAAATCGAAAAATACCTGCAAAACAACACCGCGTGTCGATTCCAAACTAAGTTCGGAATTCGGCACAAATTGTCACGCTCATTCTCGCATTACTATTAATACTCAAGCATTAAGCATCGTCTTGACAAATAAGGTGTATGTCACACTACGCTACACAATTACCCAACTCGATTTACCTGCTACCGAGTCATTTATGAACATAATTATGTCATCATATTACACTTAAAACTCGCCTTAACATATCGCTACCAAACTCGCATTCACAATAACATGAAACATATAATTAACACTAATCCATTCTTTCTTATAACATATAATTGTATATCCTCATAACCAATTACTCTATCATGTTCTACATTCAATCATAAGCAAATCATTTTATACAAATCAATAATTACGCAGCGGAAATTTCAACTTATAAACTGGGCATAAACGCATTACTATATGCTATGTTTCAAATTATAACTCAACAATTCTATAACTATCAACATTGTACTCACGGTAGAGTTTGTAAACTCGTACATGACTACCGTCACCATCAATTTACAGCAATCACCAACATGTTCATCCTTCTATTATAGCACACCTATTCACGTTCCCAACCATTTCTATCGAATAGACTTTTGTCATATATCTCACAATCATCATACAAGCTCACTAAGCATGCCCAAAACTTCACTAAGCACGACCTACATACAACTATCATATCTTTATTAACTCTAACCAAGGCTCAACTATAAGTAACTCCGACACAATTAGCATACACGTCACACATATACACACGGACTCCACATTCCCGTACCATGTGACTGGCTTAAGTATCATGGGGCCAAGATTTTGAAATGAGGGCGCCTACTCACCCAAAACCTAGCATCAGCTGGGGCTCCCATTCCACATACACCAGGTTCATTTTATTAGACTCACTACGTTCATTATTTTTATTTGTTACAGGTTCCAAAATCGTCGCTCTGATACCACTTTGTAACACCCCGATATTCAGAGGAGCCTTAACTAGGCCTTCCTTAGCATATAAGGGCGTTACCATCCCGGTTGCCCGAGGATAGTAATTATCAAATGTCGATAAGAGAACAATTATGTTATATTACAAGTGATTTAAACCAACAAATGATATAAAAGATACAACTCAAAGACTACTCGCTATGACTATCGTATCTCGTGAAGACTCATCCCTGCCCGGACTCCAGCTATCAACAACATCAACACCTGCTAAGACCGACTGCTCACCATAAGGGATCACGGCAGACACATAACAAACAAACAACCACACAAGGTCAGTACTGAGATAAGATACGTCAACAACAACTACAATTATCAACACAATACCATGCTATCAATCTCAAACACAATCACGATAACCCAACAAACTCTATCACCGACTTTCCACTGGACCAGCCCTGCAAGTGGGGGACCGCAGCCGTTCCCACCTAAGCCCCGCTTATCATATCGAGCGATAACCCTGTCCATTAATGTGCACATCCCCTCCCGTGGCGGGTTCCACGTAGGGCGAAACTAGGGCGTGAAGCCACTCCCGCAAGTGACCCCACTCAGCCGAGAACGCATCTCGAGAACCAGAAACAACAACCACAACCACAATCACAATCACAACCGTCACAATATAACTACGATACTAAGCAATCACAATACAACCACAACGACCGACATACTAGACCATCTACAGAAACTGAGTAGACGAACCTACCTTTAAGAAACCGCAACCAATCCATGCCGACATACAACATATCCAGCAATCAAGCAAAGCCTATAACCACAATACAATTATCTATTACTAACAAGCAAACCCTAACTATAAGGAACAAGGACACGGATGATGATTATGACATACCTATGAGGAGAAACTCGGCAAAAGATCGCTACCCGACTCAAAAAATGCTCTCCTAAGGCACAAGGGACTTCAAAAGGCTTCCATGGAGGTTTTGAGGTGAAGGGAAGGGAAAGAGGCGATTGAAGGATAGGAGGAAAGTGGCGGAAGTGATTTGCGGATTTAACAAAACGCGATAAAAAACCCTCGCTGAAAACTCGGTACTCGATCGAGTACCCAACATACTCGATCGAGTGGCCCCCTACTCGATCGAGTAACCTAGCTACTCGATTGAGTAGCCTCTACTCTATCGAGTACCACTCTTAACACGGAACCCAAGATGGTTTTGGCACTCACTTCTAAGACTATTCCCGCTCCCAAGGTCAGTCAACGCAGGTCAAAAGGTCTCTAAAAGGGCGGGTATTACAGATGTTGCTGGAACGAGGTTATCGGGCGAACAAGTGTTGGAATGTGTGAAAGATTTACCAAAATTCGTGGATGCATCTGACCATGAATTGAGAACGGTTAAAGCGAAATGAATTGGGTGGTGGAAACAAAGTATTTTTTGGGAGCTTCCATATTGGAGCACACTACTAATTCGACATAACCTTGATGTCATGCATATTGAGAAATTTTTTTTCGAACAACTAAATCACACGGTGATGGATAGAAAAGACAAGACAACCTTGAACCCAAATGCACAAAAAGACATGTTACAACTTTGTTCAAGGTCGCGAAAAGTGGATTCAGTCGTTTTGAAAAAAGAGCAGAAGAAAGTGTTGTGTGGTTGGATATGTAATTTAAAGTTTCCAGACGGCTATGCTTCAGATTTGAGAAGATGTGTCGATATGAATGAGTTGAAGCTACATGGCTTGAAAAGCCATGACTGTCATGTATTTATGGAGCGTTTACTGCCGGTTGCTTTAAGGCACCATCTCCCTAAAAATGAGTGGAATGCCATAACTGAGGTTAGTCAATTTTTCAGAGACTTGTGCACTTCATCAGTACAAATTGAAAAAATAACAAGTCTCGAGAACAATATTGTCGAGATAATCTGCAAATTGGAAAAATACTTCCACCTTCATTTTTTAACTCAATGGAACATCTGCCAATTCATTTGTCATATGAAGTGAAAGTGGGTGGTCCTGTGCAATATAGGTGGATGTATCCTTTTGAGAGGTAATATTAATATCTTTTACGAAGCCTTTTAAGGTTATTACTTAATTTCATTCATTCTTAACCAATTATTTTGTAGGTTCTTGAATCATTTGAAAAATAAAAATTGGAAATAAAGCTCGTGTTCAAGGGTCATTATGCAACGCATATTTGCTTGAAGAAATAGCAAATTTTTGTTCTTTTTACTTTGAAGATCATATAGATACAAAGGCAAAAGACCTTGATATAGGTCATAAAAAGTCGAAGTATTCTACCTTGCCCGAGCTATTTCAAGATCATGAGGGCACTACTTCTGGAAAATGTCGTGAAAGATTTTTGGAAGATAACGAATATGAACGTGCACACCTCTATGTTTTATCTAATTGTGATTCTGATGAGTTGAAACGTATGGAAAGGTAGGTGAAATTTTTTTAGTTTTAAACGTTGTTTCAAGTAAAACATGCAAAAATTAATTCAAAACTTAATTCGGCATTTTTGAATAGGTTGTTTGAGGATTACATCAAAAGAGAATATCCTGAGGTTTCTATGGCCGAGGATATTTGGAACAAATTTGAAACAAAATTCCCTGAATGGCTTAGAGGTCAAGTAAGTAAATAATATATATTCTATAATGCTTATTTAAATTATATTATTATTTGGTAAATAATTGGTTCATTATCATTAATTCTAGGTAAATAATTTAAAATATCCAGTTGTAGTTGCCTTAGCAAATGGACCTTCAAGAAAAGTAAGAACATGGAAGCGTTATTCCATCAATGGATACAAATTTCGAGCTTTCATAGATGGGTAAGATTTGGAAAAGTCGACAATTAACAATGGAGTGTGTGTGAGTTCGACTGAAGGAGCTGACTACTATGGAACCCTAAATGAAGTTGTTGAGTTGTCTTATACTGGCGAGAAAAACCCTTACAACGTTATTTTATTCAAATGTAATTGGATAGATAACACAGAAAGAGGAATGCAAGTACATAAGGAATATAAACTTGTGGATGTGAATCGGAGCAAAACATTTCCAAAATATGACCCATTTGTGTTAGCATATCAAGTGGAACAAGTTTTCTATGCTCCTTATCCAAATATCAAAAGAGATAAAGATCAGTGGTCAGCAATATTTAAAATAAAGGCAAGATCACAGGTTGATGCTCCTACTGATGAATCTATCTTTCAAGAAGATGTTAATAATGGTGATACAACATTGGCAATAATTGAAATAGAAGATGAGAATGAAAATGTGGAGGAGGAACAAGAAGAAATGCAAGGAGATGAAATGCAAGTACATAATGATGATATGCAAGAGGAGGAAGATGAGGAAGAGTTAGGAGAGGAGGCTTTGAAGAAGTATTTAGAAGAAGATGATGATGAGGATTTTTTAGATTCGCTTTTTGAACGCAACGAAGACACTAATTTAAGTGATGATGATGATGATGATGATGACTAGGATTTATATTAGTTGTAGATGTTTTGTACCCTTTCTTTCAATCTTATTACTTTGTTGGTACTATTAGTTGTAGATGCCATATGGCTTAATTTAATGAAATCTAGTTTGTTTTCATTCAATCTTACTTTTTATTTAATCTTATTTTTTTACTTTGTTTCTATTATTTGATTACTTGTCCGAGAGGGAGGGAGTACTATTTAATTTCTTACTTTGTTGCTATTATATGATTATTTGATTTCTTACTTTGCCAATTTCTTATTTTGTTGCTATTATTTGATTATTTGATTTCTTACTTTGCCAATTTCTTACTTTGTTGCTATTATTTAATATTTTATTTTGTTGCTATTATTTGATTTCTAACAATGTTGAAGAATTTAGTTGGTTTCTATGGCGTCGAGGAGACGAAGACATGGTAGTAATAGTAATGCAGGAAACCAAGGACATGAAAACGAGAATAAAGAAATACCAGCAGGTCATCAACAAGAACAACAAAATGTGCCAGTTGACAAAATTCATCTCGATTCTCTTGAGCAAGATGGCGTTTGGTAAGTATGTTATTTTTTCGTAATTAATTATTTTTATAATGATTTATATATATATGTATATATATATATATATATATATTATATTGTCTTTTTTTTTCAGGTTTAGTGATGAATCCGTTGTGAACTTGATATCGAATAATATTGGATGCAACTACAAAGAACATGCTCCTAATTGGAAATCGGCGTCATCTACTCTAAAGAAGGATTGGTGGAATTGGTTTGAGGTATTAGCAATTGTCATTTAATTTAATATGAGGTATTTTATTCATTTATTTTATATTTATTTACAATGAAGTTTATTTTCTTACTTTATTGTTTATTGAACAGTGGCGTGTTAGTTACGATCCCCGCGACAAGGCAAGGGTTAAGAAGGCTTGGGAAGATGCCATGAAAACCCGTTTACGGCAAATGATTTATCGAGCTTATCATAAGGAAGAGCATGAAAAGCCGGATTGGATTAGTGTTGAGTTGCACCGTCAATTGAAGAATAGACCACTTGAAGATCCTAGTTTCACGGGAAGATCGAAGCAGAATTCGGCCAACCGTAGGTCGGGAAGTGACGAGAAAGGGAAGGCGTTGGGTACTCACCTAATGGGTCGAAAAAACACATTTCAATATATGGACTCAATGGTAATTTCTTCACTTCCTTTTTTAATTTATTACCTTTTTTTTCTTTAATTTTATTTAAAGTTAGTAATTATATTTAACAAGAATCAAAATTGTAGGTTGATAAAGATGGGAAAGGAGAAATTCCGCCCGCTTTGCAGTTGTTGGAGAAGACAAAGAAGCATAGCACAAAAGGATGGTTATCCAAAAAAACTGGTCAACTCTTCTTAAGTTACTATAATTATTTTATTTTTAACTCATTTTTTCAATCATGATTATTTAGTAGATGGTATCTAATCTTTCGTTTTTTTTATTGATATAGGGTAAAATCATCTCAAAGAAAACTCAGCTTCAGAGTCAAGGGGTCGAGAACATCGATGATAATGAGATTTATATTGAAGAACATGGAGGATTTGATAAGAAAGGTAGAGTACTTGGCGCGGGAAATGCAGCACCCCAAATTTGGGAGCACCACCGCCGCTCGACTGGTAACCTCTTTTCTACTCCTCATACTCCGGGTTATGTTGGTAGAGTCGTAAAAGAGAATGCCCGACTTAAGCAAGTCCAGACCGAACAATCTCAAAGGCTTGCGGCAATAGAGGAGTTCTTGAGCCAACAAGGTTTTACCACTCAAACTTGTAACCCCGGAGGTGTATCTCAAGCTAGAAATGACTTTGATGATGATGGTGGCGACATTGCTAGGCCTACTCCTACTCATGTGTATTGATTAGTAGTTGTTAGTTGATTAGTAGTTATCACTCCTACCCCGTAGTTTATGGACTTATTTAGCTTTCTTTGTTAAACAATTATTGTACTAAACGGTTGTAAACCTTTTATTTTAAGTTAATGCGAAGACGTTGTTTGGAAATCTCGTTTAGAACGAGTTGTGAATTTGTCAATTACTGGATTTTCTGTATGTTTGTAGGAAACCGGGAGTATATGTAATTGCTTTCAAAGCAATGGGGGAGCTGGAAAAGCGCTGTAAACCTCCTGGTTCATTCTGCCCTGCGACGGAATTTGCGACGGATTTTCCGTCGCAAAGGTTGACTTTCTGGTTGACTTTGGGGACACGTGGCCTTATGAACAGTATTCTGCGACGGATTTTCCGTCGCAAATATTGACTTTCTGGTTGACTAATGTGCCTACGTGGCCTGTATGAACAGTGAACTGCGACGGAATTTCCGTCGCATATTTTGACTTTCTGGTTGACCATTGTGTCTATGTGGCCTCCCATGAACAGTGAACTGCGACGGAAATTCCGTCGCAAGTCAATCTTTTGCGACGCTTTGATCCGTCGCAGATTTTCCTGTGCAACGGAATTCCCATCGCAAAACTAAATTTTGCGACGAAATAAAGCGACGGAATAAATCCGTCGCAATTCCGTTGCAAGTTCTGTATTTGCGACAGGATTGGCATATTTGCGACGGAGTTTTCCGTCGCTATGGAACCTTTTCTTTGTAGTGTCAGCTGGGTACCGGTAGAAGGAAGGGTGTGGCCAACCCTCTGGGATCGGACGGTATCGACTCATGTGATACTCGTATAGAGGAAACAAGGTCAAAGCCATGTCCCGCTCTATACAAGCCTGTCTCTCTGCAATCTCAACTAACAAACCGTCACGGCGCCCTTGGTCCATGACCAAGGACGCCTCAAAGGGTGGTGGAGATACAAAATTAGCCGGTTAGACCGGCTGTGTCTGTGTCTGGTCGGCGGGTGCGGGAGTAGGAGTAAGAGTAGGGATCTGGGTAGGTGTGGCCGTGGAAGTCTGTCCACCCGTGGAAGGTGCGGATCCCTCTCCGGTCTCAAGTCTACGCCGCTTCTTAGCGGCGGGTAAAGTAGTAGGTGAGCGGACCTGGAGGTGGTAGTCAGGTAAAGGTGGAAGTCGGGCGCCCCGTGCAACAGTAGACAAAAGGGCTAGACGGGGGAGAGTGGTGCAAGGTAGGTCCGCTGACAAGGAACCGTCTATCTTCCATGTCCGGTAATCAGAAGTCAGCCAGGTCTGAGAGTGCATAGACGCTAGGCTCAGGTACCTATCTCCCTCTAGGTACGGTAAACCACGAGGCTAGGCAGGGATGAGGGAACGGGCAAGAATGGTGGCTATGCCACCGCAGACAATAGATCCCGTGACCTTCTCCCCCTGGTGCTGAAAGTACTGGGCGGTCAAATAGGCGATGTTGAGGGTAAAAGGATGTGGACAGCGGGCCGCCCACGGGGGCGCTTGGTGAGAAACGAAACAAGCGTTTGCATTTTGTATGGAGTCGCCACCAATTTTTATGGGAAATTGGAACCGTTCGAATACCTCGTGTCATGTCAAGACACAAAGTAGTGACATGAACACTAAGCAATCGTTACCCTTAGCATTCTATGTCTAGAATGACTCTCGTGGATGCCAATGAACACGGGTGCTCACGGAGATCTGGAGTAAGGGGTGAGGGTACGTATTAGGAAGCTCTTTTGATCGAACACCTAATCCCGCCCGCCTCGATAGCGGCCTCTACTAATGATTAGGGAAGTTTATTCGTACTCGATATATCGTCGATTGTAATGCATGCAATGCAACATCCAAGTTTTAATCCTAACATGTGAGAATTAGACTAAGTCGGTAAACACGTAGTTTATCATGTAATTAGGTCGAAGTTGGATTTAATGCTCATTTACATGTGAAAGCATACAAGAAATAGGATAAATAAAAGAAAATTACAATAATGAAAATTACAATGATTACAACGGATTAGGCGATTTATGTCGAAAATACCTTTAAAACGGATATTTTGAGAAAAAGAAATAAAAGAATAAAAGGGATAAAATTAATGAACAGGAATTAGCGATATTACGGATGTTAGTTAATTAATATGTAAACTAATTAAACTACGTCAAGGCAGAAAAGGAGTTCAGAGGCAGAACTCATCCTAGAACAGTAGCAAGAGATCGCGCCCTCGGAAGAGGCGCAGCATTCTTTGCGTCCGTTCCAAGGGTGAATTCTGGCTGTGAAGCTGGAACTGCAAATCGTTAATGTCAATTGGTAAATTTAAAGGATGATTGATAATATTTACTCGGATGGAAGTGATTAACAGATTAATTACATGTGAATGATGGTCATGAAAACTATAAACATGAGTAAGACGAAATTAAGATGGATTAATTACAAGATTGAGCGATTAATTAGTGACATCGGTGAATGAAACAAACTAAACATGATGAATTAACGACAAATTAATGACGAACATGTGAATGAACAAACGAAAACTATATCAATGACGAATCCCAGAAACCCAATATGAACAAATTGAATTTCTAAAATCCGGGTTTGAATATTAATGACGAAAACCCGCAAATATGGATTACTTGGGATTTAAGTCGGATTTATGACAATTAAAACATATTAATACCTGATGAATTTATATACATGTGAATTATTGACGATGATTATATGAACGAATTAAAGAGAAACATACGAAAACAAATAAGAAAAGAAACGAATTACAGAGGACGAGGAAGAAGAAAAGAAGCAGGAACTGCGGCAGCCTCACGAAGAGGCGCAGCAGGAACTGCGCTCCTTCGAAGAGGCGCAGCGATTCTTTGCGTCTTTTCTCGACGCCTGTCTCATCGGAAATCCGCAAAAACAGGTTTTAAAGCACGGTTTTAGAAATCGGTTTTAACGGTATATTCGACATAAATCTTACAATTGATACGATAAATAAAAGTACAATAAATAAAAGAGAGATTTACACCCTCAGACTTACATGTTGACGAAACGAGATGAACTAAGATATCGACTAGTGAATGCTCGACGCGAATGCAAAGAGAGTGCCCTCGTAAGAGGAAAACGATTGAAACAAATTGATTAATTAGGTTGATTGAGTGTAGTTGGTCAAGTTGGTCGGTCATGCAACGGAGAGGTGGTACCGGAAGATCCGAGCTTACGTGGTCGGAAGTCCAAGCACGTAGGCGCCAATTAGTAAGAACGAAGTCTAGAATGCAAAGGGAGAAGAGAAGGGCGGACACTCGCGTGAGAAATATGAGGAACGAAGGCTCCTATTTATACTAATCACGTGAAGGAATAGGGTTTCGGAGACTCTTTGGAAGTGAATCTCGGAAAGATATGAAAAAGATACGTAAATCATGCAAAGAAGGGCTCGGGAAGAGGCGCAGCAGCCCATGCGTCTCTTGGAAGAGGCGCAAACACTGCTTGCGTCTATTCCCATGAGGTTTCCTCCTGTTTAAGAAAGATTTCCGTGTTTAAGTTATGGTAGGACGGATTTAATTCGATTATCTTTTGAATATTACGGGATATTGTTTGCCAAAAGATAAAATTTGATAAATATGGAATAGAAATATCCGAACATTCCGAACATTCGACTCGGGATTTAACAAATATCGAAAAATGGAGACGGTTTTTGACCCGACTCGAATGTACTCTAATTACTGCCAAAACGACCGTATCGGCACGTAGATGACAACTAAGAGGTTGACATTTAGTATTTGAGCAATCACTTGACGATAATCTTACGAACTGTCACAAATCGTTCCGCGTACCAAACATGCGGCCCAATCATCACCGGGTGGTTTGCGAGGGGTGCAGAAACGAGGTGTCTACAGAGCCCCCACTTTGACTGAGGCTTGGACAAGGCGAAAGTCAAAGTATAGCCATCAGGTCAATCGAAGATTACAACCTGATGACTATGGCGACGCGAGGCGGCTCAAGGGGTCTGAGCCAAGGACCTATCGTCGGGAACATTTTAGAGTCTGTCGACTATCGGGGAGGGTCGTTTAAAGTCCATTAGACTACGTAAGGAAGCTCGCCAGCCATAAGAAGAGACCATACCTGAGACTTCTTTCTCGAGATGCTTCTGGAGGTGCGTAGGAGCTAAGGGTAAGCGTAGGAGCTAAGGGTAAGACCTAAGAGATATATAAGGATTGAGCTAGGGTGTGGGGCCCTAAAGGAAAGCATCGGCGGGAAGGAGGCCTAAAGTAAGTTCAACTTAAGGGGTAACCTAGGTTGGGTATAGGTACTCTATTGAAGTGTGATCCTAAAGGATGTGATCCTAAAGGGAAAAGGTGATCCTAAAGGAATATGATCCTAAGGGTAGAAGTGTATGAACTCTAGGGAGTTTGGGAACTTAAAAGAAGCTAGGTGTGCGAACCTGGGTATATGAACCTAAAAGGGCGGCTGGTATGGGAACTTAAAGGCTTATGAACCTAATAGGAATTGGGATCCTAGGGTTAAGTTTAGGAACTACTGGGTTACTAATTCTTGTTTTAAACGCGTGCGCTTAAGCTTTCTGAGGTATGAGAACTCCAAAAGGATTTTATGGGTTTATGAACCTAAGGATGTTGGTGTGGGAGCTTAAAGGTTTGTGAACCTAAAGGAAGCCATTTTGGGATCTAAGAATCTAAGGGTAAGAATCCTAACTTTGGGTTTACGAACCTAAGGAAGGAGGCTCTGGTTTGGGAACTTCTGGAGAACGACACCATTGCCGAACTCCGTGAGGAAACAATAATATTGAGGGTAGCAGGACGTCGGTAGAAACTGCTGGGGAATCTGCTTGCGTCGGTCTCAAGCGAACTCTGGCAAAAACTTGAGGTTGAATCTGCTTGCGTCGGTCTCAAGCGAACTCTTGTTGGGGAATATATTGACGATTAGGAACATCTTGATCGCCATGGAAGAAATCTTGAGGGAGCAATACTGCAAAATACTGCTGCGCTGGGGACAAATATATTGACGACTAGGAACATCTTGATCGTCATGGAAGAAATATTGAGTGAGCAATACTGCAAAATACTGCTGCACTAGGGAGAATGAAGACTTGGGTGAAGCCCCTAGTCGGAGCGAGCACTGCTTCTGATACTTACATGCATGGATATTAGCCACACAAGAATGCAATCTAATATGCAAATAGAACATAAACACATATGCACGTAAGCAATTATCACATGGACCTCGAATGAGGAAACACACAGGTTTTGCAAAAGTTGTTTCTTTATAAAAGTCGTTTAAAACTTGTTCAAAGAAGTTTGTCGTTTGTAATGCGTTATGCATATTCAAATGGGCTTTAGACACGTGACTGACGCGGAATGTACACTTAGGTTGGACTGACGCGACACTAACTTAGATTTGACGCGACACATGGATGACTTTGACAGACTTCGCTTAAGTATGCACAACCCCTAGCCAAGTGTGGGTGACAATGCATATCGGTTCCAAAGGTATAAGAATTGCAAGAATGATGACGGCATATAAAGACAAGGCATGAGCCATGGATCAGTTGTCTACTTGGACGTCTTTATCGTTTGCTGTAGAAGAGACCCCTCTTGAGACACGATGACTCGGAGAATTGATCTAAGATCTTTGTCATTGTCCAGACCGAGTACTAGCCAGACTTAGAGGAATAAAGGAAGGATGACATCTTGGAAGAGAAGCCCCCAGGATGAGAAGATGACTCTGGACCTTTGGTAAAAAAAAGGCTGGGCGACAATAAGGAGCCCCCAGTATAGAGGTGTTGGTTATGGAAGGGATGTTAATTGAGGTTGGAAGGTCGAAAATTGGGATGGTTGATAATTGAGGTGATTGAAAGTTGTTAATTGGGATGGTTGCGTCCTTGAGGATTACCTACGTATTCACGTGAAGTGAAATCAAACCAGGTCGTAGTTCTGAGGTTTGGTTAATTTTGTTTGGGTGTTGTGGTTGTATCCTTCTTGTGTAAGAAAGGACTGCCTACGTATCCACCTGAAAAGGTGAAATCAAACCAGATCGTAGTTCAGGTGTGTGCCTAAGCTATGTTGTTAGGACCTTAAAGTGCAGGGGTCACAAGGGTAATATTCCTTTGGTGACTCGAAGAATCGATTTGAGATAACTCCCTCTGATCATAGACCAAAGTGGTGTGATTAAGTTTTGTAAAAATTTCCTTGTCCCGTGAGCACACTTAGTGGACCCTAAGGATGAATTGGGTATGCCCCGTTCTAGGTAGCAAAGTATTTGAAGACTCCGTGTTTGGGTCAAGGTGAAATTGGATTGGATATTTGGAATGTGGAGCTCGGTAATAAGAGGCTTTGATGAACAAATCTCTGGAGTTTGATTTTGTGGTGTTAAGGCTTCATGGGATTACGGCTTGTAATGTGGCTTGGAAATGGAGTCTCTTGGCTTGATGTAGCCTGAGCACATAAAGGGTAGGTTAAAATGACGTGGGTTCAAGTTTCCATGTCTTGGCCCTAAAGGATGGGTATATTTGACGAGCTTGAGAGGATTCTCAAAATTCCTAACTATCTCCCTGTAACGGTCTCGAGAAGGACTTGGGGTGTGATGTGTAAAAGGTTTAGTGGGGTGCTAGCCGACCTTCTTCATTGATGTCTTGATTCTATATAGACTTCAGCATTATTCTGTATTTGATTTCAGGCTTGTTCTTGATTCAGACACAGATTCTTGGTCTGGAATATATCTCGGCTTCTGCTCAGATTCTTGATTTAGGTTTTTTTTTTTTAAGATAATTTTTCCTTTGGATATTGACAATGACTTGCTTGATTGAACCTTGTTCTTATTTTGACTCTTTTGTCTTGGGCTATAGGAGCATAATTGTGGCCTTGGATATTGACCTCAGTTTCTCTTGATTGAGCCTTTTGTCTTTGATCATGGATCGTATCGTCTTGGATTTGCTTGTTACCATGGATTTGGGTCACACTAGCACCTTTGGGTGTGAAACGGGTTGGTCTTTAGTAACACGGGTTGTTTATTGTGGGGAATGGGCTTGCCTTCCGTCATGGATCGTTAACAAGGGAGATGGTCTGGATTTGTCCTAGAATCTCTTGAGATAGGCTCGTCCTAAACTGGGGTTATATTGTGGTTTCTATTGCCAGACATGGAATAGGTAAGAAAAGAACACGGAGTTTCAGGTCCTCTACAACTTGGAACGAAACATTATCTAAGTGCACTCACATTGACTGTCATGTGTTGTTGTTGTTGTTTATTTTAAAATGTCTCAAATCAATTCTTGTTTTCACAGGAAATGGGATAAAGGATGAGACAGGATAGAATATGTGGATTGAAAAGTGTGCTTTTATTGAAATGAATAATGAATGTATTTAACATAGATATGAAAAGACATGTGACTCATGGGACAGCCCCCAGGTTGTCACTAGAAATGGAAATGGACACGAAGAAAGACACTATGAAAAATTATGGGATAGAAAGCCTAAGACTCAGACTCGGACTCGGACTTTGACGTGATCTCAGACCCAGACTCGTAATCATCGGCCCATGCTTGAACATTTTCTCTTCTAGCAACTGGCTTTGGCATCTGACTTTGAGCATTCACCCATTTGAGCACCTCATCCTCATCATTGGGAACTTTGGAAGGATAACAGTCAAGAAGAGTTTCTTGATAAGTGGTATATCCATGAGGATTGCCTAACTTGTCGTGTGAGTTAAAGGTTGAGAGGGACAACTTCCCGCTTTCGATCATATCTTGGATCACATGCTTGAGCTTATAACACATCTCTGTATCATGTCCTTTGCCCCTGTGATACCGGCAATAGACGTTCTCATCCCAGAATTTAGCCTTCTTTTCTGGATCAGGTGTAGGACCGATAGGTTTCAACATTCGTCGTTCTATGAGTCTATGAAGGGCATCGGCGTATCTAATACCAATGTTGGTAAATTTCCTAGGAGGTGTATCCTTCTTCTCGGAAGCCTTTGTGAATGACCTTGAAGAGTTGTTAGGTTTCTTTGATGAAGGCTCCATGAGGTTGCCTTTGTTGATTTTGATTCCTGGATAAGAAGAACTAGGAATAGATTGTCCATTTGTTGCTTTCTCCTTAAGGCTGTCAAGCTGAGGGTTTGTCTGGACATTTTTCATCTTAAGAGGTTGGGCATCAAGCTTCTTACCCATTTCGGCAAACTGTTTCTCCATGTTGGAAAGCCGAGAGTTTAAGCTATCAATAGCTCCCTCTATTTTGGAAAATTTGTTGTCGAAGGCCATGGAGAGCATGAGCATTCCATTTTGGATATCGTCGTCTTCAAGCATGTTGACATCTCCGTTGTCATAAGGACCGAGGAGATGAGAACAGTCTAGAGATGAGTCTTCGTCATGTTTAATGATATTAGACCCAAGAGGGTCGATTTTCTTAGATTGCGCGACAGAAGGTGGCTTAGGAAGCTTGCCCTCTTCGATCATATCTTGGATGGTGTGTTTCAAGAGAAAACACTCTTCAATATCATGGTTTCTACCTTGGTGATATAAGCAGTATTTGTTGCCCTTCCAGAGGTTCACCTGTTTCTCTAATGGTGGATCCGGAGTCGGACCTATTGGATGTAGCTTGCCTTGAGCAGAAAGTCTCTTCAAAGCATCGGCATAAGACATGCCTAAATCGGTAAGCACCCTTTGATGCCTCCCAGGTTTTCTTTCAGCTACTTTTGGCTTTCTAAGACGATGGTTATTGCAAGAGGTAAGCTTTGGACGACCTAGACTAGAGGTTTCTCTAGTTGGTGTGTTCTTTTCCACCATTCCATTCTCGAGGGTGAAGACGCGAATGCTCAAATTTTCCACTGTAGCTTGAACTCCTAGGACCATGGCATAAACGTCTTGGAGAGACACAGTGATTGTGGCTTGAACTTCTTCGTGACCTTGCTGATTGACAGAACTTGCTGGATTCCTACTCGACAGAAATGATGCGCATTACAACTCGATTCGACATGGGATCACGCCTACTAAGGCAACAAACAAAGGAAGGGACAAGATGACACATCTTGACTCGTGAACTCGTGAAATGTCGTGAGCAACATCTCGTGCTTGAATTCACGGTGCTTGACTTTAATTTAGACTCTAGTGCTTAACTTTGACGGAGTGACATTTATACATTTGACCTTATTGACGGGATTGAAGACACGTGTTGATTCTGGACTCGAGGTTTGCTTATAGGTGTTAAGAAGACTGCTGTAGTTTAGACTCAAATATGAGGCCCATTGAGACTCGTGTGTTGAGCCTCAAAACGTGTGACTCGATGTGTCGAAAATGCTTAGATCCTAACTGAATTGGGGTAGGGAGTCCAAAATAATGGCGTGACGCCTTAGGACTTGACTTGAACGTTGAAAAGACCCAAAATGTAAAGGAAGACGGGTTCATGACTCGACGGAGTTCGGACTAGGACATAGTCCGTTTGAACTTTGACTCTAACTTAGCCCAATTGAATTTACATATTTACATTTACATGATTTGAAAACATTTTTTTTTTTTTTTTTTTTTTTTTTTTTTTTTTCTTTTTTTTTTTTTTTTTTTTTTTTTTTTGTATTTGGTTTTGAAATGGGTTTTAGGCCCGAAGTTTGACACGACAAACGGACAGAGTTTTGACCGGATTTTGTGCTAATTGAAAGCCTATTTCGAAATTTTATTTAAGAAAAGGATTTTGATTTTTGAAAAAATCGTCATGGTTTAGAAATGGTGATCACGTAAGGTACAAACATATATACAAGAATTATAACGGGATGCTGAGTGCATTTAAAAGGGTTTTGGTTTAAAGGGTGGGTTGCCATACCGAACCATCAAACCCGAAGTCTGTGGAGAGGCTCGTGCCAAACAAGAGTAAGGCCGATTCCTAGTCCATTTCCTCAAGTAGTGAAGGCCCTTGATACAAACAAGAGTAAGCATCATGGTATGGATGACGTCAATCGCTATCCATCCTTAGGCCCAAATAAGAATTAGGACCGTTTAGATGGGACGATTGGTCGAATGGGTTGGGTTGGGCCTAGGAAGGCCGAATAAACGATCTAGGAAGATCGAGTTATGAAAACCGACAATTGTCTTATACAAATTTATTCCCTAACCTTGTTCGAGTTTCACCCTAGCTACACGTAAGTGTATTATCCCCAGCGGAGTCGCCAAACTGTGGACAGCGGGCCGCCCACGGGGGCGCTTGGTGAGAAACGAAACAAGCGTTTGCATTTTGTATGGAGTCGCCACCAATTTTTATGGGAAATTGGAACCGTTCGAATACCTCGTGTCATGTCAAGACACAAAGTAGTGACATGAACACTAAGCAATCGTTACCCTTAGCATTCTATGTCTAGAATGACTCTCGTGGATGCCAATGAACACGGGTGCTCACGGAGATCTGGAGTAAGGGGTGAGGGTACGTATTAGGAAGCTCTTTTGATCGAACACCTAATCCCGCCCGCCTCGATAGCGGCCTCTACTAATGATTAGGGAAGTTTATTCGTACTCGATATATCGTCGATTGTAATGCATGCAATGCAACATCCAAGTTTTAATCCTAACATGTGAGAATTAGACTAAGTCGGTAAACACGTAGTTTATCATGTAATTAGGTCGAAGTTGGATTTAATGCTCATTTACATGTGAAAGCATACAAGAAATAGGATAAATAAAAGAAAATTACAATAATGAAAATTACAATGATTACAACGGATTAGGCGATTTATGTCGAAAATACCTTTAAAACGGATATTTTGAGAAAAAGAAATAAAAGAATAAAAGGGATAAAATTAATGAACAGGAATTAGCGATATTACGGATGTTAGTTAATTAATATGTAAACTAATTAAACTACGTCAAGGCAGAAAAGGAGTTCAGAGGCAGAACTCATCCTGGAACAGGCGCAGCAGTTGCTGCGTCCGTTCCAAGGGTGAATTCTGGCTGTGAAGCTGGAACTGCAAATCGTTAATGTCAATTGGTAAATTTAAAGGATGATTGATAATATTTACTCGGATGGAAGTGATTAACAGATTAATTACATGTGAATGATGGTCATGAAAACTATAAACATGAGTAAGACGGAATTAAGATGGATTAATTACAAGATTGAGCGATTAATTAGTGACATCGGTGAATGAAACAAACTAAACATGATGAATTAACGACAAATTAATGACGAACATGTGAATGAACAAACGAAAACTATATCAATGACGAATCCCAGAAACCCAATATGAACAAATTGAATCTCTAAAATCCGGGTTTGAATATTAATGACGAAAACCCGCAAATATGGATTACTTGGGATTTAAGTCGGATTTATGACAATTAAAACATATTAATACCTGATGAATTTATATACATGTGAATTATTGACGATGATTATATGAACGAATTAAAGAGAAACATACGAAAACAAATAAGAAAAGAAACGAATTACAGAGGACGAGGAAGAAGAAAAGAAGCAGGAACTGCGGCAGCCTCACGAAGAGGCGCGGCGAGAATGCGCTCCTTCAAGAGGCGCGGCGATTCTTGCGTCTTTTCTCGACGTCATCTCTCGGAAATCCGCAAAAACAGGTTTTAAAGCACGGTTTTAGAAATCGGTTTTAACGGTATATTCGACATAAATCTTACAATTGATACGATAAATAAAAGTACAATAAATAAAAGAGAGATTTACACCCTCAGACTTACATGTTGACGAAACGAGATGAACTAAGATATCGACTAGTGAATGCTCGACGCGAATGCAAAGAGAGTGCCCTCGTAAGAGGAAAACGATTGAAACAAATTGATTAATTAGGTTGATTGAGTGTAGTTGGTCAAGTTGGTCGGTCATGCAACGGAGAGGCTGGTACCCGGAAAGATCCGAGCTTACGTGGTCGGAAGTCCAAGCACGTAGGCGCCAATTAGTAAGAACGAAGTCTAGAATGCAAAGGGAGAAGAGAAGGGCGGACACTCGCGTGAGAAATATGAGGAACGAAGGCTCCTATTTATACTAATCACGTGAAGGAATAGGGTTTCGGAGACTCTTTGGAAGTGAATCTCGGAAAGATATGAAAAAGATACGTAAATCATGCAAAGAAGGGCACTGGGAAGAGGCGCAGCGACCATCGCGTCTCTTGGAAGAGGCGCAACACTGTGCGTCTATTCCCGTGAGGTTTCCTCTGTTTAAGAAAGATTTCCGTGTTTAAGTTATGGTAGGACGGATTTAATTCGATTATCTTTTGAATATTACGGGATATTGTTTGCCAAAAGATAAAATTTGATAAATATGGAATAGAAATATCCGGAACATTCCGAACATTCGACTCGGGATTTAACAACTATCAGAAAATGGAGACGGTTTTTGACCCGGACTCCGAATGTACTCTAATTACTGCCAAAACGACCGTATCGGCACGTAGATGACAACTAAGAGGTTGACATTTAGTATTTGAGCAATCACTTGACGATAATCTTACGAACTGTCACAAATCGTTCCGCGTACCAAACATGCGGCCCAATCATCACCGGGTGGTTTGCGAGGGGTGCAGAAACGAGGTGTCTACAAAGGACCCTCGCAGTCAATGTTCAGGTAACCACCTAAGATGGAGAGCTCGTTGTTGTTGATATTGTTTGGCTCGCTTCGGCCAAAAATGGTGCTCCCCATCAGTCTAAGAAAGTAACGGGCAGGGGGAAGGTGGACCTGAGCGAGCTTTCGCTCGGGAAAGGTGGTCTGGGCCAAGGTCCGCCAAAGCTGATGAATGACCTTCCTAGGGGCATCAGTGTCGCCCGTAAAGGATAGGCCGAGTCTGGTACCAAACTCCTCCAATGTCATCAAAAAAGTCTAGTTGAACAACCGGAAAGACACAGAAAGACTAGTGGGGACAACGTCGTGTGCCCCGGAGGAGAAGGTGAAGGAGTTGAAGAACTCAAGGCTCAGCTCCAGAAAGGTATGCCCCCTCATAGTGATGAGTCCGGTCAACCTTGTGCCCCGTAAAAGCTCACAAACAGGCTCATAGAAACCGAGCCTCTCAAGTGTCGGACGGTCTAAGAATCGGGTAGGGAGAAACTCGCAGCCAACTAAGTTATAAAACTTTTTACGATGTACACCATTAACGAAAATTACCTGCGGGTACTTAGGGTGGGAGTCGAGGGGGTCGTCCCCTCGGACAGTGACCGTGCCAGAAGGAGTAGCAGGAGTACTAGGAGCTGGTGTAGCACGACCACGACCACGACCTCGGCCCCGACTTCTAGAACCAGAGGTAGAAGACCGTCCAGTGATGGTACGAGGAACTAGGGCACCCGTAAAGCAGCTGCGATTGCGGGTGACTCCGCCACAGGTGTGCTCACCGTGGCTGAAGTAGAAGTTGTGGATGCAGCTGTGACCGCCACTAAAGAAGACAGGCTAGCAGTAGTAGTGGCTGTGACTGTAGTGGCAGCTGCAATAGGGCTAGCAGCAGTGCTAGCGGCAGTAAAAACAGTACCGGCAGTAGAAACTAGAAAAATGGAGGTACTGGCAGGTGCGGAGACGGTAGTAACAACAGAGACTACCATCTCAGAAATAGACAACGCTGGACTGGAAGAGGACCGCGTAGAAGGCATAGAGCTGGAATCCATCATGAACAAATAGGGCAGGGGATTTGATAAGAAAACAACAGCTTAACAGCATGAAAACAGCGTGAAAACAATATGACAATTCCCCAAATAGTCGAAAAAAATTCGACTAACAGCTCAAATTCCCATATTTTTCCTAAAAAATTCGAATGGTAACAAGTAAACAGCGATAAGGAAAGGGTAGCAGGCATCAATGGTAGTAGATGAAGCAACAATTGAGGCGAATTAAGCATATGGTAGCAGCACAGACCAAATGACAGTCGAGAACTCGACTAAGATGAACCCTAATTGCCATTATCCCACAAAATTCGAATTAAACATGTAAAAATCAACGAGGTACGGGAATTAAGCATCAAGTAAGACAAATGAAGCATTGAAACCGAATTATAGTCGAAAATATCGACCTACAATAAAGACCAAAACCCTAATTCTTGATTATCCTCATAAAAAGCAGAAATTAAAGAAATTAAAGGATAAAGAAGAGTAAGGATCACTTACTTGATGATATAAAACCGACAAAGAACAATTAATCGACAAGAAACAAGCAAAATAGGCGATTTTTGATCGAAAAACCGCAAAACCCTAATACCCTTAATAGACCGAGTAAAGCAACTCGAATCAAGGGGAAAGTAGAAGGTTATGCACGATTAATTAACAATAAACACAATGTAGGTGGCGGATTTGGTAAATGGGCAAGAAAAATGGAGGAATTGAGGTTTGTTTGATTGCAAATGAGGAGGGGGTCGAAAAAATAAAGAGGAAAATGAAATAACAAAGAAAAAAAGGAAGTTTAAGGAACTCCCTGCGCGTCATTTCCACTTTCACTCGATCGAGTGGTTAAGAACTGCTCGATCGAGAACTTCTTCATTTATCTACTCGATCGAGTAAAAAGTTACTCGATCGAGAACTCCCCTTTTCAGCTTTAGTCGATCGAGTAACTTGGGATCATTCGATCGAACAGATTCCACTCGATCGAGTACAAAAAGTACTCGATCGAGCTCTTTTCCTCGTGTAAGCTCTTGAACTTGCGTAAAAATCCCCAAACCTGCATAAAACACTCGCAAAAATATCCTAAAATACCAAAAACGGAAAGTAACAGTCTATAGTCTCTAATCTACGCGAAAAATCGTCTAAATTCTAGTTGTCCTAATTAAAAGCAATAAATAAAGTTCAACGAAAAATTTAAAAATTGTTTTTACAAGTTGGTACACGGGGCATTTCCCCGCTTATTTCTCAAAGCAATTCAGTAGCCCCTTGGAGGGCTCCTGACTGAAGGACGTCATCTCTGCTACATTAATCATCCTCTTCAGTTTCCACGAGCTTGAACTTGAATCATTGGGAGGAGAATAGTTGACGTCCACATACGCGCGAACTTTTCTCATCCTTACTCCTTTCACACCGGCTTTGACATCGTCACTCCCACTTCGACTGACATTAATTGCACAATACCCTTTGACAGCTCCTACATTATTTTCATCTGTACCTGCAGCAAGGAAAACAGACGAACTTTCCTCCTTTTTGCTCTCAACCTGAGGCGGAGGGGTCACAATAGCATCACAATGCTCCAAATCCTCGTTTGGAGCGAGTGTCAATAGGAGGGTCAATATAAGAGAGGGCATTGCAAGGCTGAGCTTGCATGGGAGCCCTTCAGAACTTAGACTTATGGAATATCAATTCCTCGTCCCCAACCTGAAAAGTCAATGTCTTGCCCCCGACGTCTATTACTGCACGGGCAGTGAATAAAAATGGCCTCCCTAAAATAATAGGGGTATGTGCATCTTTGGGGATGTCAAGTACAACGAAGTCAACGGGAATAAAGAACCTCCCGATCTTAACAGGTATGTCTTCTATGACACCTAGTGGCCGTGATATACTACGGTCGGCCATCTGAATAGTCATGTTTGTGTAATTAAACTTGGTCAAACCAAGTCTTTTAGCCAGAGACAATGGTAAGACACTCACGCTAGCGCCAAGATCGCATAACGCGTTATCAATCAAATGGGTACCAATATGACACGGAATCGAAAAGCTACCCGGGTCTAACTGTTTGGGAGGTAACTTATTCTGAACTAGGTCTGTCCCCACCTCGGTCAAAGCTACCGTCTCATAATCATTAATGTGCCTCTTACGCGATAAAATTTCTTTCATAAATTTAATTCAAGAGGGTACCTGTGTCAGCAGTTCAGCGAATGGCACAATGACTTGCAAGCTTTTCAGGAGTTCGGCAAATTTGCCGAATTTTTTATTAGCTTTAGTACTTTGCAAACGCCTCGGGAAGGGCACCGTGATGGGTATCTCGAGTCCCTCATTCCTCTCTTCCAACGTGTCAGCCGGATCAAGCTCCAAATCCTTCGAACGCTTCTTTCCTCTCGAACAAGGTCTTTCAGGCGATTTTTCACTCGATCGAGCACTAGCAGGCTCTCGATCAAGCTGTTCTTTATCTACACTACTCGATCGACAAGAAATATCATTCGATCGAGCAGTTTTTTCAACAAAATCATTCGATCGACCAAAAATTTCACTCGATCGAGTAAGATCTTTTTCATGTTCACTCGAAAAAGTAGAAATTTCACTCGATCGAGTCCTTTCTTCATAATTTTTACTCGATCGACCCCCTGTAATCAGTCGATCGAGTACTTTCCTTGTCGTCAACTCATTTTCTTCACCAGAACACTGTTCATCAGCAATAATTTCCTTCCTTGGGTCTGATTTCAACACGGCTGGTCCCTTATATAAACGACCGCTCCTCGAATTAATTAAATTTACC
Organism: Silene latifolia; assembly: GCF_048544455.1. Lineage (NCBI taxonomy): Eukaryota > Viridiplantae > Streptophyta > Magnoliopsida > Caryophyllales > Caryophyllaceae > Silene > Silene latifolia. The sequence goes on from NC_133538.1 coordinate 53,156,458, forward strand.
GTCTCATGTGGATTTTTATCAGCTTGTGACGGTAAATGACCCGGTTTCCTTGTGGACTGGTTCGCGGCTAACTGGGCAACTTGAGTTTCAAGTGCCTTGATAGATGCATCTTTTTGTTGATCACTCAGCTGCCACTGCTTTGTCAAAGACTGCAACATAGGTTTTAACTGACCTAGCTCACTTACTCCACCAGAAGATGATGCACCTTGATTAGGTGTAGGAAAGGAAGGAGGCTTCTGAAAGCCTTGTTGAGCCTTATGTGGAGGGACATATGGCTGCTGCTGCTGCGGAGGAGGGGTAGGATTAAGCACATTTTGACTTGTGATCTTTGCCCTCAGCTGATTGGTGCGCTGTGGAGGGAAATATCTCTTATAAAAAGCAAGAGCAAGGGTCTCCCAGTCTCTGACCCCCGCGGCCGTACGGTCCAAATCAGTCAGCCACTCCCTGGCTGAGTCAGTCAAAGAAAAAGGAAATATAACCTCCTTAATCTTGTCTTGATTTACCCCCTTTGTGGCGGGGATAGTAGAACAGTAGTCCGTAAAGACCTCCATATGCTTCCTCGGGTCTTCACCTGCCACACCTCTAAAGAGATTTTTCTCCACCATATTGATATAGGAAGGTCGGATGTCAAATGTATTCCCATCCTCAGTCTGGAGATTGAACCCCTTTGGAATTGATGATGCTTTAGGCTCCGAATGACTAGCGATGTTCGGCATCTTTACTGGTTGGCTTATAGAGAATTGGAAGTATCTTCTTCAAAAGATGGATTTTCTGTAAATAAGAAATGCTGAATCTCTGGTTCAAAAGTACCCAAGTCTTTCTTTCGTGATTCTCTTTGCAGACGGAGTCTATGTCTGAACAGTCTCTCCGGCTCAGAATTAGCTTAAACTAACTCAAACCTGTGTGACCTGGGCATACACAACACTGAAAGAAAATAAATAAGAACTGCCTCAAGGAATAAAAATTCCCTGAGACGGATAAAATAAACGAAACAAAGACAGATAGGACAATTGCCTCCCCGGCAACGGCGCCAAAATTTGACAGGGCTATCGTATACCTATAAAAAATAACTAACTAAACTAACTATATAGCTAGGGAAGTCAGGTCGATCTCCTCAGGGAGGCAAGATATCTGTAAGAGTCCGTCTATTTGGTCACAAATGGGGGGTGTTTATAATTTGATTTCTAAACTAAAAAGGTTTAAAGGAAGAGAAATAAAGAAAGAGCAATTAAGGCAGAAAATAGGATTAAACTATCAATAGAGAAGGGACATGTCAGGATTTCGGTTCACTACGGTAGTCCAGTGGCTCAACTGTAAACAACTTAGATAAATTACTGCAAGACAGATATGGAAAGGTCTTTTCGGTCCACTTTCTATCCTAAACTTCCACTAACTTAACTTCCGTCCTCGTCAGGGTAGTCTACTGTTCATAGCAGGTCTATTTAGTCCAATCTTCCGATCCAGGATTAAATTTAACCAGATTTAAAAGGTGACTTAGAAGCGTGCACTCAACTAAGTCGATAAATATAGTTATATTGCTATGGGGGCAGAATCTCACAATTAATTCATCTAACCTATTTACTACATCGTCACATTTCTACCGTAGATCCCCTAATCCTAACATGAAACAGATTAGCTACTCATGCTATTAATATTATCAAAGCTAATAACGATGAATGAACTAACAATAAACATAATGAAACGATAATTAAATTGCATAAAAGTAACTAGGGCAGAAAGTAAAAGGAACAAAACAAACAATTAAAATAAATGAAAGAGAGATTAATATTAAGAAAGGAGGAAGAGATTACAATCGCAAGAATCCGGCGTAAAGAACAAACAAATCCGAGCTAAGTAACCCCGAAAGCAAAAGTTACCGTGAAATGAACAAGCAACGTAGTCTTTATTGTGAAGATGAATGATAGATGAAACTAGATAGAATAGAATATGATACTAATGACCTAGCTAATGTACGTTTAAATAGAACATATGCTAAGTTCAAAAACTAAAACAAGTTCACGGGCAAATTAAAGCCCACGCCAGCCAAAATCACTCGATCGAGTAGTCTTAAACCACTCGATCGAGCATTTCTCTAGAAAATCTACTCGATCGAGTAGAATTGTTACTCGATCGAGTAACCTTAATTTCCAGCGCTTTTTGATCGAGTATAAAACTACTCGATCGACCAACCAATGCCATAGAAACCACTCGATCGAGTAATAAAACCACTCGATCGAGTATTTTTCCTCCAAAATAGCTCAAACATCGTGACCGACCGCTCCGTAGACCGTGTCTTCACGCATCCCAATGCAATATCTCGCTCTAGAAAATCTCGTCTCCTCAAAATGCATGCAGAAAGGACGAAAATGGTACGATTCCACTACTTTTGCGTTCATTTCTACAAAACAGACAAAACAAACCAAAGTAGTCAATTCGGGGGCAAAATGCAATATAAACAGTACGAAAGTACTTAGAAATACGTGCTAAAATAGGCTAAAAACACTATACAAAATGCACGTATCATCAAGTTCCTCAAACGCGTTCTGATTTGAAATTGCATGTTTTATCGAGTCTAAGTTGCGGCACCTTGCCCGTTTCGAATGTCCTTTGATCTGTCAAAGGCAACGTCCATTTGCACTAAAACAAAAAAAAAAACCCTGAACTACGAGCATGGTTTGATTTTACCTCTTTAGGTGGATACGTAGGCAGTCCCTCTTATACATGAGGGATACAACCACAAAACCCAATCAAATTTACAAAGCATTTCGAACTACGATCATGGTTTGATTTCACCTCTCCAGGTGGATACGTAGGCAGTCATTTCTTACACAGGAAGGATACAACCATCCCCATGATAAAAAAAACATCCCTATCAAAAAAAGAGAAAAGGGAACAACATTCCCTTTTCCCCACGAAAATACCAAAAATAAGCCTTTCTCCCTTCCTACAAAATCCCACTTTCCCAAGTGCAAACGTTTAGGACGATTCAATTCGAATTGCCTTTACAAAATGGATGGAATAAACGAGGGTTCACAATTTTTGACACAAGTAATCCTCTTACTAATTAATAATGGGAGGGATTACAATTTTAACAACAAATAAAGCTCGACAAGTCTACAACTTGTCAAGGCTAAGGTGTCGACTAAAACACCTCACGCAATAAAACTAGCATAAAACACACAATAACTAGCTTGTACAACATAATAACAACTCACGGGTTGGAAAATGCATGTGTTAACTCGACAAAAAAAACTCTCTTCCTAGGGCTTCCTAGGGTTCGTCTGGGAATCCTTGTTTCTTCAATTTCTCTTTGATTTTCCTCTCGATCGGGGCTACACTCACGATCTTTGATTGTGAGTTGGTCGGCTTTCTTTGTTTTTCTTTTGCTTTTGTTTTCGTGTGCAAGTACAGATGGAGAGTGTAACGAAGGGACAACACCGGGACGGGAAAGAGCCTATGGGGTCGGATGATGGGTTATTCGAATGGGAGGAGGACACAGGCGGGGGACAAGATACGGAGAAAATTCTGCTTGTGGGAAAGCTTTGGGCAACTAGGGCTATTAATGTCAAAGCGGCCATTGATACAATGGTAAAGCTTTGGAACCCGCAAAACCCTATTATTGGCAATGTCATCGATGCTAAAGAAAAGACGTTCATCTTGGATAAGGCGAGAGTTTTGGAAGGCCAACCATGGCACTTTAACAAATTTCTGTGGTGCTTTGACGAACCAAATCAATCGGGTAAACTTACTGACTCATCGCTACATCTTTTCCCTATTTGGGCACGCGTTTACGATTTGCCAATTTCGGGACGAACAAGTCTAACAAATGCTAAACGGTTGGGGAACTGCCTGGGTACTTTTATGCATTTTGAACATGGACCCAATCCGGAGCTTGATAGGGCAATTCGAATTCGAGTTTTATATGATATAAGGGTACCTTTAAAGGCCTCAATTCCTATTCGAGTTAGGGATGGACGTAGTATTAGCTTCCCGGTTAAATATGAGAGGCTTCCGACGTATAGCTATGGCTGTGGGGTAATTGGTCATGGGGAAAAAGATTGCGAGAATGGGCCATATGAAGATGATGACTTGCAATTTGGAGACTGGCTTCGAGCCTCGCCATGGAAGGTTGTAAAGACGGAAAAGGAGAGCTCGGGGAAGGCTGCTAGGGACCTTCGAGCCAAATTCGATGAGGTTAGTGCGAAAGATTCGGAGGAGATGGTGGCTAACATGATTGAAAAACTACAAAATATAGCATTAGGGCTTCGCTCTAAGAAGCAAGAGATGCGTCAAACAGCGGGGGAGATGATGATTATTGAGGAAGGGGAGGGGCAGAAAGGAGGTGGGAGTGTGGATAAGGGGACAAAAAAGGGCGAGATGGAAAATGGGGAGGAAGGTATTGGTGTTGAAGGTGAGCTGGGCGAGGGAGGAAATGGGTCGGTTAGGGAGAGCCATGAGAAGGAGAGTAATGGGGTAATGAGAGGGGTGATGCAGGTTCAAGAGGAGCTGGTAGAGAGCAGGAGAGAAGAGGTACGGGGAAGGGAGGCTGGGGTGGGGCAGAAGAGCTGGACACGGCTGCCAAGGTCGGGGGAAAAGGGAGAGGGTGCTGGTGGTGGTGGGGGAATTTTTGGAGTGGAGCAGCTGAAGAGGAGGAGGGAGGACACTGTAGAGGAGGTCGGTTGCAAGAGAATTAAAACAACTTCAGACGGGGGCGTCTTAATACCTGAGGCGGAGGTTGACGGTGGTCAACCCCGCTGGGCCCAATGAATATTTTAAGCATCAATTGTCGGGGCTTGGGCAACCCCGACACAGTCTCTGCACTCCGTGCTCTGGTACGGAGGGAAGCCCCGGCCATTCTATTCTTATGCGAAACAAAATTGAGTGGTCGTGAGTTACGGGGAGTGAGGGAGCGGATGGAGGGTTATTTTGGTATTGAAGTTGATAGCATGGGGAGATCGGGTGGTCTTGCGTTGTTATGGAGAAAGGAACTCGATTGTACTTTTGTATCGTCTTCGGTCCATCATATTGATATTAATATTAAAGGGAACGATGGAGAGTGGAGGCTTACAGGTTTCTATGGTTGGCCGGTTGCGTTAGACCGTCATCTTTCTTGGGATCTTCTTCGGCTTTTAAGTAGGCAATCCCCATTGCCTTGGGTTTGTATTGGGGACTTTAATGAAATTCTCTTTTCCACTGAAATGAAGGGAGGGAGTCGGCCATAATGGCAAATGAATAATTTCCGGGCAGCTGTGGACGAATGTGGTCTTAAAGATGTTTCACGTGAAGGGTACCAGTTTTCTTACGATAATGGGCAAATTGGTGAGGCTAATCGCCAATGTATGCTGGACAGAGCGATGAGTTCGTCATCTTGGACGGATATGTTTCCTTATGCTTGTTTGATCTACTTGGAGAGGGAATGGTCGGACCATGCCCCAATCAAGCTTGTGCTAGACCATAGGACGCGGGAGGTAAATAGACAGAGGGGCTTCAAGTTTGAACAAATGTGGGTAGGGGAGGAGGGGTGTGCTGAGGCCGTGGAGCGTGGGGTGCAGCGGGGAAGGGGGGATTTGGTTCAGGTTTTGGAGGAGTGTGCAGTAGAGTTGAGAAAGTGGAAGGACACCAATATAAAACAAATTAACAGGTGCATTGGTTTGAAACAACAGCAGTTAGGCCGTTTGAATTGTAGCGAGAGAACGGAAGCGAATGTGTTAAAACGGCGCAAACTTATAGCTGAGCTGGCTGGTTTGAGACGACAAGAGGAACAATATTGGCGACAGCGATCAAGGGCTCTGTGGCTGAAAGATGGCGATAAAAACACGAAATTTTTTCATACGAGGGCAGGTGAACGGAAGAGGAAAAATTTTATTGCCAAGCTTGTGGATGATAGGGGTGTCACGAGGTGTGGGGATGCAGCTGTAGCTAGCGTGGCCAATGCTTATTTCCAGGAGCTTTTTGCGACATCAAATCCGGTTATTCCAAACGAGACTCTCCAGGGAATTGCGAATAGGGTCACGGATGATATGAATGCTAACTTACGACGTGCTTATGACGAGGAAGAAGTGATTGACGCCCTACATCAAATGCACCCGTTAAAGGCCCCGGGACCAGACGGTATGAATGGACTGTTTTACCAAACTTATTGGGATTCGGTCGGGTCGGAAGTTATTAGCACAGTCCTTGCTATTTTACGTGGTGAGATTTCGGCGAGAGAACTTAATAAGACAAACATTGTCTTAATACCAAAAAAGAAGGCTCCGGATAAAATTCGAGATTTTAGGCCAATCAACTTGTGTAATGTGGCGTACAAATTAGTGTCTAAAGTTCTTGCTAATCGTCTGAAACTGTTCCTGAATGATATTGTGTCTGAAAACCAGAGTGCTTTCACGCCAGGTAGAGCGATATCGGATAATGTCCTAGTTGCTTTCGAAATTTTCCACTACATGAAAAATTCGAAGAGCACAGGGGGTTATATGGCCATTAAATTAGACATGGCGAAGGCATATGACCGGGTTGAATGGTGTTTCCTGGAACGGGTTTTGAGAACGATGGGGTTTGACCGAGCATGGATAGCGCGGGTGATGGACTGTGTCTCGACTGTCTCATTTTCCGTCCTTGTTAATGGGCATCCTTCAGAGACTTTTGTTCCTTCGAGGGGATTAAGACAAGGTGACCCGCTCTCTCCATATTTTTTTATTCTTTGTGCTGAAGTCCTCTCGAGTCTTATGAGACGAGCAGTCGAAATGAACAGCTTACATGGTGTGCGTGTGTCGAGTAATGCACCTCCTATTTCACATCTCCTATTTGCGGATGATAGTATATTTTTTATGAGGGCAAATGAACAGGAGGCTGAGGTGGTGAAGGACATTCTTCGAAAATACGAGCAGGCATCGGGTCAGTTGGTGAGCTTAGACAAGACTACTGTCTCGTTTAGTAAGGGAATACCGGTGCAAAAAAGGAACAATTTGGCTACAAGATTGGGTATAGCAGAAGTGGCGGAACATGACAGATATTTGGGGTTACCTACGGTAGTGGGGAGGTCCAAAAAAGTTCTCACGGATATTTTACGAGATAAGCTTAGCAAAATACTGTCTGGTTGGCGCGGGAAAATATTGTCTAGGGCTGGTAAGGAGGTTCTCATAAAGGCTGTGGCCAATTCACTCCCTACCTATGTTATGAGCATTTTTAAAATTCCTGCGAGTTTTTGTGATGAGCTTCGAGTCTTGATATCCCGATTTTGGTGGGGCTTTGAGGACGGGAAGAGAGGGATCAGCTGGGTTGCGTGGAGAAAATTGTGTCAATCGAAGAGTTTGGGTGGCATGGGCTTCCGCGATTTCCACTTGTTTAATATGGCTTTGTTGGGCAAGCAGGTTTGGCGTTTAATGACGGAAACTGAGGGGTTATGGGCGCAGCTGATGAGAGCTAAATACTATCCCACGGGTAACATAATGTCGGCTATTTTGGGTTCCAATCCGAGTTACACGTGGAGGGGAATTCTTGAGGCTCGTGATATGTTGAGAAGTGGTTGGCGTCGTCGTATTGGGGATGGGTTGTCGACTAGAGTGTGGGGGGATGCATGGCTGCCAGGAACACAAACAGGGTGCATTATCTCGCCACAGGTGCCCGGCCGTGAGGGTATGATGGTCGCGGAGCTCTTGGAGGTGAATGGTAATGGCTGGAATGACGCTTTGCTTGACACTATGTTTCTACCTTTCGAACGGGAACGAATTAGAAATATTCGGCTGAGCTCTAATAGACCGGTGGATGAGTGGTATTGGGTGGCGGAGAAGGATGGAATTTTCACTGTTAAGTCGGCCTATCGACGCTTGGCGGGAGAGGGGATGGAGCTTGAGCTAGGAGGGATGTCAAATTGGGAGAGGGAGAAATGGTTATGGAATAGGCTCTGGAAAGTCCCGGTTTGGCCCCGAGTGAAGCTTTTCTTCTGGCAACTGTGCAGCGAAGCATTGGCAACAAGAGCAAACATAGCTAACCGAGTTCGAGGTGAGTCTGCTTTTTGTTCGTTATGTAATTCTTTTAATGAGTCAAGTATCCATCTATTTCGGGAGTGTGCTATAGCTAGGCGGGTTTGGGAGGGCCTTGAGTTGGGTGATGGCGAGGGTGAAGGAATGGGTATACGGGATTGGGTGGAAGCGAGGTGGAGGGGATTTGGTCACCGCGAGCAGGTCGTTTTTATGGTGGGATGTTGGGCTTTGTGGGAGCACCGTAACAAAGTGGTCTTCGATGCTAGAGAGGTGGACCCGAGTTCGATTGTTAAGAGGGTCGTGGATGTGGTTGAGGAGATGGAAGGGGGTGGTTTTGTACGTATGGGCCGTGGGGATGAGGGGATCAAAAGTGGTAATGAGGCGGGGAAGAAAGGGTGGGTGGCTCCTTCGGTGGGCTTCATAAAAATCAATGTTGATGCGGGAGCAAAAGAGGGAGAAGGGGTGAGTGTGGGGGTGGTTAGCCGAGATGATAATGGCAGGGTGCTGTAGGGCCTTTCAGTGGTACAGAACTTGGCATGGGAGCCTCATTTAGCGGAAGCAAGTGCGGTCTTTGAAGGCATTAGTGAAGCTGCGAGAAGAGGGCATACGAAGATCGTCGTGGAAAGCGATTGTCTGACGGTGATTGACGCGTTAAAGAGGAAAGCGAAGGGCAGGAGCATTTTTTCGTTATTGCTAGATGACATTTTATTTTTATGTAATTCGTTTGAGTCTGTTTTGTGGTCGTATACGAGTCGAGTCAACAACATGGTTGCTCATTCGTTAGCTCATTCTTTTCCTAGAATTCCTGGTAGAGTAGTGTGGTCGGATGTCCTACCTCCGATTGCGAACAATGCTGTTAATTTTGATTCCAGATTAATATAGTAAGGCCCTCGGGCTTTCACCTCACAAAAAAAAAAAAACATAATAACAACTCACAACACTAATACAACATAATAATGAAGTGGGTAATGGAGGTCTTCACTCTTCCATTCTACCCTTGCCTTTTCCCTCGGGGTATATCTTCCCCTTGTTCTTCTTGTTGGCCCGCGTAGCATGGATTTCCTCCTCGGAACGGATCCTCAACGGATCTAAGATGGCGACGGCCTCTGATCTAGCACAAGACCCCATGTTCGACCCGAAACGAGCCAATGCACGGCCCACCATGTTCTTGGGACCCGAGCTTCTCCTCTTTGGTGGTCTCATCACATCCGAGCTAGCTCGGTCAACATACTCCTCGAAGAAGGCACGGTTGGCCTTGCCAACCTCTTGAAACTTCAAGTCGACGACCTCGTCCTTACGGAATTTGGACCTCTCTTCCAAGGACGGAGCTCTTGACCACTTGACATAAGCGGGAGTCTCCATGTCGTGGCAACGGGATTTGGTACCTCCCAAAGCGGCCGAGTGGCCCACCATCTTTCGAAGACCTCCACAAGCTCGGAGTTCCGAAAAACATTCTCTTGGACAAGGGTATCTTGAGCGGGCACCTTTTGCTGACGCTCTATTTGCCTCATGAGCCTTTTAGGATAAATGAATGAAGCAACCTTCAAACCCATCACCATCAAAGAACGAGGACTAGCACCCGAAGCGGGCAACCCCGTGAAGGAACTCAAGTGCCACCATGGAACCACCCAACGGATGTGAGGACCACCCTCCTCCGCCAATCTTGCGGCCCAATAAGGCTCGGTAGAAGCAAAACTATCCGAGTACAACTTCTTCCTCATGGTAAGGTGACGGAAGAAATAAGAAGAAGAATCAACCGGAGGCTCTACATACCTTAGCCTCTCCAATAACCAGACTTGGAGGATCCTTGGGGATCCGAATGAGGGAGCTCCTCCACAAGAGCCTTCCTTGTCCAAAGCTTGGATGATCTCTCCAAGCACCAACCATGATGGATCTCTACCATGCTCCATTTGCTCGGCCACATGAACAAGGGTCATGCTACCATAGTATTTCGGCCCCTCCTTCTTCAAAACATCACCAAAGTGTAGGATTCATTAATCTCAAAACTTAACATATTAAAAATATGTGAATAATTAATTTAGTCATAAAATTAATTCTAGATCTTATGCATGCAAAACAAAATATAAGAGTGAAGAAATCGGTCCCTTACAAATGTATTTTCGGCTATTAGGGCGCTAGTAAGGTCTCCTACCTTACTTAGTTCTTGAGCTTTCCAAATGGATGAACAAGATTCAATTTAGAATCTCTCCTCAAGGATTGTACCAAGAAAACCTCCTTAATACAAATATTAATTTGATTACTAGAGTTAATATTTGTGCCCTTAAAATTACTAATATTATATATATACTACTTCTAGTATAGATAGAATAATATTAGAGGATTTATGTGAGTTCTTATAATTTTGTTCAACAACCAAAGTAGTGAGATAAGTCAATACACAAGTAGTGAAGTATTAGAATGAATTAGAGTAAAAATAAGAAGATAAAAACTCTCTCTTTTCCACTAGGGTGGTCGGGTGGTTGGAGGAGGAAGAGTGCCCAATAGCTTTTGAAGTTGCTCTTCTCAAGAACAATAGGCATGCAACCCTATTAGTAGGTAATTATCATGTTACCCACTAATTAAACTAATTTAGGCACAAATAATCCATCCTCTTCCATTTACACGGTTTACATATGTAAAATGGATCCATTTTAACTTTGTCAATTTGTTGAATTGTATTGTGTGACAAATTGGACATGTTACTAGACATGTCATTTAAATAATGCATTTTTAACAAATTAAAAATCATTATATAAACAAAATAAATCACATAAAAAAATTAACTAGTAATTCACAATTACCATAACTTAAAATGGGTCATTTAAGTATAAATCACAACTACTTGTATTTATAATAACCAATTCATTCTTATTTTAATTGTTTCATAAACAATAAATAAACCTTAAGTAATAAAACAATTTAATTACTTAACACGAATCTTATTTAATCAAATTACAATAAGATACGTACTATCACTCACAAAATCATTTGTTCAATTTTAAGGAATTAATTAACTTGTATCATCATACAGTTAATCAATTAATCAATTAATAATGTTTCACTAGAGGTATGACCTTAAGGGATCAACTGATCACCACCGTCGCACGACAGTAATGTCAAACTCTAGTCAGCCAATCATTACCGATTAATGTGGATCAGTTGATAATAAAATGTTACATTCCCTTATGTATTCTTCATATGAGATTTAAACATGTGATCGCATTATTGTCGAGGACACATACTCCAACAATCTCCCACTTGTCCGCGACAAGTGTGCGTCACCAATTCTCTTGTCCGATTACTATCTCCCACTCAATGCAAGGTGTCTTGCAGGTCGTACTTGCATTTGATCATGTCGTGAGTGGTTTCCTCGATCTGGAGAACAGCTGTCTAACCGGAGTTATATGCCATAGATACCTTCCGAGCGTGGCCACGCATTTCCAGTTCATTACTCCTCGAGTGGCCTTCAGATATAAGATAATCCCGACGGGGATGGACAATTCCTATTGCACTCTTCCATTCGATTAGCCACAGCTCATCATGACCCAAAATATGCCCATCAGACCCCAATTACGAAGGTCGCCGAACATAAATCAAAGTCATTCTGAAACTGTACCATTATAGGCGAACAGTCATTAGTCAAAGAATTGACTCATAAGAATACCATAGTAGCTCTCGCCATGACCAGGCTATAAAATTTGCCAGAACTCTATAAGCGGTCATAAGCCCAGCAGAGTGTCCCCACAGTCTGCCTATGTGATCGGCTAGTCATCTCTTATGACTCTATGGCATTTAAACTTGTCATCAACCGCATCACACTCTAGTTACTTCGAGACGTCACCTCATGTATGTAACTATAGGTTATTACTATGTCAATCTAGTTCACTTTAATGGGGTTCAACATTGTCTCAACAACCCATTTAGTTATGACAAAGTAATAAAATTCAAATTAAAATTAAAAGACAAATGCAATTATTCTATATGAACAAATAAAACAACATTTTATTTCATATCAAATAGTCTTGTACAAACTGGGCATACGTCTAGGCCCCATGGATACAACATGTCCATCATGTTTCGCCTGCGATAAAGGCTTGGTGAGTGGATCAGCTAATAAGTTATCATCCGTCCCAACCTTACAAATCGCTATTTCCTTTCTTTCAATAAAATCTCTAATGATATGAAACTTTCTGAGTACATGTCTAGATTTCTTACTAGACTTTGGTTCTCTAGCTTGGAAGATAGTTCCATTGTTGTCATTATAGAGAGTGATAGGATCCTTGGCGTAGGAACTACTCTTAGCCCTTCCATGAATTGACTGATCCATACAGCTTCCTTGGCAGCTTCTGATGCTGCAACGTACTCAGCCTCCGTGGTAGAATCCGCAATCACAGCTTCTTTGAAGCTTCTCCAGCTGACGGCACCACCATTGGGCATAAATACAAAACCAGCTTATGATTTCATGTCATCTCTATCTGTTTGAAAGCACGAGTCTGTGTAACCCTTAACACACAACTCGGAGTCTCCTCCAAACACTAAGATAGAATCCTTAGTCCTTCGCAAGTATTTAAGGATATTCTTTAAAGCTATCCAGTGACTCTCACCTGGATTCTGTTGAAATCTACTTGTCATACTTAGAGCATATGAGACATCTGGTCGAGTGCATATCATGGCATGCATGATTGATCCAATAGCGGAAGCATAAGGAATCAATTTCATGCGCTCAGCATCTTCGGGTTCAGAAGGAGATTGAGACTTGCTAAAAAAGATTCCACTACCCATAGGAATTAAGCCTCTCTTAGACTTATCCATGCTGAAGCGTCGAAGAATCTTGTCAATGTAAGATTCTTGACTTAATGCCAATATCCTTTTGGTTCTATCTCTATAGATCCGGATACCAAGTATGCGTTGTGCTTCTCCTAATCCTTCATTTGGAAATGACTTCCCAAATACTCCTTGATGGAGGACAACATTGGAATGTCATTTCCAATGAGTAGTATGTCATCCACATACAATATTAGGAACGCAACATTGCTCCCACTGAACTTCATGTATAAACATGGTTCCTCAATACTTCGAGTAAAACCATTTTCTCTTATAACATGATTGAATCGATGATTCTAGCTTCTAGATGCTTGTTTAAGACCATAAATGGATCTCTTAAACTTGCACACCTTGTTAGGATTTTTGAGATCTATAAAACCTTTAGGTTGCATCATGTACACCTCCTATTCTAAATTCCCATTTAGAAAAGCGGTTTTTACATCCATTTGCCAAATTTCATAGTCGTGAAATGCGGCAATCGCTAACAATATCCGAATGGATCTTAGCATGGCTACAGGTGCAAAGGTTTCATCATAATGAAGACCCTGAACTTGGGTAAAACCCTTTGCAACTAAGCTAGCTTTGTTGACATCATCATGTCCTTCTATGCCATTCTTTATTTTGAAGATTCATTTACACTGAAGAGGTCTCACCCCTTCAGGCAAATCTACCAAGTTCCAAACTTGATTTTCATGCATAGAACTAATTTCGGATTTCATGGCTTCAAGCCATAAAGATGAATTTGGACTAGAGATTGCAGCTTTGTAGGTGGTCGGTTCGTCACTTTCAAGAAGTAACACATCAAGACTTCCATCCTCTTGGATAAGTCCAACGTATCTATCAGGATGTCTTGAAATTCGACCTGACCTCCTTAGTTGTGGATTAACAACAGGATTAGACGACAAAGGAATATCTTCTTGCGTCTCTACTTCGGTTTGTGGCTCTTGTACTTCATCAAGTTCAAAATTTCTCCCACTCTGTATATTAGAAATAAACTCATTTTCTAAGAAGACAGCCTCACTAGACACAAACACTTTGTTTTCTTGAGGTTTGTAGAAGTAATATCCTCGGGAGGTAATGGGGTAACCTACAAAGATACATTTTTTAGATCGTGGGGCAAGCTTGTTGTCAGTTTTTGCCTTGACGTAAGCATTACATCCCCAAATCTTCATATAGGATATATTAGAAACCCTTCCCTTCCACATCTCATATGGAGTCTTTTCGGTTGCCTTTGTTGGACTATTATTGAAGGATTTGATTGCAGTTTGGATTCCAAATCCCCAAAACGAGTCGGGTAACTCGGTTGGACTCATCATGGATCGAACCATATCTAGTAGGGTTCGATTTCTCCTTTCGGCAACACCATTAAGTTATGGTGTATCCGGTGGAGTAAGTTGTGACACAATGCCACAATCTTTCAAGTGTGAATCAAATTCATTACTTAGATATTCTCCACCACGATCGGATCGTACTGCCTTTTGTTCAGTTGGTTTTCTACTTCATTTTGAAATTCTTTAAATTTCTCAAAAGCTTCACTTTATACTTCATTAAGTAGATATACCCATATCTACTTAAATCATCGGTGAAGGTTATGAAGTAGTCATAGTTTTCCCTAGCGGTGATGGTCATTGGTCCACATACATCGGTGTGTATAAGTCCCAATAGTTCACTATCTCGAGTCCCTTTACCACTAAAAGGGTTACGAGTAATTTTACCTAGGATACAAGATTCGCACACACCATATGATTGAAAATCGAATGGTTTAATAACATTAGTGGAAACCAATCTTTTAATGCGATTCTCATTTATATGACCTAATCGACAATGCCAAATGTACGATTTATTTGGATTACTTGACTTGAGTTTCTTTGATTGTATATTATAGATGTCTTTTCTTAGATTTGATGTTTCTAGAACATAAAGGACATTAATAGATCAACCTCGGCCTATACCAAGTCATTTCTAGAAATAGTACAACAATTGTTTTTAATGGCAAAACTAAGACCTTCTATGTCTAACATAGCAATAGAAATGATGTTCTTAAATAGAGTAGGTACATAAAAACAATTATGCAAATACAATTCAAATCCATTCGGTAGAACAAGCACATAAGTACCCCTGGACGCGGCCGCTACCCTAGCTCCATTCCCAATTCGGAGATCAACAGCGCCTTTGCCCAGCCTTTCCACGTTTTTTAGCCCCTGTAAATGATTACAAAGGTGAGAACTACGGCCAGTATCTAGTACCCATGTTGTGGTGGAAGTGAAATTTACATCAATAACATAAATCTCAGAAGGAATTTTACCAAGTGGAATGACAAGTCTATCCCTTATATTTCCCAAATATATAGGGCAATTTCTCATCCAATTTCCCATGCCATGACAATAATGGCATTCATCATCAACTTTGGCTCCTCTACTAGTCCCACTAGCCCCATCGTTGAATTTTCTCCCTTTTCTTCCCTTCCTCTTGAACCATTTTCCTTTTGTAGCAAGAACTTGCTTGCTAGAACTCCCACTTACTTCGGCATCTCTTTCTTCCAAAGAAAGGGATTTCATAGACTTGGTGACATGGTCTACCCGAGACGCATTCACACAAGGCCTAGTCATAGTGGGAGGTATGGAGGAAGTGATGAAATTGAGGTTTCCATCAGAACCGATCCCAAAATGAAGTTCTCTAGTAGTATCGAGTTGGTGGTTGGAGTTAATTTCGTCAAATAATTTGTGACAAGACTCAATGGTAATAGGTGTTGTTTCTTGTGATGGATCCATTGTGATATAAATCAACTATAAATGGAGGTAAAGGAAATATTAACATTTGTCTTCTAATAAAATTTGCAAACATTTTTAAACAAATTTTAAACATTTATATAGTGACCTCTACCCAACTATTATAAATGATCCTGAGATCCAAATTCATATTAATTCAGGCACGGTGAGCCGATTCATCCCTTATCAATATAACTTGGTGGATTAACTCCTTAGTCGATTCTACTTCTAGAACTCTCGGTCGATAAAATTACTCTAATATTTATCTTTAGCCCGGAACACATGCGACTACGGTCACGAATACTTCCGTTGAGCTCAATCCAAATTTCGATGTAATAACATTTTACTACCCCACTTCACCAACGTAACAAGGTTTGCATTACGGTGAAGCCGGCTTAATTCCCTTATGAAATTAGTACTTCATGGGTTCTACTATTTGGTAAGGCTATATCTCAATTATTAATTTAGCGAGAGGTCATGTCAATTTATTATCTATCACGTTTTAAGTGAACTAAAGCGGTGAACTACGATAACTATAATTGACACGGTCGATGACTCGATTAAATAAAATGCATGTTTAGTTATGACGATTTAGCGATGCATGCAAACATATAAAGAAAATGCAAAGCATAAATATAAAGTCCTAGTATGTCCTTCCTAAAATATTAAATCTAATAAACTATTACAAATTCGGAAACCAACTCCTTTGGTCTCTTGAACTTCGGTCTTGGCACGCATCTCGAGGTAACACCGTCTTCATGGAAACTCCGGGAAATTACAAATAATAAATAAAAATTGCATAATTTCCTATTATACATTTGTAAATAAAAATAAATCTATTAAATTACAAAACGGTGATACGAGATCATAATAATTACAACCGAATCAATATTCCCATGCATTTCGGGTAATATCAATTAAAAACTAAGGCCATACTAAGTAAAATTACATAATTCCAAATTATATAAAATAAAAATATGGCAATCATAATTAAAATGCAGAATTATAATATGTATGAACATGCTTAATTTTATGCTAAATCGCCTTTTAAGAGCCAATATCGCATATTTTATTTGTTTTTATGGATTTACGTGATTATAAGCTTGTTAAAATCACAAAATGTCTCATAAATCCATATTTATGTTCAAGTTAATTACCCTAACCATCTTAGGACTCAAAACTTAGTCTTCGACAATAATTCAACTTGATTTCTTAGTATTGTTCATTATGGACCAAAAATACAATATTATATTATAAACTCCAAATTAAATTATCAAAATTCCAAATAATTTCAAAATTTGAAATTCAAACTCATGAACATTCTGGAAAAATACCATGACACTCATAATGTTCAAAACTTAGGTTAAAAATTTCGAAAATTTTTCGAGAAAGACATCGTTGCGGTTTTCCAGTTTTAACAACCATCACCGCTAAAATATGAGAAACATAATTTTAATCAAGTTTTCACTTTTAGATCTGAAATGTGGGATAAAAATGCAACATATGATGTTTTTCTATACTCATGAAATATGTTTGAGCATTATAGGCTAATTTAAGTCACTATTTATTGAATTTTTACTCTAAAATTCATAAATCATGCAGAAAAAGTACAATACGTCTAAGATTTTTACACATACTGAGTAAAATGCATGTGACAACATATAAAATTTCCATAACATGATTCGAAATTTAACTTATATTAACCTAATTAACCCCTTAAATTCAATTTAAGCTTATAAAATCCATATTTCATGCAAAATAACTTAGTTATTCACGAGATTTAACATGACATCAGTAGATAATATATGTGAAAACATATCCAAAAACCACTGAAAAATTCGAAGTTTAGCTATTTTTCGTCCAAATATGACATTTTACTCATAAAAATCACATTTTAATGTCAATAATATATAAAATGAACAATAAAAATCCATAAATCGTCCCATATGACCTAAAATCCATTTAGGACCAGAAAATTTTAACATGCAAAATTATTTCATGATTTATCTTCATAAATCCTAAATAACAAGTTTTATTTGTTAACAAATTAACTTGGAAAAACTAACCCGATTTTGCATGCAACAACCGTGTTGCTCTGATACCACTTGTAAGATTCATTAATATCAAAAGTTAACATATTGAATATGTGAATAATTAATTTAGTCATAAAATTAATTCTAGATCTTATGCATGCAAAACAAAATACAAGTGTGAAGAAAATCGGTCCCTTACAAATGTATTTTCGGCTATTAGCGCACTAGTAAGGTCTCCTACCTTATTTAGGACTTGAGCTTTCCAAATGGATGAACAAGATTCAATTTAGAATCTCTCCTCAAGGATTGTACCAAGAAAACCTCCTTAATACAAATATTAATTTGATTACTAGAATTAATATTTGTGCCGTTAAAATTACTAATATTATGTATATACTACTTCTAGTATAGATAGAATAATATTAGAGGATTTATGTGAGTTCTTATAATTTTGTTCAACAACAAAAGTAGTGAGATAAGTCAATACACAAGTATTGAAGTATTAGAATGAATTAGAGTAAAAATAAGAAGAGAAAAACTCTCTCTTTTCCTCTAGGGTGGCCGGGTGGTTGGAGGGGGAAGAGTGCCCAATAGCTTTTGAAGTTGCTCTTCACAAGAACAATAGGCATGCAACCCTATTAGTAGGTAATTATCATGTTACCCACTAATTAAACTAATTTAGGCACAAATAATCCATCCTCTTCCATTTACACGGTTTACATATGTAAAATGGATTCATTTTAACTTTGTCAATTTGTTGAATTATATTGTGTGACAAATTGGACATGTTACTAGACATGTCATTTAAATAATGCATTTTTAACAAATTAAAAATCATTATATAAACAAAATAAATCACATACAAAAATTAACTAATAATTCACAATTACCATAACTTAAAATGGGTCATTTAATTATAAATCACAACTACTTGTATTTATAATAACCAATTCATTCTTATTTTAATTGTTTCATAAACAATAAATAAACCTTTAGTAATAAAACAATTTAATTACTGAACACGGATCTTATTTAATCAAATTACAATAAGATACGTACTATCACTCAAAAAATCATTTGTTCAATTTTAAGGAATTAATTAACTTGCTTGTATCATCATACAGTTAATCAATTAAGAATGTTTTCCTAGAGGTATGACCTTAAGGGATCAACTGATCACCACCGTCGCACGACAGTAATATCAAACTCCAGTCAGCCAATCATTACCGATTAATGTGGATCAGTTGATAATAAAATGTTACATTCCCTTATGTATTCTTAATATGAGATTTAAACATGTGATCGCATTATTGTCGAGGACACATACTCCAACACAAAGAGGTACAAGGCAAAAGGCAAGAGCCCTTCTCCTAGCCACCTCCGAAACATTGGCATCTAATCCGTTGGAAAAGATGTTGATAAGAGCCAACATATCCACACCATGTGGAGCAAGAAGGAGGTTGACTTGACTTGTCGACAAACTCAACATGTAACGGAATTTCTCGTTGTAGCACAACCGAGTCGGAGGAAGCACCGGAGCATAACCCGGCCACCCACCAATGGCTCCAACTTCTTCGGCAAGAGGACAAATTTCACCTTTCGGGAAAACGAAAACATGGTGTTTCGAATCCCAAAACCGAGAACATGCTTCGAGAAATGAGGATTGCACCTTGACTTGACGGAGCACCAACAATTGACCAACTCCCATGCAATGAGTTGATACTTTTCGGGAGGTGACAAATCCCGGCACCATTGTCGCAACGCATTCTCAAAGGAATCCATGAAATATTTTTGTGGAAGAAGAAGAAGAAGTTTTATAGAGATGTTTTTGTGTTTCGGATGATGAAACAATGAAGCGAAAACATCACTATTTATACAAAAACAATCAGCGCGTTTTTTCAGAAAAA